>NC_141546.1:64015000-64355000 GCF_021556685.1 Rattus norvegicus | reverse complement strand
TAAGGAATAGTGATTATTGCTTCCCGTTATATTCATATTTGGATGTGAGGTTATGTTTGTGTGCTTTCATTCTCTTTGTTTTGTTTCCAAGACGATTAGTTTCTTGCTTATTCTAGGGTATAGCTTGCCTCCTTATGTTGGGCTTTACCATTTATTATCCTTTTTAGTGCTGGATTTGTAGAAACATATTGTGTAAATTTGGTTTTGTCATGGAATATCTTGGTTTCTCCATCAATGTTAATTGAGAGTTTTGCTTGATACAGTAACCTGGGCTGGCATTTGTGTTCTCTTAGGGTCTGTATAACATCAGTCCAGGATCTTCTGGCCTTCATAGTTTCTGGCGAGAAGTCTGGTGTGATTCTGATAGGTCTCCCTTTATATGTTACTTGACCTTTTTCCCTTACTGCTTTTAATATTCTTTCTTTATTTTGTGCGTTTGGTGTTTTGACTATTATGTGACGGGAGGTGTTTCTTTTCTGGTCCAATCTATTTGGAGTTCTGTAGGCTTCTTGTATGTCTATGGGTATCTCTTTTTTTAGGTTAGGGAAGTTTTCTTCTATGATTTTGTTGAAGATATTTACTGGTCCTTTGAGCTGGGAGTCTTCACTCTCTTATATACCTATTATCCTTAGGTTTGATCTTCTCATTGAGTCCTGGATTTCCTGTATATTTTGGACCAGTATCTTTTTCCGCTTTACATTATTTTTGACAGTTGAGTCAATGATTTCTATGGAATCTTCTGCTCCTGAGATTCTCTCTTCCATCTCTTGTATTCTGTTGGTGAAGCTTGTATCTACAGCTCCTTGTCTCTTCTTTTGGTTTTCTATATCCAGGGTTGTTTCCATGTGTTCTTTCTTGATTGCTTCTATTTCCATTTTTAATTCCTTCAACTGTTTGATTGTGTTTTCCTGGAATTCTTTCAGGGATTTTTGCAATTCCTCTCTGTAGGCTTTTACTTGTTTATTAATGTTTTCCTGTGCTTCCCTAAGTGTGTTCATGTCTTTCTTGAAGTCCTCCAGCATCATGATCAAATATGATTTTGAAACTAGATCTTGCTTTTCTGGTGTGTTTGGATATTCCATGTTTGTTTTGGTGGGAGAATTGGGCTCCGATGATGGCATGTAGTCTTGGTTTCTGTTGCTTGGGTTCCTGCGCTTGCCTCTCGCCATCAGATTATCTCTAGTGTTACTTTGTTCTGCTATTTCTGACAGTGGCTAGACTGTCCTATAAGCCTGTGTGTCAGGAGTGCTGTAGACCTATTTTCCTCTCTTTCAGTCAGTTATGGGGACAGAGTGTTCTGCTTTCGGGCCTGCAGTTTTTCCTATCTGCAGGTCTTCAGCTGTTCCTGTGGGCCTGTGTCTTGAGTTCACCAGGCAGCTTTCTTGCAGCAGAAAATTTGGTCTTACCTGTGGTCCCGAGGCTCAGGTTTGCTCGTGGGGTGCTGCCCAGGGGCTCTCTGCAGCGGCAGCAACCAGGAAGACCTGTGCCGCCCCTTCCGGGAGCTTCAGTGCACCAGGGTTCCAGATGGTCTTTGGCTTTTTCCTCTGGCGTCCGAGATGTGTGTGCAGGGAGCAGTCTCTTCTGGTTTCCCAGGCTTGTCTGCCTCTCTGAAGGTTTAGCTCTCCCTCCCACGGGATTTGGGTGCAGAGAACTGTTTATCTGGTCTGTTTCCTTCAGTGTCCGGCGGTGTCTCTGGCAGGGGTCCTGCCGCTTCTGGGCCCTCCCCCACGGGAGCCCAGAGGCCTTATACAGTTTCCTCTTGGGCCAGGGATGTGGGCAGGGGTGAGCAGTGTTGGTGGTCTCTTCCGCTCTGCAGCCTCAGGAGTGCCCACCTGACCAGGCGGTTGGGTCTCTCTCTCACCGGGTCTGGGAGCAGAGAGCTGCTGCGGGCCGGGATCTGCGGGTCTTGACTAATCTTAAATTAGGGAAAGAAGACTTTATTTCAGCTCAGCACAGACATTTACATCCCACAGTCACCCAGGAGAAGCTGGACATTCACACATTTACTTCCTGAGTTTCCTCTGCTTCTCAGGCCTCTTTCTTGTTGAGTGCCTTGCTGTACGTGTGTACATCTGCACCTTTAATAAAAGCATTTTTTGGGGTTGGGGATTTAGCTCAGTGGTAGAGTGCTTGCCTAGCAAGCGCAAGGCCCTGGGTTTGGTCCCCAGCTCTGAAAAATAGAAAAAAATAAATAAAAGCATTTTTCCTCTATTATTTCTGTCTGCCATGTCAGAGATTTTTCCTGCTGCACTCTGGATTTTTCCAGGTTTTTTTCTTGATTAATTGACAGAGAAAATAATCCTGCTCCATCCATTTATACATTAACACCAAGGTTAAAATCTGTGGATAAATTTTAGTTCTTTGGCATGAATGCCTTTCATTATTATTTTCTTGAAACTTTAGTTGTCTTTAGCTACTCATTGATATATTCAAAGAGCTGTTCTTTGTTTCTGTTAGCAAACACAGTGATACACTTCTTCTAAGAAGCTGTACCTACTCCAACAGTGCCACATCTCTTAATAGTGCCACTTCTTGGGCCAGGCATATTCAAACCACCACATTCCAGTTCCTGTTCCCCATAGGCTTGTTCAAACATATGACCTGCTATGCAGGTCATACCTAAACATAGCATAATGCAAAAAGGCATTTACTTCATCTTGTTAATTCCCCATAGCCTGTAGAAGTCTCAACAATATAAATAGTCCAAAGTTCAAAGTCTCTCCTGAGATCCATCCAGTCACATAACTGTGATTGCCAGAGCAAAACAGGAAACTAGCCGGAAAAACTCATGGTCTGCATCTTCATGTCCGATGTCAAAGCAGTCTTCAGATCTCCAACTCCTTTTTCATCTTTGATGACTGCTACAAATTTTTTCCCTGGTCTGGTTCCCTTCCTGTTAGCAGCTTTCCTCAGCCAGTATCACATGGCTCTGGTGTCTTTATACCTTGGGGTCTCTAAGTCCACTTAAACTTCACAGCTTCTTGTTCTAATATCTATGATCCACACATGATCTGTGCTCCTTTACGGGGCTTGTGTCACTTTTCCACATCTGCCCTGTTTAGCATTCTGGCTGACTCCACTCTACTGCTGTGGCTGTTCTTGGTGGTTGTCCCATAATACTGGCGTCTCCAATATGTGGGGCTCTTCTGCTGCAACTAGGCTTCACCAATAGTCTCTCATAGGTTCTTTTCAAGGTGCCAAGCCTCAAATCCTTTGCATGACCCCTTCAGTCTTAGGCTACAACTGAGGCTGCACCGTCACCATTGGCCTTCCCTGGCCTCTCACAGTACCGATCCATAGCTGGTCTCCATGATTTCTTATCCCTTCAAAACCAGTACCACCTGGGTGATTCTTAAACATTACCAAGGTACAACCTTGGCTATCTCTGGAACACAGTTTCTTTGTGCTCTCAGAAAATATTTCCCAGAATACTTCATCTTAGTGATGCTGATCTCGTCTTAATCACTGCTAATTTCTTAGCTCCAGCTAACCAGCATCGATTGTTCCAGTAACCCCTTCTATGCTTGACTCTAAAGCCAGAGGCACATGGCTGAAGCTGCAGAGTTCTGCAGCTTGCTGGAGCTGGAACATGGCCCTCATGTTTGAATTAGCTTTCTATTCTTCAGTTCCTTCACTGACTAAGCTTGGCTGTCCTGGAACTTTATTTGTATATTGATCTTAACTCAGAGGACCTGCAAGGCTCTCCCGAATGGTAGGATTAAAGGGATGTACTACCATGCCTGGATTTAAGCTTTTCTTTAACTGGAACTCGCTCTGTCCCAGGCTGGCCTTGAACTCATGAGCTCTGCTTGTCTTTATCTATTGGGATTAAAGGCTTGTACTACCATGCATGGACATAAATTTTGCTGGGTAGGAGCTTGCCCCCAAACCATCTCTCCCTTAATCTGCTATCTCCCAGTATCTAGGATTCATCTCCATTCTACCACCTCATAAAACTTGAACCATATATTATGTATTTTTTCTTCATAAGTTTGCTACACTTTATCAAAACACTCTTCAAGAGACTAAACTACAGTACAGAGTACACAAAGGGTTGTTTTGAGACCTTCTTTGTCAGTGCAATTAATTTGACTTTCCTCACATTAGCCCCAGGCAGACTCTTCAGACAGGGCAAAAAGCAGCAATATTCTTCACCAAAACATCACAAAACAGTCTCTAGGACACATACTGAAATTCTTCTCCACTGAAATCTCTTGGGCCAGGTCTGCACAGTTCACATAACTCTCAGAAAAAAGAAAGTCTTCCATATTCCTACTAGGATAGTCCATCAATCCCCATTTAAAGCATTCTACTGTTTACCCAGCTCCCTAAATCCGCATTCCTCCAAACAAAACAAAGCATGGTCAGGCCTATCCAACTTCTGTCTTTGTTAGAGTTTTACTGCTGTGAAGAGACACTATGACCAAGGCAACTCTTATAAGAACAACATTTAATTGGGGCTGGCTTACAGGTTCAGAGGTTCAGTCCATTATCGTCAAGGTGGGAGCATGGGCAGGGCCCAGGCAGGCATGGTACAGGCATAACTGAGGGTTCAATGTTTTGTTCTGAAGGCAAACAAGAGAAGCCTGACTTTCATGCAGTTAGGACAAGAGTCTTAAAGCCACAATGACACGCTTCTCCCAACAAGGCCATAGCTACTCAAACAATGCTATACCTCCTAAGAGTGTCACTCCCTGGGCCAAGCACATTCAAATTACCACAATTCTAAAGCAGGAACAAGTCTTCAATAAACAGGTTCATTTTCATTGTGCTGGAATTGGGAACATGTTGGGGTGGTCAAGTGAGCAAGGAGAGATGTGTGAAATGGTACCCTAGGAGTAAAGTGCAGAAGAGTAAGGCAGTGACAGAGTGCTCCTCCACCATGGATGCTTTTTCCAGTTTTCAAAGCTAAATGGTAAGAGATTTTACTTAACTGAATTAACAAGGTGGAATGTTGCGTGTAATTTTTAAAAACATGCTACCGCTGAAAGAGCGTACCCCTAAATGGGGAGCCGGGTCTCTCGCTCCGATCGCGGGGTGGGGTGCCCCCAGGAATCACGAGTAGCCATTCTTCATGTAACAGCAAGAGGTAGCTTTTATTAACGAGATCCCGGGTCTTAGCGGGATCCCGGGTCGATACGTATCTCACACAGCAGACAGAGGAATCGACCCCGAGCTTCCAAACTTGGGGGTTTATATAGGGGAGGTAAGGGGCATTCGAGCGGTTACACATGATTGGTCAATTCAAATGGTGCACAGTTACTTTCGGCGCGAAATTACATCAGCAAGGAGTACGTGCTCTCTAGCAGCTCGGCAGGCAGGTAGGGTGGCTCATCTCACTCAGGGGGGTGAAGGAAGGGGAGGGGGTGGCTACAGATGGTCAATGTCCTTGGGGCTGATAGGTGGTTTGGCAAGTCCTATCTCTGGCTCTCCCTCAGGCACATACGGCCGGCACATCCGGACTCTGACAATGAGTAATCTTTTTAAAACTCTAGTTCTACACCGCCATTGCCCAGGAGCTGTGACTCTGGACTTGCTGCTGATGCTTTGGTTCCCTTTTGTTCCTCCCAGCTTAGTTTAGTCAAGCCACCATCACTCACTGGCTTCTCTTTCCTCCCTGCCTTCGCTCCTGGAGGGGTCGAGTTACCAGCCCGACCTGAGACCTTTGAATCGGAGGATTAAAAGCAAACACTCAGCTGTATTGCTTTAGAGCTTGCGGGCTAGCACAACTACTGAACTTATCCCTAAACTTATCTCTTCCCTAAACTTATCAGCTAGTCTGTATCAACTTGCCTCTTGGTTATTCCTAGTGGCAGAGGTCACTGGTTCTAGCTTCCCCAAGATCTTATGTGATTGTTTTGTGCTTCTCCTTCTAAAGCTTGACTGAAAAGGCCCTTCTCTTTCCTTGCATCGCCTTTCCCTCCTGAGACCCGGAAGTCCCACCTGTTCTTTCTGCCCTCCAATAGCTCCCAGCTTCCTTTATTGACCAAATCAAGAACCAATTAGAGGACGAGATCTTAGCATCAGTACCTCCCCCTACAATGGGATGTTGTAGATTCAAAGGTTCTGAGAGTGGATTTGAGATTCTTGGGTCAGAACCTGAGAGCTGCAGTTACTTGTGCCTGAGTCGGTCCACACTGAACAGGGGCTGCGAAATTTGTCTCTGAGTAAGTGCTGCCCACGGCTGGTTAGTATCTTAGATCTGGACATCAGAGTTGGGGATCCTGGGTGTTTTATTTAAGTTTTTTTAAAATTGCATTTTAGGAGTAAGAGTATTTTGCCTGCATGCATGTACGTGTACTACATCTGTGCCTTGTTATGAAGGCCAGAGGAGGGCACCAAATGATGTAGAACTGAATTTAGAGATGGTTGTGTTCACTACAGTTGTGGTGGATACTAAACTTGGCTCCTCTATGAAAGCTACAAGTGCTTTGAATTGCTGAGCCATCTCTCTTGCCACATCCCAGGGTTTCAGAGAGGCTACCACCAAAATTGTCCGAATTCCCTGGGAGGAAATATTATGTTCTTTTTAAGGTTCAACAATTACTATATCATCTGTCTTGCAGGAGTCTTTCAGTTATAAAAAAAGAAACCCTATGCTTAAAAATCATTTTAAAGATAGTTTAAAAGAAGTTTATCACAGATTCTGTTCTTCTCATGCAAATAATGTGAACAATCCCCAAAGGCTTGTCTTCGTGGAGGAAGTGAATTATAAACCAAACTAACTTTTATTCAACATGCAGTCTGTGCTGTACATGAAATCATTTCTCTAATTTGCTCACCAAAACAACTCTATCGTGTAAGCCCTTTATAGTTTAAGTTTGCACATGAAGTGAGATAGCAGGGAATTAGCCAACCTGTCTACCATCGCACATCTAGTGCTCCTGAAGTCCTGATTTGAACTGAGATACTCTGAGTTTGAAGGTCTACCATACTCTGACTTATATTTTGGGGAGAAAGAGGATAGCGTTCCTTGACTGCATGTATTGAAGTAGAAGTAATTGAACCAGTAATAGAACTGGTGGTTTTCCTGAAAGCCATTTTAGTCGAGCAAGAATCAGACTCAGATTAGAGTAATTGCAAATGTTTTGGGCAAGGTATATATGGATCAGTAGAAATATTATTTTTTCTCAGTATAAGTATGTTACTTTTTTAAATTATGAAATACGTCATAAATTCATATGCCATCCTTGTGCATGAAGAAGTCATTTAGGGTATGTGATTGCAAAGAAACAGTAAGACAAGCATTGGAAAAGTTTTTAAAATATATCCAGGAAGATTTATGTTTGCTTATGTTTGGCAAAGTATCTACTAAAAAGGGGGCTGGAGGGAGAGTATAGATTGTTTGACGTGGGGTAGAAGGAGCAGTAGATAATATCATAGACGATACGGTGGAAGCAGCCAGAGCAGTGTCCACATGTGGCTCTGCAGGGTGTGAGAAGCTCTCTTACGTTGTCTTTACTGTCTGAGGTACAGGGTAGGGTTTCTGCCTCGGCTTCAAGTGCAGTTAACTGAAAGAAATGCTCTGATTCCTAAAAACAGTTGTTTCCTCGAAAACAGGAAAGAGAGAAGGTAGAGAGTTTCCTGTGTGTTCACTTAGCTGGTTTTTAATGCATTTGCTAGTAGTAGGATTTGGAAAATAAGGACATTGTAAAAACCCTGGCTGATGTGGTGGGCCATGCAATCTTAATGCAGAACCTAGTGTAACTTATACTGTACTCTAAATCTGGCTTGCTCTGCTTCAGCAGAATCTTCTAATGCCATTTCCTTAGAGAGACATACATACTAGTTCACAAGAAGGACTGACATTTTAGAACTCTGTTCTCAACACACACTGTTTTCTTCGTAAGCCTGACGCTGCTCCATCCCTGAAGAGCTGTTGAATACACAGATCCTGCATTTTGGTACACTTAATACTGATTAACACATGTTTACAAATTTCTGTTGTTCAGGACACCAAGGAATCAAGACTCAATAATTCCACAGCGCATGCAGTTATTAACACGTGCTATCATTTAGTATGCATGTGAAGGACAGACAGAAAGAGATAATGCTCTATTCTTTCTGCTATTTTAAATGTAATGTCTTCGCTTTGGCAGCCTACATATTAAAATTGGACAGATACAGAGAAGATTGTTATTGTGACCCCTGTATAAGGATGGCATTTTAATTTATGATGTAGTTCATAATTTAAAAATAACATACTTATACTGAGAAAAATAATATTTCTATATCTTTACAAGTGACAATCACTTATTAATGTGACTTGTACACCTGCTGGGCATGATAAAACCTTTTAGACTTCAGCACTAAGTTAACTGTTGCCATCCACATGTTTTTCCCATGCTGACTGTGCAAGGCAATGTTTCTCCTCCAAAAGAAATAGACAATTTTGCCCTACAGAAACATCATGTTACCGGCAGTGATGTTCTGTCTTTAGTTAGCATTTTATGCATTATCTGACATTGCTGTGTTTCCTGAGCAACTTAAAAGACCCTACATTTCCCCAGATTATTCTTAATTATTTATTTTTCAGATTTTATATCTATAAATTTTAATTAAAACAGCATTACATCAATTTCCCCTTTTGCCTCCCTTGAGCCTTTCCCAAGTCCCATCCCTTTAGCCCCTGCCATGCTCCCTAATTCTCAAATTGATAATGTTTTGATTGTTCTTCTTACACACATATTCATGTGCAGAAATACGTAACTACAACCTGCCTAGTCCATTTATGCTGTTTGTGTGTATCTGGTTTCAGGGTTGAACCCTTTGTATTGCATAAATAATTAGGTCACTTGTCCTTGGGAAAGGCTAATTATCCCTCTCTCTTCAGTCTTTTGTTGCCTATAGTTCTTTGTCCAGGGTTGGCACCCTGTGAAATTTCCCCCTTCCATGCTAGCATGTTTATAGATATTGATTTTTTTTAGATCTTGTTTATGCTGCTCTTTTTATGAGAGATTTTTTTCCATAGGAGATATTCTGACATGCTGGCTCTGACAATTTTCCCACCAGCCCCCTCTTCATTCCACAGCAGTGACTCCTATTAACCACAACAGCGACCAGCATGGCAAAATATCCATGAAGATACATAAGTGGCACTCACATGTTGGTAGCCAGCAGCTGGCTAAATTGGCCTTAAAGTTTATTCAACAAAATGGAAATCATCCCCAGTGGCAGCCACATTCCCAAGCTCCCAAGAACAATGAGGTCATACCTCCTTAAAGAGGGTCTATAACTACCACACGCCTAGACCAGCGTGATTCTCAAGTACATTCTAAATCTTGGGCTTATTCCCACAGATAAGTGGAACCATTATCCCTCATCAGAGAAGCTTTTCTTCCCAGCAAATGGTAATCCACAACTGGAGACAATGGAGAGATCCAGGGATTGTGGGGAGCCCAGCTACATGATAGTTCCTGAACTCAAGGCTCATAGACCATTGTGCAAGAGGCGGTGGAAATCTTTTTAAGAGTCAGAATTCCCAGATTCTTTGTTGCAATGGCTTAAAGTCCCTGCGTACATAGGTTTGGAAGAAAAAATAACACAGGAAAGCATTGAAAAGGTCTTAATTTATTCTTTATTAAAAAATGTACTGATTGTTATGGTAAGTTCTTATGGTCCTTTTTGTAGATTTCATTATCAGTCTTAGAAATTAATATTAAATATTTAAATATTTGAGCTTAAAGATGGACTGTCTATGAAGAGAAGTCTCAGTGGATAAGACAATGTATTGTTCTTGCAAAGAACCCAGACTGGGCAGTTCACAACAACCTTTAACTCTAGATCCTGAACTCTTGAATACACTGTGGATGAGATCATGAGACTTGAACTTGACAAAACGGTAAGTTTACACCACAAGGTTATGTTCTCTTACTGGAGGCAGGCCAAGTGCATTGACTGCTCAGTGTGGTTGTACCACAGCTTAGGCCCTGTCTTAGTTAGAGTTTTATTGCTGTAAAGGGATACCATGACAACAACGACTCTTATAAAGGAAAACATTTAATTGCGTCTGGTTTTCTGTTTTAAAAGTTCAGTCTACTATCATTGTGACAGGAAGCATGGTGGCACAAAGTCTGACATGGTACTTAGGAGGTAGCTGTGAGTTCTATATCCAGATCTGTAGGCAGCAGGAAGAGAGAGTGAAGTTGGGAGTGGGTTGCTGACACCAAAACCCCAAAGCCTCTACTCTGTAACAAGCTTCCTCCAACAATGCCACACCTATGCTTACAAGGCCATACCTCCTGATAGTACCACTTCTTATGGTTGTATGGCAGCCATTTTCATTCAAAACACCACAGGCCCTTGCTTAAATATGAGGCATCTTGACATATTGGTATTACAGAGGTCCCCGAAGACTGTACCTGAGCCAGTCTCTTCCCTTGCTAATATTGCTTCTTATGCACAGAGACTAATCTGAAGAGTGCTCCCCAGTCAGCTTGCTACACACATTAGTAATCTAACCAGTACAAGAGGACATAATATACAAATCTTCTGATGACTGAATGAAATGTCATTGGAACAAGTATTATTTATGAATATACCTAAGGAAATGTTTTGAGTTTATTTATTTGACCCTGTAATATTTAATTAATATGCACAACACTATACAATGTACAAACTCTTAGGGAACAAGCCAAACTATCTTATTTGCCAACTAGATTTGCAAAAATTATATTATTCATATTATGATAAAATAGACAAGACACAGAATTGTACTTAACTTTTGACATACCTCTTCTCTCTCTTTCCTGCAATGAAAATTAGCATATAGATTTCAAGACAACGTAAAATTTTTTGACACTGGGAATAATCCACAGTTGGTAACTATTCGGCTTCATCTTTTAACAATATATATCTAGTCATCATTTTCTCAAGGGAACAAATTGGTTTGAGCAGATTTCATAGATGCAAATCATAAATTAATGTCATTTTAATGGGTTTCCCCTTTATTTTGCTTTCTGTTTGCAGACATGAAGCTGTAAGGTGACTACATTTATGTAACTTAATCTTATAATTTGAATAAATATGAGTTCAGGTCCCTTTATATTTTGAGTCCTAAAAGATTGTTTCAGAGTTTGGGAGCAGTGTTGAACCCCCACTGTGTCTGTTAGTAGAGAAGAGGCCGTACCCAAAGCCTGGAAGAAGAGCCCTGGCCATGGAGGAGTGCACTGGGCTAGGTTGCAGACTCAGAACTGAGGAAGGCAAATCAGGCAACACCATCTGGTGCCTTCGAAAGGATCTTGGGTCAGTTTGTGATAAAGCACGAGCACACTGAGTTCTCAGGGAGTTTGAGAGCCAAGAACCTGGAGTTTTTGGATATGTTTAAGTGCAAAAGGGTTATGGAGCCATAGATTACCTGTTTGCTTTTAGTACTACCATAGAAAAGAATATACCATTGGCTTTCTCAAAATTTCAAGGGCCATGCTTTTTGAAAAGATGTGATGTTGTAGCTGCTTCAGTTTCATACACCATTGAGTCAACGTTGGGACAACCACATATAAGGTAAAAGTTGAGTCATTTTTATGTCTTTAAATTTATGATTATTATTTGCCAAGAGATAATACACATGTATCTATT
The DNA here is from genome assembly GCF_021556685.1 of Rattus norvegicus. Classification (NCBI taxonomy): domain Eukaryota; kingdom Metazoa; phylum Chordata; class Mammalia; order Rodentia; family Muridae; genus Rattus; species Rattus norvegicus. Next base: position 64,343,423 of record NC_141546.1, on the reverse strand, counting down.
AAAGCATTTTTTAGGGAGTGAATAGGATGTGGACACATTTTCTTTGAATAGGTCAGAAGATATAATCAAGAGTACAGAATAAAGGCAATATCATTACATCTTTATCATTTTGTATTTGAAATGTTGACAATTTAAAAATACCCTTCTCTGAAAATGCATTATTAAATGGCAGTCTCTCACAGGACTTTTAACACACCAGATTAACCTGCATGTGAACAACTATAGAATGGTGTGGCATTTTATTCCCTGTATCCCAACATCATCGACAGAATGGATGTGAAACAATGTCATAAAAGGACTCTTGTTAGGGAAAACAGTGGTTTAGTAAATTAGTGGTTGCAGATTCCCCTCCAGTGATGGTGGCTCCACTGGTACTGAATAGTTAACTAGATTTCTAGCACCAGGTGTATTCTTTCTCTTGTTGAACAGGTCTTAAGTGCAATTAGAGAGTTGCTGGTTGCTGCTAAGGTATGTGTGCCATTATTTAATCTTTACTCTTGCCTTGCCTTGCTGGTCATGGGTGTGGTTCATAGAAATCATAATTGGATAGGACAGTTGGTTACTTTCCTTCTTGGAATGCTTGCAAGGTGCCTTCTTGTACCATAAAAGCTAGTCCAATGGAAGAAGCATCGAGAGCACATCAATTGGTTATCCAGTGCTAAATTGTCAGGTATGAACACATACAAACAAGTAATATTATATGGACTGAACAGGTTATGTTTAGGAATATATAACAATGTACATACCTGCATACAATACTAGTGAAAAAATAATGGATTTTTAAGGAGAGTAGGGAAGGGCATCTGATGAGGTTTTGGAGGGAGGAAAATGCAGGTAGAGATGTAACTATATTACAATCTTTAAAAAACGTTGACAATAAACAAGAATGATGGGAAAGGATATGGTAAAACAGTATAATGGACACATTTTCAAAACTCAATTAGAACTCAAAATTTACTGTGTTGATATGAATAGATGAAGACTTGTATAACTGCAAAAGATGCACAATTTAGTGTTTTCACTCATATCACCCATAAGTATGAACCATGGTAATTCCTACCCATTCATGGTGGAACTAAAGGTCTTGTGCATTCTTGGTAAACTGCAGCCCTAGCCCTTGCCTTTATGAAAATAAGCTTTCACTGTGTAAATCTAAGTCTGGCCTCCAACTCATGATCCTCCTATTTGAGTTCCCAGAGATTGTCAGATTGCCATGACATCCAATTGTGACAAATATTTTGTACTCTCAGGACTTTATTTTGATCATTTCACATACACATACACATACTCATACGCATACGCATACATACACATACACGCACATGCACACACACATTTTGAAATAAATCTAAAGGAATAATGGCAAAATCTGACAGTCAAGATTGACTATACAATCTTCCAGCTTTAACACATGGATCCTAGATTTATGAAAGAAAATACTTATTTCTATATACAGTAGTATACATCTGTAATATCCATCACTTGAGAAACAAATTGTCTACATAGTGAGTTTAAGGATAGCCTATGTGGCATGAGACTCTGTCTCAAAAACCTAGAAACAAAAATAAAAAAGTATAAAATATTATTTAAACTTTCCCTCTGATTGTTATTCATGTATATAGTTAATTTTCATGAACCCTTTGATAGGCATTTGTATTTGAAAAATAATACCACAATGGAAGTAGCTATAATTATCTGGAAATAATATAATGGTTTAGATGAAATATCGTAGTAGTTGCAATACAAAATGTGCAACAAATTCTATGCCCTTCGGTTGTATGTTAATCTTTCATTGATCAAATTAATTTTATTTTCGATATTTCCAATGTAACTGAATTACAGAGAGCCCTACATTTTCGGACAGAATTGCAAAAAGGCTAACTAATGGTATCATTTTGGAGAAATTCCTAGAAAATGGTGCATATTAAATAAACAGTAATGCGTACTCCAAGGGCAATTGGGAGGTATAGAAATAAGAAACAGACAGTGTTTGTAGAGTGCTAAACTTTCAGCATAGTGAAGTAACGAGTTTTGGATAAGATCTAGTGAGATGTGTTTTCAATCCATGAGCAAACTCTAAATGATTAGTGAGATAAGTCCTACATAGAAAAATCACTAAGGCAAACATTCATCCTCTGGGAAGAATCAGAAAATACATTTTTGCATAGGTGTGTTCAGCTCTAAAATATTCATTAAGTATATAGCCTCAGAATTATTCATATAAAGATGATTTTATGCTGCAAAATAATTCTTTACTAAGAGACTCATAAAATGACACATTTTGAAGTTGCAATTTGTTTTAATGCATTCATAATGTTATATAACTGATGTGTTTTGTAAAGTAAATTCCATAAAGTAAGATGAGAGCTAAAACCATTATTCCAAACCATCAAACCTACTACTTTTATTACAGAATCGAGATTATGTCAAACTCTGTGGCATTAATTATTCTGCATATTTCTTTTATGCATAAAGTTTTAGATTAGTTTATCTCCTGGGAAAAGTCTGCAACTAATCCCTCCATATCAAAACCTCACCAAACCAACAGTTACTGTGAAAATAATGAGAATACAATTAATTTGTCCAGTGAAGGCTTTACGTACAATCACAGTATATAGGTTTATTTGCATATCCTTATATTGTGACTACTATTACATTTAATTTAAACTCATATATGTATATATATACATATATATATCCAGATAATTATAGTTATTTCCACTGTGGCTTTATTTTTCAAGTATAATTCTCCACTATAATTTTAATTTGAGAGTCCCCCAAAGTCATAATACAAATGTATGTTTAAAAACCTAAGGCCCCTTGGTGAATTTATTTTAACACATCACCTCCTGAATTTCATTACATGGATTAGTCTGAAAAAGTGGAGAAGAGCTGGCCTTCTGCTTTTAACATCTTTCCCTACTCTTCTCTAGGCGAAATCACCCCAATTCCCTTAGCCTCTCATCCTAAATCCTATTTTCTAACATTTAAATCACTCTGCTGATCAACCGGGCCCTCTTCAAATTTACTCACCTCTCTGTTATGCTAAGCAGTCATAACTCATTAAGCAGCTTTCAATCAGCAATAAATCAGCCGCCACTCTCTCTGTTCCCTGTGGCATAGGAAGTGCCTCGTGCACGGTAGGCTCTGACACACACACATATCATAACCAATTTCCAGGTGCTCTTTGGATTCTTTGTTTATAGCCTTTGGTACCAACTCACAGATTTATGGAGCCTGTACTTTGTGCTGAGTCAATTTCATCGCTTCATCCCCATCCCCATTTACTCGTTGGCATCTCTCATGTTCTTGGCTGGTGCTCTAGTCTGATGCAGGGATAAGAATACGGACTTATCTCCTGGGAGGCTCTATGCTAACACAGCGAACAACACAAGTGAACAGAAATAAACAGTAAATAATAGGAAAATATAAAGCAGTATAATTTTCAAGAAGGAAAATAAAGAATTTTAACAATGGAAGGCAGTTTAAGCACAGGACATTGATTTTAAGTGAGAGGTCAAAGCTGTTTTCTGGCTTACATAAAAGTGCATCATCTGTTACTTAGTAACAGTAATGATGCTCATAGAAGCCAGTGTTTATCAGGTATGGTGCAGCTTGCCTACGATCCCAGGGGTGAGGACGCTGAATCAGGAGGACTGGGAGTTCAGGTTAGCCTGCGATACATAGTGAAACTGTCAGTCAAAAAAGCCCAAACCAAAACAAAGAAGTAAAAACCAAAAATAACGGTCACAGAATCCTCACATCAACTGATCTACAAGCATGATCTCATTTTTGTTCCATCAAACCGTCATATAAATTTTAACTTGTTAGAATTTTAAGCTTTTTCATTTTAATACTCAGCCTGAGATTTCAAGGCTTTGGAACTATACCTTTTCAGGGTGATATTTTCAAGTTGAGACTGAGCACAGGGCCTCGTGCATGTTGGATAAGTCATCCTCCAATAAGCTGTGTCCCCACACTCTCTTATCTAGATAGTCCTTGAGTACATAATCCTCCTGCCTCAGTTTCCTGGGAAGCAGGTGTTGTAGGCATGCATCGCCCGGTTTGCTGGAACTTGGCTGTTTTCCTGAGGTCATCCAATTGCAAATGGCAAAGTCTGAAGGAAAGTCTTGCCTTTGTGTCTGCTTCTTAATGTCTTAGCACTTATTTGTGAGAGGTAGGACACTGTACAATTATGATAATACCTTATTATACATGAATACATTTATCTTGTCATTCTAGTGTTTGGAGAAATTTCAGACATTGGTATTCGGTTAAGTTGATACTGAAAATATCAGTTGATCAAATGTCTGACAAAGTGCTGTTAGAGAAATTCTCTGTGTTCGAAGTGATTCTGAGAAATGGATCTCTGTAAAACAAAAGCTTCATCATTCTGGGTCAAAGTTTACGTTTCCCTAAAGGTATTTTTTCTTTTATCATTGCAGCATCTCTTTGTGAGGCTCTGTCCTTTGCTGGACTCCACATTGAATATCTCTTTGAACACGGTGAGTTCCCTGTTAGGTGAGCACTGTGTCACCTTTGTCTAGTGGTACCAGTTGATAGGGGTGTTTCCTAAAGCAGCTGGATAAAGGAGAGAGGTTTTGAGGTATAAAACTGAACAGCAGTGACAGGTTTCACATCCTGAATTTGATAAGGTTGCTGAGAATTGAGGAAAAAATATGAAAAACATATTCATGTATTTTTTAAATTGGGGGAGGGTGGGTAGAGCATCTTCCAAACTCCTTAAACTAGTGATGAAATTATTTACGAATGTGAATTATTATCCTTAAATTAGGAAATTATAGGCTAACCATTGGTCGAGTTAATTTCATTGTGACTTCAGCCTGTTAGAAGGCTTGTGTGGGAAAGTTCTCTCTGAAAGACAAGGTAAGTCTCTCCCCCTGAACACTGAGGGAGAATGGCAAGATTAACTCATGGTCAGTATTCTTCATAATCCTTGCTTCCTGGCTTCCCATCAGACAGTCCAGACATCACTCAAATTCCATTCCTGTCTCTTTCATATTAATTACTGAACAAAGGTTCACTTTTACGGTGTTGTTTTATAACCCTGGTCATCCATTCCTTCCAATCCCCCACTTCCACTGACATTCTATAGTCTCTCAATGAAACCATTTAAAATTATCTAGTATTTATACCAATGAAGGCATAGCAGGCATAAACTGAGGTAAAAACCTGCTAGGTCAGAGAGGCAACTTTATTTTCTTAACTATATACAAAGTATCTATTATCTATATACAAGTCTGATTCTACAACTAATCTACTAGCTCCTTAGAAATCATTTTCTACTTCTGTCATTCTATTGAGCTAGTCTACCTCTCTCTTGAGCTCCTCCAAACCTAAGAGGACTCCTTTGCTCTCTTCCTCTCCTCATATACTATTGTACCTCTGTCCTGCGAGCTACTTCTCTGTTGTTTCTGCAAGTCCAAAGAGAAAATCTCTAACTCTTACCCAGAGCATCCTTACAGAGATGCAAGGATGGAGGGTGTGTGTGTGTGTGTGTGTGTGTGTGTGTGTGTGTGTGTGTGACAGGAACAGGAAGAGAGAGAGAGGAGGGAGGACCGGTAGGAGAGAGCACTATCAAAGATCCAACTGAATATAAAGGAAGTCTCTAGTTCCTCCTCTATACCCTTAGCAGGCAGAGCCATGTCACCTCCTCATGGATAGGCTCCAAGCCAAGTCAGTAGGGGCTGAACAATTTCACCTACATGAGGGGTAGCTCAAAGTGATCCAGACAACTTGGCCTTGGATTGCAGAGCAAAGACCCATAGAGCATAGACCTATCCTCAGCAATTTAAAATAGGCAGGAACTTTCCATTCTTTAGCATTTTTATCTAAAGAGGCTTCTAGTGGCTCACCCAAACAGCATCTCTTCAGGACACACCCAACTGTGTCTGACAAAGACATCTGAGCTTTGCATTTTTCTAACACATAGATATTCTATGTACAATAACCAAATATCCTATAACATCCCAGCACAACAGATGAGCTTCATGGGAAGAAGATGATGAATGAGGCTGCCTTGTATTTTTGCTAAACACCTACAGTGAAAACAGTTTTTCCTCTCCTCCAGGTCTCGTCATCTTGCCACTCACACCTCTTTACTTGCTTTGCATTCTTACAAAGTCTCATCTTGTTTGGGTTTATTGGCTCTCTTCTTGGTAAATTTATAATATTCTGCTCTTTTTTAGAAGATGAAGTCACATTATGGTGAAATGATGTTTGTAGTTTAAAAGTTCTTGGACAGAACCTTGATCACTTGAGGGAAAAGATACTATATAAAAAAAATAAACAATAGAATCTTAAATAAATAAAATCTTAAAGAGTTTGTTTAGTGCTGAGTGTTTAGTAGGGTGAACACACACACACACACACATATATATATAGAAATGGCATTTCAAATTACAATATTGATAACAAATTGGTATTATTAAAAGAAAGACCATCAGCTATGTTTCATTTCTGTGTTTGTCATAAACAAAAAAGAAATGGATTTCAGTTGTGACTGTAGGAATTTGGATTAAAATACAACTGGCTTCTACAAATGAAATAACAGCTATTTCATTTGAATTTATCTATTTAATAGGGCAGGGTCAATGGGAACTCCAAGATGGAGCTCGCATAGCATGGTAACACTAATTTCTGTAAGCTCATTTCCATGCCACAAAACTTATGTGCTTGATTAGCCTGCACAGGAGAAACACATAATGATACTGGGTTGAGATGATCATTCATGATTTGTAAGATGATTTGTTTCATGTTACGCACATATGTTTGCGGATCAGAGACAGACAAAACAAAATCTGTGTGTTCCAAACTCAGTCTCATTTTGTGAGATTGTGGGCCATCCTTGTCCTCTCAGAATCTGTTTTCTCAGCTTAAATTTGAGAGTATCACCCTGTTATGATTATTAAGCTCTTAAAAAGACCATTTGTATGCAGAGAGGAGCACAGAGTGAAAGCTGAAGGCAAAGTCAGGCCTCAGGTCTGATCATTCCAATGTCCCTGGCTTCAAATCAATTACTGAAACTACCTTATCTTTGCCTCTCTATTCTTTCATTTTTTTTCCCTATCAAAACTTAACTGACCCAATCTCAGGTATCTTATTCTACAGTAGATATGCCAAAGAAATTTATGGAATGCATGCTATAGAAAGAGCTTGGGGCAAACATGTAAAAGATCTTTTGTAATCATGGAGTGTGTTAATTGCCAATCTGGAAGAACTTGTCTCCGGAGGCATGGCAGAGTGAATGAGTATGATCATGAGGCTGGGACTGAGGCTTCCTGGCTTGAAGTAAAGGTTAGCTCCACCAAGTTCCTCCAGGAACTCATATGTTCCACAATTTAATCTCATACTGAGTTTTTGGAATCATATTTCTTTTTAGTTGAACTTGGATTCAAGAGTGGTCAAATTTAGTTTTAGTTATTTTCCTATATTTCTCCATATAAATTTTCCAAATAAAGAGGCAAAGAGGAGCAAATACACCAAAGCAAAGGCATGATGGAGAGAGATTAGTGAACCAAAAAGTCAACTTCAGGACACTGAAAGGGAAATGATGCTCATGGGGTCACTCAAAAGAATTCTGCCTTTTGCAGTGCTGGGGGGAGAGTGGGCTGCAGGAGATAGAACTGGAAACAAGGAAACAAGTAAACAAGGGTAGTTACATGGCTGTGTAACGTTCCAATGTGTATATGTACGATGTTTTCATTTGTCACTCATCGTTGATTGGCATCTAGCTTGATTTCATTTCCTTGCTATTGTGAGGGCAGCCACAATAACAATGATGTGTAAGTGTGTATTGGGATTGAGAGTGATCTAGGACTACTTCAAGGAGGGTGTAGTTAGTTTAGAGGGTAGCTCTACTTTTAGCTTTTTAAGAACTCTTCACACTGATTTCTACCGTGGTGGCAGCTGCAGATGTTTAGTTTCCAGATTGCCTGCTCAACCTCCTTCAGGTAAATCATTCTGTTCTCCCCACCAGCAGAAACCTTGAATTTTGTTTACTAGAGAGGTAAAATTAATAAGCCTTGACAAACTTGAAAAGGGTGTATGTGGGTGCCTGCCTGTATGTGCTTTGTGTGTGTGTGTGTGTGTGTGTTTGTGTGTGTGTGTGTGTGTGTGTGTGTGTGTGTGTGTGATTAAAATCAAAGGATTGGGGCTGGAGTAATAGTTTACTGCTTAAGAGCTTTCCTTGCTCTTGCAGATGGCCTGAATTTGTTTCCCATGTTGGGCAGCTCATAATTATAACTCTAGCTCCAGGGAATCTGATGCCCTCTATGGACCCTGTACTCATGTGCACATACCTTCCCACTATAAACATAATTAAAAATAAAATCAAATCTTTGTAAACCAGAGCCTTTAACTAAGTTTTCCTAACACAAAGACAAGACATTCATCTTCTTTTCTACCTCCTTACTTTTAATATGGGCAATTTATCTGATTGTTATCTTTGTCCCCTGACTTCACTTTTTAATCCAAAAAGAATTAATTTCTACTATTGAATAAGATAACCAAGAGTGTGACACCAAGGATCTCTCCATGATCACTGCGAGACACTCATTTTGACCTTACCTGCCTATTAGAATCTCTCAGGGAAGTTTTTTCTGGTAATTTAATGCTTGTGTGGGACTACAAATTAAATAAGGGAAAATTTTCTTTGAATGCTGCTGTTCTTTCACTGTTTTGTTGTTGTTTTGTTTTTAAGATTTCAGTGACATAGTGACACCTCCTGGCCAACACATCTTCTTAAGGACAGAGCCATTGCATTGATTTTAGTTCAGACTTCATTTACAATATGCATTTGAAGAAACTAAAGTGAAAGTAAACAAAAAAGAGAAGCAGAAAACAATGACGAATTCTGCGAAAAGAATGCAGAGGCAGTGTGATAACTATTCTTGTTTGTCATCTTGGCTGTAACTGGAATGAACTACAATCCAGAAATGGAGGGCACACCTGTGACCCAGATCCTGAGGCTGAAAGGCACAAGCTTTTGACCAGGATCTTAAGGTGGTGTGATTCACACTCCTGTCTGCATCAACAGATAACTTTAAGCCAGATTTTGGGGCACACCTTTAATCTGGGCCATGCCTCCTGCTGGAGGCCTATATAAGGACAATGCAAGAAGGCTTCCTACTTTGGCTGTTTGCACTTTCTAGCACATATATTGGACCCTACTTTTAAGGATGGCATTTTATACCAAAGACCAGATAAAACAACCTACCTTGTGGGACCGAGCAACTTGAGATTCTTGGACTTCCTATCACAGCTGGCCACTGTTGTATTGGTTGGACTACAGTCTGTATGTCATTCTCATAAATTCTCTGTCTCTCCTATATATTAATATATTAATTATTGTATATTATAATTTATTATACATAATATTAATATATTATATTATTTCTATAAATTCTGTGACTCTAGAAAACCCTGACTTCAGGCAGGTAATATAAATCTCTAAGAAATTATTAAGAATTAGAATATTGAACCTGTGAGGAATGGGCATTAAAATTGAAAAACAGAAAATGTCTGTCAGTTCAAATCTGTTCTGAAATGTTGGAACTGTATATTATTATATATGCTGTGTACTAGGTTTTTATCTCTCCCTCCCCACCCTCAAATGTGCACCCCCAAGCCTGCTGCTCTCATCAAGAAGTAGAGAGTGTCCCTCTCAGATCCATTTCAAGTTATTTCTGACCTTGGGACATGTTAGATAGTTGGTCCATTTGTTTGTTCTGAATCTTTGCCTGAGTTGCCTTTCTATTTATTCTGAACACTTAATACAGCTTTTACCTTTTCTAGAATGCACTTTTCTCTCATCTCACCGTAGAATTACATAAACTTCCTGCAGAAAAATCTTCTTAATAATAATAGATGTGTCTTGCTTGTGATTTATTTCTGAGCTATAGAAAATTGCGTTGCAGTCACGCAATCAGACAAATATAGAACTGGCCATATGGAGGATTTTAATTCTGAGTATTTGTGAGAAACTCATGTAAGGAATAAAAAAAAATATAAACCACATTTCTCTATTTCTAAATGAGGCTCAAAATAACCATGTCTCCAGTACAGAGTTATGATGGACCCAGAATGATATCATTGTTCTAATTGCCTGGAGCAGAGTGAGAACTCATATTGTAGATCCCTCCGAAAAGCTAGTTCGCTTTGATGCTTCCCATGCAGGCTAGTCATCTGCCGTTTTCCTTTTCGTTGTTTGTTTGCATGGTTTGTAATCAGGGTGCCACTGGGCTTTTATGAGGCTATACTACATCATACGAAACACCATAGAAGTTTAGTACACACCTGCTACTACAGACCCGCTTTCCAGCGGTTCTCAGACCTTGTCTAGTTCCCAATCAGAGGGCAACTGTTGATCATAACTGTTGACCTTCAAGTTCCCATGCCGCACATCTTCCTTCATTATCATACAGGCCCTCCCTCTCATACCCACCTATCTTTTCACTCTTTTCTACCTGCATGTTTAAAAGGAGATCAATGCCCTCTTTATCTCTTTTCCTTTATCCAGTCTATTATCATGGAAAAATTCTAATATCATGGGTTTTTTTTTTGCAGTAGCAATTACAATAATAATTGCTTTCTATATATACTGTTAGCATAACAATCCACATTCTTCATGATAAAGTAAGTAGAAAGATTGGAGAAATGATTATTCTTTTGCAATACTGTTTCTTATTATGTGTGTTCTAGTTGGCTTTGATTATACATTTACTACATGTAACTTCTATTGTTAAACCACCAGAACATCATCTTTCTGAAGGCAGTGGTGATATCTGGGACATTTTATTTTATTACACTATACTAAAAACATAGTGCCTTCTGGGATGTGTGTGTGTGTGTGTGTGTGTGTGTGTGTGTGTGTGTGTGTGTCTGTGTGTGTGTGTGTGTGTGTATGTGTGTAGATGCTTTTTAAATGTAATTTGGAATAAAAGTATGTCCTAATGCCCTTGAAACTATTCTCTTCACGTCTACATCATTTATTATAAGAAGAAATTGAAGGGTTGAAAGTTTGGCAACATATACCTGTCTTTTAAGTTAACACACTAATTTTAATATATTATTTTCTCTCGGTTTAAAATTTGAGTGGTGGAGTTCTTAAACTTAATATTGAATGTTCACACTACAGAGTCTGGTAGTGTGATACAGCTTCTGAATGACGTCACACACAGTGTAGCATTTTTTTTTTGGGCATCTAAGTTATCCCAGGATCAACTAAAATTTCTTACCCGGTGGGCCTGCATCTTCATCCCTATGAAATTTCCTGATTGTGCCAACGATGTTAGTTTACACAATGTATTTCAAAGAAAAAGATGAATGCAATGCCTGATGGAATTTATAGGCAGATGGAATATAGATCCTTTAATACACTGTCAGCATGGAGGAAAAAGGAAAAATCAAGGAGGGCAAGGAAAGCACATTGTACTTTCAATAACGTTTTACAAACAAGCATGCAAATCCACACGGCGTAAGGGCCCCTCTTTCTAACAGAGACTGGTGATTTCAACACAGCAGCATTTACGGGCAGGTGATGGAATGTCTAATGATTGTTTTTAAATTTCTTCAGGTGTCTTAGTAAAATGAAGACAGCTTGCTTGTTGCTAATGTCATTATTGGCAGAATGTACTTTGAATTGTTATGAAGCTTTTACTTTATTACAATTGGCAATTTACACAATTATAGCGATGAATATCACGTCCTGAAGAATCTGCTCTTTGCTTAAATTTGAATCACTTACAGTTACACCACACCATGTAGACTTATTCTTGATGCAGTAATGAGAAATCACAGCTTTATAGTTTGCAAATCATTATTTTGGGGAAGGAAAAAGAAATCTCTTTATCAATCAGTTTCTACAAATCAAACAATGCACCTCAAACCAAGCACCTAAGCTTATTATTTAATATTCTTAAAGTGTTTTGAACATTTTTAACATCAATATTTATAAAATATTATATAATACTATTTACTTTAAATAGTTTGAATTAGAAATGTTTGCTAGACAAGAATAGAACTTTGTTTTTTAATTGAAAACCCTTTTGGAAAAGAATTGGAATATTATTTTCCTATTTAAAATTTAAGTCAGTTTCTAGCCAGGCATGGTAGTGCACACCTCTAATTGTAGAACTGGAGAAAGGGGTAGAGAAGAGTCAGAGCTTCAAGGTCTGCCTCAGTAACATAGCAAGTTTGAAGCTAGTCTATGCTTCGTGAGGCATTGTTTCAAAACAGTTCTTAGGAATCACGAAAACTTCATCATTTGAAATGGCTAATAGAGGTTGTTAACTGATCATGAGGCAGATGCTTTCTCTGGTGTTAAATGACAACTTTCCATAATGTCTACTTAAAAAAAGAAGTTGCTTTTCCCAGGAATGGCACCGTTAAATATCCAGGCTTCTGTGCATTTGACACTGACCCAATGTACTTCCTTTACCATTTCATTTCAGTGACTCTTAGGACAGTAAAAGAAAGTGTCTCAGCATCTTTTATTAGAAATGTGATGTGTTCTTCTGTGTAGTAATAGTGTTAGCCTTTAATCCCAGTGCATGGGATGCAAAGGTAGGTAGATCTCTGTGAGTTTGAGGTTAACCTGTTCTACAGAGTGAGTACAGGCTAATCAGGAATACATGATAAGATCATTCCTTAGACAAACAAACAAATATGATAAAACAAATACAATAAAAACCTCATGTTCATGTGCCACTAGGCAGCATGTGCACACATGTGAACATATGCAATGACTCCTAAAGTTTGGTAGGAGACAGTCCATTAAATGTTAGAAAATGGAAAGCTATTCTGTTGCCCCAATTTCTATTTTTTCCTTCCCCCCAATTTCTTTTTTTTTTGAATTTTTTTTATTTTTTTTATTAACTTGAGTATTTCTTATATACATTTCAAGTGTTATTCCCTTTCCCGGTTTCCGGGGAAACATCCCCCTCCCCCTCCCCTTCCTTATGGGTGTCCCCCTCCCAACCCTCCCCCCATTGCCGCCCTCCCCCCCATAGTCTAGTTCACTGGGGGTTCAGTCTTAGCAGGACCCAGGGCTTCCCCTTCCACTGGTGCTCTTACTAGGATATTCATTGCTACCTATGAGGTCAGAGTCCAGGCTCAGTCCATGTATAGTCTTTAGGTAGTGGCTTAGTCCCTGGAAGCTCTGGTTGCTTGGCATTGTTGTACATATGGGGTCTCGAGCCCCTTCAAGCTCTTCCAGTTCTTTCTCTGATTCCTTCAATGGGGGTCCTATTCTCAGTTCAGTGGTTTGCTGCTGGCATTCGCCTCTGTATTTGCTGTATTCTGGCTGTGTCTCTCAGGAGCGATCTACATCCGGCTCCTGTCGGTCTGCACTTCTTTGCTTCATCCATCTTGTCTAATTGGGTGGCTGTATATGTATGGGCCACCTGTGGGGCAGGCTGTGAATGGGTGTTCCTTCAGTCTCTGTTTTAATCTTTGCCTCTCCCTTCCCTGCCAAGGGTATTCTTTTTCCTCATTTAAAGAAGGAGTGAAGCATTCACATTTTGATCATCCGTCTTGAGTTTCGTTTGTTCTAGGGATCTAGGGTAATTCAAGCATTTGGGCTAATAGCCACTTATCAATGAGTGCATACCATGTATGTCTTTCTGTGATTGGGTTAGCTCACTCAGGATGATATTTTCCAGTTCCAACCATTTGCCTATGAATTTCATAAACTCGTTGTTTTTGATAGCTGAGTAATATTCCATTGTGTAGACGTACCACATTTTCTGTATCCATTCCTCTGTTGAAGGGCATCTGGATTCTTTCCAGCTTCTGGCTATTATAGATAAGGCTGCAATGAACATAGTAGAGCACGTGTCTTTTTTATATGTTGGGGCATCTTTTGGGTATATGCCCAAGAGAGGTATAGCTGGATCCTCAGGCAGTTCAATGTCCAATTTTCTGAGGAACCTCCAGACTGATTTCCAGAATGGTTTTACCAGTCTGCAATCCCACCAACAATGGAGGAGTATTCCTCTTTCTCCACATCCTCGCCAGCATCTGCTGTCACCTGAGTTTTTGATCTTAGCCATTCTCACTGGTGTGAGGTGAAATCTCAGGGTTGTTTTGATTTGCATTTCCCTTATGACTAAAGATGTTGAACATTTCTTTAGGTGTTTCTCAGCCATTCGGCATTCCTCAGCTGTGAATTCTTTGTTTAGCTCTGAACCCCATTTTTTAATAGGGTTATTTGTTTCCCTGCGGCCTAACTTCTTGAGTTCTTTGTATATTTTGGATATAAGGCCTCTATCTGTTGTAGGATTGGTAAAGATCTTTTCCCAATCTGTTGGTTGCCGTTTTGTCCTAACCACAGTGTCCTTTGCCTTACAGAAGCTTTGCAGTTTTATGAGATCCCATTTGTCGATTCTTGATCTTAGAGCATAAGCCATTGGTGTTTTGTTCAGGAAATTTTTTCCAGTGCCCATGTGTTGCAGATGCTTCCCTAGTTTTTCTTCTATTAGTTTGAGTGTGTCTGGTTTGATGTGGAGGTCCTTGATCCACTTGGACTTAAGCTTTGTACAGGGTGATAAGCATGGATCGATCTGCATTCTTCTACATGTTGACCTCCAGTTAAACCAGCACCATTTGCTGAAAATGCTATCTTTTTTCCATTGGATGGTTTTGGCTCCTTTGTCAAAAATCAAGTGACCATAGGTGTGTGGGTTCATTTCTGGGTCTTCAATTCTATTCCATTGGTCTATCTGTCTGTCTCTGTACCAATTCCATGCAGTTTTTATCACTATTGCTCTGTAATACTGCTTGAGTTCAGGGATAGTGATTCCCCCTGAAGTCCTTTTATTGTTGAGGATAGCTTTAGCTATCCTGGGTTTTTTGTTATTCCAGATGAATTTGCAAATTGTTCTGTCTAACTCTTTGAAGAATTGGATTGGTATTTTGATGGGGATTGCATTGAATCTGTAGATTGCTTTTGGTAAAATGGCCATTTTTACTATATTAATCCTGCCAATCCATGAGCATGGGAGATCTTTCCATCTTCTGAGGTCTTCTTCAATTTCTTTCCTCAGTGTCTTGAAGTTCTTATTGTACAGATCTTTTACTTGCTTGGTTAAAGTCACACCGAGGTACTTTATATTATTTGGGTCTATTATGAAGGGTGTCGTTTCCCTAATTTCTTTCTCGGCTTGTTTCTCTTTTGTATAGAGGAAGGCAACTGATTTATTTGAGTTAATTTTATACCCAGCCATGTTGCTGAAGTTGTTTATCAGGTTTAGTAGTTCTCTGGTGGAACTTTTGGGATCACTTAAATATACTATCATGTCATCTGCAAATAGTGATATTTTGACCTCTTCTTTTCCGATCTGTATCCCCTTGATCTCCTTTTGTTGTCTGATTGCTCTGGCTAGAACTTCAAGAACTATATTGAATAAGTAGGGAGAGGTTGGGCAGCCTTGTCTAGTCCCTGATTTTAGTGGGATTGCTTCAAGTTACTCTCCATTTAGTTTAATGTTAGCAACTGGTTTGCTGTATATGGCTTTTACTATGTTTAGGTATGGGCCTTGAATTCCTATTCTTTCCAGGACTTTTATCATGAAGGGGTGTTGAATTTTGTCAAATGCTTTCTCAGCATCTAATGAAATAATCATGTGGTTCTGTTCTTTCAGTTTGTTTATATAATGGATCACGTTGATGGTTTTCCGTATATTAAACCATCCCTGCATGCCTGGGATGAAGCCTACTTGATCATGGTGGATGATTGTTTTGATGTGCTCTTGGATTCGGTTTGCCAGAATTTTATTGAGTATTTTTGCGTCGATATTCATAAGGGAAATTGGTCTGAAGTCCTCTTTCTTTGTTGTGTCTTTGTGTGGTTTAGGTATAAGAGTAATTGTGGCTTCATAGAAGGAATTCGGTAGTGCTCCATCTGTTTCAATTTTGTGGAATAGTTTGGATAGTATTGGTATGAGGTCGTCTATGAAGGCCTGATATAATTCTGCACTAAACCCGTCTGGACCTGGGCTCTTTTTGGTTGGGAGACCTTTAATGACTGCCTCTATTTCCTTAGGAGTTATGGGGTTGTTTAACTGGTTTATCTGTTCCTGATTTAACTTCAGTACCTGGTATCTGTCTAGGAAATTGTCCATTTCATGCAGATTTTCAAGTTTTGTTGAATATAGGCTTTTATAGTAAGATCTGATGATCTTTCGAATTTCCTCTAAATCTGTAGTTATGTCTCCCTTTTTATTTCTGATTTTGTTAATTTGGACACACTCTCTGTGTCCTCTCATTAGTCTGGCTAAGGGTTTATCTATCTTGTTGATTTTCTCAAAGAACCAAATTTTGGTTCTGTTGATTCTTTCTATGGTCCTTTTTGTTTCTACTTGCTTGATTTCAGCTCTGACTTTGATTAATCCCTGCCTTCTACGCCTCCTGGATGTATTTGCTTCTTTTTGTTCTAGAGCTTTTAGGTGTGCTGTCAAGCTGCTGACATATGCTCTTTCCTGTTTCTTTCTGCAGGCACTCAGTGCTATGAGTTTTCCTCTTAGCACAGCTTTCATTGTGTCCCATAAGTTTGGGTATGTTGTACCTTCATTTTCATTAAATTCTAAGAAGTCTTTAATTTCTTTCTTTATTTCTTCCTTGACCAGGTTATCATTGAGTAGAGCATTGTTCAATTTCCACGTATATGTGGGCATTCTTTCCTTATTGTTAATGAAGACCAGTTTTAGGCCGTGGTGGTCTGATAGCACGCATGGGATTATTTCTATCTTTCTGTACCTGTTGAGGTCCTTTTTTGACCAATTATATGGGCAATTTTGGAGAAAGTACAGTGAGGAGCTGAGAAGAAGGTATATCCTTTTGTTTTAGGATAGAATGTTCTATAAATATCTGTTAAGTCCATTTGGCTCAGGACTTCTCTTAGTCTGTCTATGTCTCTGTTCAATTTCTGTTTCCATGATCTGTCCACTGATGAGAGTTTGGTGTTGAAATCTTCTACTATTATTGTGTGAGTTGCAATGTGTGTTTTGAGCTTTAGTAAGGTTTCTTTTACGTATGTAGGTGCCCTTGTATTTGGGGCATAGATATTTAGGATTGAGAGTTCATCTTGTTGGATTTTTCCTTTAATGAATATGAAGTGTCCTTCCTTATCTTTTTTGATGAATTTTAGTTGAAAATTGATTTTATTTGATATTAGAATGGCTACTCCAGCTTGCTTCTCCCGACCATTTGCTTGGAAAGTTGTTTTCCAGCCTTTCACTCTGAGATAGTGTCTGTCTTTGTCTCTGAGTGTGTTTCCTGTAGGCAGCAGAATGTAGGGTCCTCGTTGCGTATCCAATTTGTTAATCTATGTCTTTTTATTGGGGAGTTGAGGCCATTGATGTTGAGAGATAGTAAGGAATAGTGATTATTGCTTCCAGTTATATTCATATTTGGATATGAGGTTATGTTTGTGTGCTTTTCTTCTTTTTGTTTTGGTGCCAAGACAATTAGTTTCTTGCTTTTTCTAGGGTATAGCTTGCCTCCTTATGTTGGGCTTTACCATTTATTATCCTTTGTAGTGCTGGATTTGTAGAGAGATATTGTGTAAATTTGGTTTTGTCATGGAATATCTTGGTTTCTCCATCTATGTTAATTGAGAGTTTTGCAGGATACAGTAACCTGGGCTGGCATTTGTGTTCCCTTACACTATGTATGACATCTGTCCAGGATCTTCTGGCTTTCATAGTTTCTGGGGAAAAGTCTGGTGTGATTCTGACAGGTCTGCCTTTATATGTTACTTGAAATTTTTCCTTTACTGCTTTTAATATTCTTTCTTTATTTTGTGCGTTTGGTGTTTTGACTATTATGTGATGGGAGGTGTTTCTTTTCTGGTCCAATGTATTTGGACTTCTGTAGGCTTCTTGTATGCTTATGGGTATCTTTTTCTTTAGGTTAGGGAAATTTTCTTCTATGATTTTGTTGAAGATATTTACTGGTCCTTTGAGCTGGGAGTCTTCACTCTCTTCTATACCTATTATCCATAGGTTTGATCTTCTCATTGAGTCCTGGATTTCCTGTCTCTTTTGGACCAGTAGCTTTTTCTGCTTTACATTATCTTTGACAGTTGAGTCTATGATTTCTATGGAAACTTCTGCTCCTGAGATTCTCTCTTCCATCTCTTGTATTCTGTTGGTGAAGCTCGTATCTACAGCTTGTCCCTTCTTTTGATTTTCTATACCCAGGGTTGTTTCCATGTGTTCTTTCTTGATTGCTTTTATTTCCATTTTTTTTTTAGTATTTAGTATTATGTCTTTTTTTTTCTTTTCTTTTTTTTATTAACTTGAGTATTTCTTATATACATTTCGAGTGTTATTCCCTTTCCCGGTTTCCGGGCAAACATCCCCCTCCCCCTCCCCTTCCTTATGGGTGTTCCCCTCCCAACCCTCCCCCCATTGCCGCCCTCCCCACCACAGTCTAGTTCACTGGGGGTTCAGTCTTAGCAGGACCCAGGGCTTCCCCTTCCACTTGTGCTCTTACTAGGATATTCATTGCTACCTATGAGGTCAGAGTCCAGGCTCAGTCCATGTATAGTCTTTAGGTAGTGGCTTAGTCCCTGGAAGCTCTGGTTGCTTGGCATTGTTGTACTTTTGGGGTCTCGAGCCCCTTCAAGTTCTTCCAGTTCTTTCTCTGATTCCTTCAACGGGGGACCTATTCTCAGTTCAGTGGTTTGCTGCTGGCATTCGCCTCTGTATTTGCTGTATTCTGGCTGTGTCTCTCAGGAGCGATCTACATCCGGCTCCTGTGGGTCTGCACTTCTTTGCTTCATCCATCTTGTCTAATTGGGTGGCTGTATATGTATGGGCCACATGTGGGGCAGGCTCTGAATGGGTGTTCCTTCAGTCTCTAATTTAATCTTTGCCTCTCCCTTCCCTGCCAAGGGTATTCTTTTTCCTCATTTAAAGAAGGAGTGAAGCATTCTATTTCCATTTTTAATTCCTTCAACTGTTTGATTGTATTTTCCTTGAATTCTTTCAGGTATTTTTGTGACTCCTCTCTATGGGCTTCTACTTGTTTATTTATGTTTTCCTGGAATTCCTTTAGGGAATTTTGTGATTCCTCTCTGTAGGCTTCTACTTGTTCTCTAAGGGAGTTCTTCACGTCTTTCTTGAAGTACTCCAGCATCATGATCAAATATGATTTTGAAACTAGATCTTGCTTTTCTGGTGTGTTTGGATATTCTGTGTTTGCTTTGGTGGGAGAATTGGGCTCCGATGATCCCATGTAGCCTTGGTTTCTGTTGCTTGGGTTCCTGTGCTTGCCTCTCGCCATCAGATTATCTCTAGTGTTACTTTGTTCTGCTATTTCTGACAGTGGCTAGACTGTCCTATAAGCCTGTGTGTCAGGGTGCTGTAGACCTTTTTTTCCTGTTTTCTTTCAGCCAGTTATGGGGACAGAGTGTTCGGCTTTCGGGCGTGTAGTTTTTCCTATCTACCGGTCTTCAGGTTCCTGTGGGCCTGTGTCTTGTGTTCACCAGTCGGGTCACTTGCCGCAGAAAAGTTGGTCTTACCTGTGGTCCTGAGGCTCAAGTTTGCTCGTGGGGTGCTGCCCACGAGCTCTCTGAGGCGGCAGCAACCAGGAAGATATGTGCCGCCCTTTCCAGGAGCTTCAGTGCACCAGGGTTCCAGATGGCGTTTGGTGTTTTCCTCTGGCGTCAGAGATGTGTGCAGAGTGCAGTCTCTTCTGGTTTCCCAGGCGTGTC
This sequence comes from Rattus norvegicus, assembly GCF_021556685.1. Classification (NCBI taxonomy): domain Eukaryota; kingdom Metazoa; phylum Chordata; class Mammalia; order Rodentia; family Muridae; genus Rattus; species Rattus norvegicus. The sequence continues at coordinate 64,323,685 of NC_141546.1, read as the reverse complement.
TGCCTCTCTGAAGGTTTAGCTCTCCCTCCCACGGGATTTGGGTGCAGAGAACTGTTTATCCGGTAGATCCCTTCAGGTTCTGGCAGTGTCTCAGACGCAGCGGTCCTGCTGCTCTTGGGCACTCCTCTACGGGAACCCAGAGGCCTTATACAGTTTCCTCTTGGGCCAGGGATGTGGGCAGGGGTGGGCAGTGTTGGTGGTCTCTTCCACTCTGCAGCCTCAGGAGTGCCCACCTGACCAGGCAGTGAGGTCTCTCTCCCACGGGGTTTGGGAGCAGAGAGCTGCTGCGGGCCGGGATCCGCAGGTTTGGGACTCCCGGTAAACACCGGAAGTGCCCAGTCCTAGAGGAATTTTGCCTCTGTGTGTCCTGAGTTCACCAGGCAGGTCCTCTTATTTAAATTTCAAATGTTATTCCCTTTCCTGGTTTCCAGGCCAACATACCCCTAACCCCTCCCTTCCCATTCTATATGGGTGTTCCCCTCCCCATCCTCCTCCCATTACCACCCTTACCCCAAGAATCCCATTCACTGGAGATCCAGTCTTGGCAGGAGGGCTTCCCCTCCCACTGGTGCACTTATTATGCTATTCATTACTATCTAGGCAGTTGGAGCCCAGGGTCAGTCCATGTATAGTCTTTGGGTGGTGGCTTATTCCCTGGAAGCTCTGTTTGGTTGGCATTGTTGTTCATATGGAGTCTCAAGCCCTTTCAGTTCTTTCAACCTTTCTCTGATTCCTTCAACAGGGGTCCCATTCACAATTCAGTGGTTTGCTGCTAGTATTCGCCTATATATTTGCTGTATTCTGGCTGTGTCTCTTAGGAGAGATTTACATCCAGTCCCTGTCAGCCTGCACTTCTTTGCTTCATCCATCTTATCTAGTTTGGTGGCTGTATATGTATGGGCCATAAGTCGGGCAGATTCTGAATGGGCGTTCCTTTAGCCTCTGTTCTAAACTTAGCCTCCCTATCCCTTAGCAAGGGCATTCTTTTGGCCCTTTTAAGGAGTAAAGCATTCACGTTTTCGTCATCCTTCATGAGTTTCATGTATTCTGTGCATCTAGAGTAATTCGAGCATTTGGGCTAATATCCATTTATCAATGAGTGCATACCATATGTGTTTTTCTGTGATTGGGTTACCTAACTCAGGATGATATTTTCCAGTTCCATCCATTTGCCTGTGAATTTCATAAAGTCATTTTTTTGATAGCTGAGTAGTATTCCATTGTGTAGATGTACCACATTTCCTGTATCCATTCCTCTGTTGGAGGGCATCTGGCTTCTTTCCAGCTTCTGGCTATCATAAATAAGGCTGCTGTCAACATAGGGAGCATGTGTCTTTGTTATATGTTGGAGCATTTTTCGGTATATGATCAAGAGACATATAGCTGGGTCCTCAGGTAGTACAATATCCAATTTTCTAAGGAACCTCCAGACTAATTTCCAGAAGGGTTGTAGCAGTCTGCAATCCCACCATCAATGGAGGAGCGTTCCTCTTTCTCCACATACTCACCAGCATCTGCTGTCACCTGAGTTTTTGTTCTTAGCCATTCTGACTGGTGTGAGGTGGAGTCTCAAGGTTGTTTTGATTTGCATTTCCCTTATGACTAAAGATGTTGAACATTATTTAGGTGCTTCTCAGCCATTTGATATTCCTCAGCTGTGAATTCTTTGTTGAGCTCTGAACCCCATTTTTAATAGGGTTATTTGTTTCCCTGCAGTCTAACGTCATAAGTTCTTTGTGTATTTTCGATATAAGCCCTCTATCTGTTGTAGAATTCGTAAAAATCTTTTCCCAATTTGTGGGTTTACATTTTGTCCTAACAACACTGCCTTTGCCTTACAAAAGCTTTGTAGTTTTATGGATCCCATTTGTCGATTCTTGATCTTAGAGCATAAGCCATTGGTGTTTTGTTCAGGAAATTTTCTCCATTGCCCATGGGTTCAAGATTCATCCCCACTTTTTCTTCTATTAGTTTGAGTGTATCTGGTTTGATGTGGCCTTGATCCACTTGGACTTAAGCTTTGTACAGGGTGATAAGCATGGATCAATCTGCATTCTTCTACATGTTGACCTCCAGTTGAACCAGCACCATTTGTTGAAAATGCTGTCTTTTTTCCATTGGATGGTTTTGACTCCTTTGTCAAAAGTCAAGTGACCATAGGTGTGTGGGTTCATTTCTGGGTCTTCAATTCTATTCCATTGGTCTATCTGTCTGTCTCTGTACCAATACCATGCAGTTTTTATCGCTATCGCTCTGTAATACTGCTTGAGTTCAGGAATAGTGATTCCCCTGGAATTCCTATTATTGTTGAGGATAGTTTTAGCTATGCTGGTTTTTTTGTTATTCCAGATGAATTTGCAAATTGTTCTGTCTAACTCTTTGAAGAATTGGATTGGTATTTTGATGGGGATTGCATTGAATCTGTAGATTGCTTTTGGTAAAATGGCCATTTTTACTATATTAATCCTGCCAATCCATGAGCATGGGAGATCTTTCCATCTTCTGAGATCTTCTTCAATTTCTTTCTTCAGAGGCTTGAAGTTCTTATCATACAGATCTTTCACTTGCTTGGCTAAATCTCACTGAGGTATTTTATATTATTTGGGACTATTATGAAGGGTGTCATTTCCCTAATTTCTTTCTCAGCGTGGTTCTCTTTCGCGTAGAGGAAGGCTACTTGATCATGGTGAATCATTGTTTTGATGTGCTCTTGGATTCGTTTTGCCAGAAGTTTATTGAGTATTTTTGCATCGATATTCATACAGGAAATTGGTCTGAAGTTCTCTTTCTTTGTTGGGTCTTTCTGTGCTTTAGGTATAAGGGTAATTTTGGCGTTGTAGAATGAATTCGGTAGCACTCCATCTGTTTCAATTTTGTGGACTAGTTTGGATAATATTGTTATGAGGTCTTCTATGAAGGTCTGATAGAATTCTGCACTGAACCCATCTGAATCTGGGCTCCTTTGTTTGGGAGACTTTTAATGACTGCTTCTATTTACGAGTTATGGGGTTGTTTAACTGGTTTATCTGTTCCTGATTTAACTTCGGTACCTGGTATATGTCTAGGAAATTGTCCATTTCCTGAAGATTTTCAAGTTTTGTTGAATATAGGTTTTTATAGTAAGATCTGATGATTTTTTGAATTTCCTCTGAATCTGTAGTTATGTCTCCCTTTTCATTTCTGATTTTGTTAATTTGGACGCACTCTCTGTGTCCTCTCGTTAGTCTGGCTAAGGGTTTATCTATCTTGTTGATTTTCTCAAAGAACCAACTTTTGGTTCTGTTGATTCTTTCTATGGTCCTTTTTGTTTCTACTTGGTTGATTTCAGCTCTGAGTTTGATTATTTCCTGCCTTCTACTCCTCCTGGGTGTATTTGCTTCTTTTTGCTCTAGAGCTTTTAGTTGTGCTGTCAAGCTGCTGACATATGCTCTTTCCTGTTTCTTTCTGCAGGCACTCAGTGCTATGAGTTTTCCTCTTAGCACAGCTTTCATTGTGTCCCATAAGTTTGGGTATGTTGTATCTTCATTTTCATTAAATTCTAAAAAGTTTTTAATTTCTTTCTTTATTTCTTCCTTGACCAGGTTATCATTGATTAGAGCATTGTTCAATTTCCACGTATATGTGGGCATTCTTCCCTTATTGTTATTGAAGACCAGTTTTAGGCCGTGGTGGTCCGATAGCACGCATGGGATTATTTCTATCTTTCTGTACCTGTTGAGGCCCGTTTTTTGACCAATTATATGGTCAATTTTGGAGAAAGTACCATGAGGAGCTGAGAAGAAGGTATATCCTTTTGCTTTAGGATAGAATGTTCTATAAATATCCGTTAAGTCCATTTGGCTCATGACTTCTCTTAGTCTGTCGACATCACTGTTTAATTTCTGTTTCCATGATCTGTCCATTGATGAGAGTGGTGTGTTGCAATCTCCCACTATTAGTGTGTGATGTGCAATGTGTGCTTTGAGCTTCAGTAAGGTTTCTTTTACGTATGTAGGTGCCCTTGCATTTGGGGCATAGATATTTAAGATTGAGAGTTCATCTTGGTGGATTTTTCCTTTGATGAATATGAAGTGTCCTTCCTTATCTTTTTTGATGACTTTTTGTTGGAAATTGATTTTATTTGATATTAGAATGGCTACTCCAGCTTGCTTCTTCTGACCATTTGCTTGGAAAGTTGTTTTCCAGCCTTTCACTCTGAGGTAGTGTCTGTCTTTGTCTCTGAGGTGTGTTTCCTGTAGGCAGCAGAATGCAGGGTCCTCGTTGTGTATCCAGTTTGTTAATCTATGTCTTTTTATTGGGGAGTTGAGGCCATTGATGTTGAGAGATATTAAGGAATAGTGATTATTGCTTCCCGTTATATTCATATTTGGATGTGAGGTTATGTTTGTGTGCTTTTCTTCTTTTTGTTTTGTTGCCAAGATGATTAGTTTCTTGCTTCTTCTAGGGTATAGCTTGCCTCCTTATGTTGTGCTTTACCATTTATTATCCTTTGTAGTGCTGGATTTGTGGAAAGATATTGTGTAAATTTGGTTTTGTCATGTAATATCTTTGTTTCTCCATCAATGTTAATTGAGAGTTTTGCTGGATACAGTAACCTGGGCTGGCATTTGTGTTCTCTTAGGGTCTGTATAACATCAGTCCAGGATCTTCTGGCCTTCATAGTTTCTGGCGAGAAGTCTGGTGTGATTCTGATAGGTCTCCCTTTATATGTTACTTGACCTTTTTCTCTTACTGCTTTTAATATTCTTTCTTTATTTTGTGTGTTTGGTGTTTTGACAATTATGTGACGGGAGGTGTTTCTTTTCTGATCCAATCTATTTGGAGTTCTGTAGGCTTCTTGTATGTCCATGGGTATCTCTTTTTTTAGGTTAGGGAAGTTTTCTTCTATGATTTTGTTGAAGATATTTACTGGTCCTTTGAGCTGGGAGTCTTCACTCTCTTCTATACCTATTATCCTTAGGTTTGATCTTCTCATTTAGTCCTGGATTTCCTGTATGTTTTGGACCAGTATCTTTTTCTGCTTTACATTATCTTTGACAGTTGAGTCAATGATTTCTATGGAATCTTCTGCTCCTGAGATTCTCTCTTCCATCTCTTGTATTCTGTTGGTGAAGCTTGTATCTACAGCTCCTTGTCTCTTCTTTTGGTTTTCTATATCCAGGGTTGTTTCCATGTGTTCTTTCTTGATTGCTTCTATTTCCATTTTTAATTCCTTCAACTGTTTGATTGTGTTTTCCTGGAATTCTTTCAGGGATTTTTGTGTCTCCTCTCTATGGGCTTCTACTTGTTTATTTATGTTTTCCTGGAATTCTTTCAGGGATTTTTGTGTCTCCTCTCTATGGGCTTCTACTTGTTTATTTATGTTTTCCTGGAATTCTTTCAGGGATTTTTGCGATTCTTTCAGGCATTTTTGCGATTCCTCTCTGTAGGCTTCTACTTGTTCTCTAAGGGAGTTCTTCACGTCTTTCTTGAAGTCCTCCAGCATCATGATCAAAAATGATTTTGGAACTAGATCTTGCTTTTCTGTTGTGTTTGGATATTCCATGTTTGTTTTGATGGGAGAATTGGGCTCCGATTGTGCCATGTAGTCTTGGTTTCTGTTGCTTGGGTTCCTGCGCTTGCCTCTCGCCATCAGATTATCTCTAGTGTTACTTTGTTCTGCTATTTCTGACAGTGGCTAGACTGTCCTATAAGCCTGTGTGTCAGGAGTGCTGTAGACCTGTTTTCCTCTCTTTCAGTCAGTTATGGGGAGAGTGTTCTGCTTTCCGGCGTGTGGTTTTTCCTCTCTACAGGTCTTCAGCTGTTCCTGTGGGCCTGTGTCTTGAGTTCACTAGGTAGCTTTCTTGCAGCAGAAAAGTTGGTCTTACCTGTGGTCCCAAGGCTCAAGTTCGCTCGTGGGGTGCTACCCACGGGCTCTCTGCAGCGGCAGCAACCAGGAAGACCTGTGCCGCCGTTTCCGGGAGCTTCAGTGCACCAGGGTTCCAGATGGTCTTTGGCTTTTTCCTCTGGCGTCCGAGATGTGTGTGCAGAGAGCAGTCTCTTCTGGTTTCCCAGGCTTGTCTGCCTCTCTGAAGGTTCAGCTCTCCCTCCCACGGGATTTGGGTGCAGAGAACTGTTTATCCGGTCTGTTTCCTTCTGGTTCTGGTGGTGTCTCAGGCACAGGGGTCCTGCCGCTCCTGGGCCCTCCCCCACGGGAGCCCAGAGGCCTTATACAGTTTCCTCTTGGGCCAGGGATGTGGGCAGGGGTGAGCAGTGTTGGTGGTCTCTTTCGCTCTGCAGCCTCAGGAGTGCCCACCTGACCAGGCGGTTGGGTCTCTCTCTCACAGGGTCTGGGGGCAGAGAGCTGCCCCCAATTTCTACACTTGATCTTAGCCAAAAGGCCGAGAAGCGATTCCCCCCCAATTTCTAAAGATTAATATTTGTGTTAAATACTTTGTTAATGGGATTCTTTTGATCTTTTTGTTTTTAACATGTATCTTTGTTTTCCTTTAATTTCTTTTGGTTGTAATTTTAGCAATAACACTAAAACCCACAAGGCCTACATACAGACTCAATTTGTCTGGAGTGTTTTTCTTCCTCAGAATATATTGGGAGACTTGAGACTGAATGATAATTAATTTTTCCTTTGTCAGTTATTGTAATATCAAAATGTAAATCAGAATGTACCACAGTTTAGTTCACAGAACGTTTTCCAAGTTGGCAATTTAAAGGTTATTTTTAATGTGAACTTTAATGACTTCAGCTTTCTGGAGTTTGAAGTAACAACAGCGTCTATGAAGAATCTTTGTGGTGATCACTTCGCTGAAAGAAGGGACAATGTATACAAGAAAGTCTAACATCAAATAAAGCAGGTGAGACATAAGAGTAAAGATAATTGTAAAATTTTTAAGTATATATGACCCCAACTATCATTCAATGCCCTCAGAAACACCACTGTGGTAATAGGTCTAAATCACACCTGCGTGTCAAGGAGGCAGGAGGAGAAGTTACAGATATCCTGAGTAGGAAGGCAGGATGGCCAGATTGCAGAAATGAACAACTTTTCGTATTGTCTCAGCTGCCAGTCAAATGTTTTCTTCTGGAACGAAGACTTTCTGTATAAAGTCAGATCTCTGAAATAGTCCTGTGTTGTTATGGCTAACCTATCTAGATGTCTGTAATGAGAGAAGCAACAAACCCTTCACAGTGGAGTATGGGGAAATAATAATCTGATAAATGTGACCATGGACGAATGTGGGCACAGAGAAATATCTTATTAGGTTTACATTAGCATAGAAAATAATGGGGTTCATTATGACAATTTTCATGCACATGTGTGATTATAAGTATCCCCTCACTGCCCTTCCTATCTCCTCTGCACTCTCTTGTCATGCCCCTTCCTTTCCCCGAATTGTCACCTTTCCACTTTCCTGTCACATTTATTTCTTTACCCTCTGTTTGCTGCCCAGACTTCCCCCTTCTTAACATCACTTTCTCCCCTCTCATGGTTCTCTTTGTATTTTCATAATCTGTACATGCAAACACATGCACACATAAACAAACATATTTCTTGGTTTTGATTTCCTCAAATCACAGCATGTAGTGCTTGTGTTTTTGAGCTGGATTCAGTTCACTTCCATGAGTGATTTCTAGTTTCATTGATCTTTCCTGAACATTTTATGACTTAAGTTTTCTTCTAAATAAAATTCCATTGTGCATGTGACCTAGAGTTACTTTACCCATTTCTCCGTTGATGTCTGTCCAGGCTAGTTCCACTTCTTGCCTAGTATGAACTATGCAGCAATAAACATGGATGTGTAGGCATCTCTGCAGTATGTTGACATATAGTCTTTCAGGCATATTATCAACAATGGTAGAGATGGGTCACAGGGTAGTTATAGTTTCATGTTTTTTGAGAGAACTCCATGTGGATAGTGGATGACCAGGTTTGTATTCTCACCAGGGATGTGTATGGGCCCTGCTCATTCTCCAAACACACAGAGAAAAGGAAAAAGCCACTGTCAGGACAGCAGCAACAGCCAACTGTACAAGACTTAAAAATAGATAAGTCAGTGAAAGCCAACTAACAGATCACATAGGGCAGTAAAACAGAAAACAGCAAAATTAATGCAGAATGTGCCACGGAGTTAAAATTATTTGGAGTCATTGTGCAAAGAGTTAATGAATGAGATAAATTAGTCAGGGGAAATGAAAACAGGAAATGCATAATTAAGCAAAAGAAAGATAAGGAATAAAAAATGTTATGGGGCAACTGATGATTGGAGAATTTGATGTAAATGTCCATTTAGTTCACTATCTTCACTATGGCTAGAAACCCATTAAGTGCTGGGCAAAGGCTTCTTTCAAGGCAAAAGGAAAACTGACAAATTTAGCATCACAGCTTCTTACTTCCTGTTTCTGTCCCCTGTGCCCTCCTCTTTGATCCTGTCTCCTATACTACAGGAATTTAGCAGCTTTGAAATAGCCTTCCTCTGAAAGTTCAATTATATATTTATAGTTTTGATATTAGATTCTTTATATATGATTCACTTTTTCATTATTTGATACTTATTTAGTAAAAAGTTTGTCTACCACAAGCCATATATTTTGTAGTTCTCAAGATATTTTAATTAGACTGAAAGACAAATATTTATGTTCTGAAGGAGCTTTATAACATGAAGAAACAGACAATGAAACAAATATATACATATGTGTGCAAGATTTAATAGGGCATGCTCATAGAGAGAAAGCAAGGGGAATACAGTATTGTGAACAAGAAGTTTTGGAGGCTGTGATGCTGTTAAAATTTATCAACATGGAAACTCATGCTAAGAACATTTAGATTAAGGATTTTAAGGAAGTGGTAGAGTATAAACTCTAGAAGAAGCACATGTTCCAGGTCAAGGTTACATCTGGTATAACTTTACAGAGACAAGACCTAACTGTTTCCATGGGTAGAAAAGTGGTCACTGTGGTTGGGACAAGCAAGCATAGCAGAATATAAAGTGGGGATTAGTAATAAGGACATACAGCGTAGGATGTGCGGTATGTCTCACTGGACAGTTTCAGCCATTCTAAATATATTAGTGTCTCCTCTGAGTGCATGGGGACTTTTGGTAAGAACATATCGTCAAGAGATAGAGTTATGGTGTAATCTGCATTTGGACACTGTCAGCCTGCCCTTTGAATGAATAAAAGCCTGATGTGATGGCAGACAGGAGCAGGAAGACAAGTCAAGAGAGTGTTGTCATCCCCCAATTTAAAGATAACTGCTCACTTAAGAACAGGTGGTGACGGATATTGATGGTTGTAGATACAGAATTTGCTCAAGGTTTGGGAGAAAACTTGATTTTTGCACTCAAAAGGGGCAAATGCAGTGATTCATACATTTGGGGAAAAAGTGATGATCAGATAAGTTCTGATTGCACTTGTGATCCATTGCAGTGGTTCCTCATTCTCTGAAGTCATTGTCTTCTGTGAGGAATACAGCTTCTTTAAGTTCAAATTTTGGGATGGGAAGTAGGTACATGATACCAAGAACTTATAAACCTTGACATAATATTTTGATGTTAACAGTCTCCTAAAATTTTTAACAAGCTTTTAATTTCAAATAGAAAGCTGCTGACTACCAACTTCAGTTATCTATTTTGCCTTGAAATACTACTTTAAATATAAAAGAAATATTTTATTTTTCCAAATTAAGTTCTGCAATCAGCCATTTTATCCTGAATCTGTACAAAAGGTTATTTTTATTATTTTTTAATTCTCTCTCTGTCTCTCTCTCTGTCTCTCTCTCTCTCTCTGTGTGTCTCTGTGTCTCTGTGTCTCTGTGTCTCTCTCTCTCTCTGTGTGTGTGTGTGTGTGTGTGTGTGTGTGTGTGTTCACCTCAGTGTAGGATGCTCTGGAGGCATTGGATCCCTTGGAGCTAGAGTTGCAGGCATTGGTGAGCCACCTATTGTAAGTGCTGGGAACTGAACTCAGATTCTCTAGAAGAGCCATACATTCCCATGTCTTTAACCACTGGGCTATCTTTAGAGCCCCCTGCACTGGCTTTTAAATTTTAGGTTTGCAAACAGATCCTCAAGATTTTCTTTTTGGTTTTTTGACTGTATGAAACCACATTTGAAAATTAATGTGCCTGGCAACAGTAAGGCACAAAAATGAAACAAATGGAGCAGAAATGTATTCTAATTCAAATTGGAATATGTCTGGAGCCTAGAAACATCTTCTCATTATCCGTATATTCACAGGATAAATTTCTTTAAGAAGAATGTAGGTATATGGTTTATTTTCCTCTCGTTTTCATCTGTATAAAATACTAGACTGGATAAATACCGTGCCAAGTAGCAGAATGACAAGGTACTAGCAACCAGTGGGTAATTGATTAATGAATGCACCTCAGAGGGTTTTTGTAATGAAAACACTCCATGTCCAATACTTGTAGTAAAGCTCATTTCTATTGTTAACTCTCTTTTCTATTTAGTTTATAATTTAAGTACAACAGTTCTCTCTTCCCCTTCATCCCTCTAAATCCTCTCATATAACCTCATATAAATTCAAAATTTGTGCAGGAAACCTGACTTGTTTTTAAAAAATATGAACAAAGAGTCTTCATTTGATTTCTTGTAAATCAAAGCCATTGCCTGTAGCAGAAGATGCAGGAAAATGCTAGTTCTTCAAAAACTGAAGTACATTGGGGTATCTCTAAAGACATGAAAACATATTACAGTATTGGGGAAAACATCCATAAATGGAGTCTATCTCCCTTAAAATAGTGGCCTAATATTTCTTAGGATGGGATTTTAATAGCAATAAAGTAAGAATTGAAAGCTCTATAACTACAAAGCACAGGGCACAGGACAGTGAATGCCATTCACATGACTCTTGGAGGGACACTTCCTTATAATTTGTTTCAATTGCATGAATTCTTTATTTTTTTCCCACTTAATATTCTTTACGAATCTGAAAATGATCAATTACTTTATGTTATAATGTTTTCAGCAGACTGTTCAGTTGTAAGATTATTTGTGACATGGTCTCTTTGAGACCAGATGGCATTTTTATTTGTGCTTTCAACGTGCTACACACAAAATGCATTTCTGGTTCTCGATTTAACAAGGAAGTAATCGGTCTATTTTAATTATTAATGATCTACATTTCTTCATGTCAACACACCAGAAGGAAGAATGTCAATTGCTACTTCAAATAATTTCATGTAGTTTGCCTAATTGTTTCAGTGTAGAGTAGCATTCTGAACGGTTTGGGAGGGACAAACATCCACTGAGAAGAAAATCTGTTCTTTCCTGTCTCTAAACTGCCCCAATTTGATTATTGGACCCCTTTATCCGTCTCATAAAAATCTCTGAACTCTTTCTAAAAATGACACCTTTTAAAAGTATAGAAGAAAACACCCAAGACTACAAAGGAAAGCAAACATTGAGATTCTGTTTACACCAGAGGCTTCTGGGATTCCACATGGAAATCATCCATTCTAGCTAAGAGTACTTTTATGGATACTAAGATATTTTTTAAAAGAAGTAGGGAAGTTAATGCAATTATGTTGATTCTATCTTTTTTCATCCTTTCTCTAGCCTTCTGTCATTTCCATATCCTTAGGACTAGTTAAAGATCTGTGGCCTTCAATGTTCTGAATCCATGGCCCATGAAGTGGTTTTGTTCAGAATTCTTTCTTGCCTGGAAAGTATCTCCTTCCCTCTCTCTATTCTCCAATTCCACTCTATCTAAGGCCATCTCAACACCCACGTATCTATCCTCAGACCTACGGTTGGGAGCCATATTTGCCAGGTCCACTCAAACAAAAACAACACAGATGGCCCAGATAGGATATCTTTATCAAACCGAATGGTCTTGTAGAAGTGTTCTCTATTGAGAATTAATTAGATAAATTCCAAGACACAGAATTTAAAAGAACAATTATGGGCTTTCTGAAAGAGTTCAAGATGTTTAAAGAAGATAATGGATATTAGAAATAATAAAAAGCAAAGCAGTAAAGGAAAAATTTCAAGTAACATATAAAGGCAGACCTGTCAGAATCACACCAGACTTTTCCCCAGAAACTATGAAAGCAAGAAGATCCTGGACAGATGTCATTCAGAGCGTAAGAGAACACAAATGCCAGCCCAGGTTACTGTATCCAGCAAAACTCTCAATTAACATTGATGGAGAAACCAAGATATTCCATGACAAAACCAAATTTACACAATATCTTTCTACAAATCCAGCACTACAAAGGATAATAAATGGTAAAGCACAACATAAGGGGGCAAGCTATAACCTAGAAGAAGCAAGAAACTAATCGTCTTGGCAACAAAACAAAGAGAATGAAAGCACACAAACATAACCTCACATCCAAATATGAATATAACGGGAAGCAATAATCACTATTCCTTAATATCTCTCAACATCAATGGCCTCAACTCCCCAATAAAAAGACATAGATTAACAAACTGGATACGCAACGAGGACCCTGCATTCTGCTGCCTACAGGAAACATACCTCAGAGACAAAGACAGACATTACCTCAGAGTGAAAGGCTGGAAAACAATTTTCCAAGCAAATGGTCAGAAGAAGCAAGCTGGAGTAGCCATTCTAATATCAAATAAAATCAATTTTCAATTAAAAGTCATCAAAAAAGATAAGGAAGGACACTTCATATTCATCAAAGGAAAAATCCACCAAGATGAACTCTCAATCCTAAATATCTATGCCCCAAATACAAGGGCACCTACATACATAAAAGAAACCTTACTAAAGCTCAAAACACACATTGCACCTCACACAATAATAGTGGGAGATTTCAACACCCCACTCTCATCAATGGACAGATCATGGAAACAGAAATTGAACAGAGATGTAGACAGACTAAGAGAAGTCATGAGCCAAATGGACTTAACGGATATTTATAGAACATTCTATCCTAAAGCAAAAGGATATACCTTCTTCTCAGCTCCTCATGGTACTTTCTCCAAAATTGACCATATAATTGGTCAAAAAACGGGCCTCAACAGGTACAGAAAGATAGAAATAATCCCATGCGTGCTATCGAACCACCACGGCCTAAATCTGGTCTTCAATAACACTCAAGGAAGAATGCCCACATATACTTGGAAATTGAACAATGCTCTACTCAATGATAACCTGGTCAAGGAAGAAATAAAGAAAGAAATTAAAAACTTTTTAGAATTTAATGAAAATGAAGGTACAACATACCCAAACTTATGGGACACAATGAAAGCTGTGCTAAGAGGAAAACTCATAGCGCTGAGTGCCTGCAGAAAGAAACAGGAAAGAGCATATGTCAGCAGCTTGACAGCACACCTAAAAGCTCTAGAACAAAAAGAAGCACATACACACAGGAGGAGTAGAAGGCAGGAAATAATCAAACTCAGAGCTGAAATCAACCAAGTAGAAACAAAAAGGACCATAGAAAGAATCAACAGAACCAAAAGTTGGTTCTTTGAGAAAATCAACAAGATAGATAAACCCTTAGCCAGACTAACGAGAGGACACAGAGAGTGCGTCCAAATTAACAAAATCAGAAATGAAAAGGGAGACATAACAACAGATTCAGAGGAAATTCAAAAAATCATCAGATCTTACTATAAAAACCTATATTCAACAAAACTTGAAAATCTTCAGGAAATGGATAATTTCCTAGACAGATACCAGGTACCGAAGTTAAATCAGGAACAGATAAACCAGTTAAACAACCCCATAACTCCTAAGGAAATAGAAGCAGTCATTAACGGTCTCCCAACCAAAAAGAGCCCAGGTCCAGACGGGTTTAGTGCAGAATTCTACCAAACCTTCATAGAAGACCTCATACCAATATTATCCAAATTATTCCACAAAATTGAAACAGATGGATCACTACCGAATACCTTCTACGAAGCCACAATTACTGTTATACCTAAACCACACAAAGACACAACAAAGAAGGAGAACTTCAGACCAATTTCCCTTATGAATATCGATGCAAAAATACTCAACAAAATTCTGGCAAACCAAATCCAAGAGCACATCAAAACAATCATCCACCATGATCAAGTAGGCTTCATCCCAGGCATGCAGGGATGGTTTAATATACGGAAAACCATCAACGTGATCCATTATATAAACAAACTGAAAGAACAAAACCACATGATCATTTCATTAGACGCTGAGAAAGCATTTGACAAAATTCAACACCCCTTCATGATAAAAGTCCTGGAGAGAATAGGAATTCAAGGCCCATACCTGAACATAGTAAAAGCCATATACAGCAAACCAGTTGCTAACATTAAACTAAATGGAGAGAAACTCGAAGCAATCCCACTAAAATCAGGGACTAGACAAGGCTGCCCACTCTCTCCCTACTTATTCAATATAGTTCTTGAAGTTCTAGGCAGAGCAATCAGACAACAAAAGGAGGTCAAGGGGATACAGATCGGAAAAGAAGAAGTCAAAATATCACTGTTTGCAGATGATATGATAGTGTATTTAAGTGATCCCAAAAGTTCCACCAGAGAACTACTAAAGCTGATAAACAACTTCAGCAAAGTGGCTGGGTATAAAATTAACTCAAATAAATCAGTAGCCTTCCTCTACACAAAAGAGAAACAAGCCGAGAAAGAAATTAGGGAAACGACACCCTTCATAATAGACCCAAATAATATAAAGTACCTCGGTGTGACTTTAACCAAGCAAGTAAAAGATCTGTACAATAAGAACTACAAGACACTGAAGAAGGAAATTGAAGAAGACCTCAGAAGATGGAAAGATCTCCCATGCTCATGGATTGGCAGGATTAATATAGTAAAAATGGCCATTTTACCAAAAGCAATCTACAGATTCAATGCAATCCCCATCAAAATACCAATCCAATTCTTCAAAGAGTTAGACAGAACAATTTGCAAATTCATCTGGAATAACAAAAAACCCAGGATAGCTAAAGCTATCCTCAACAATAAAAGGACTTCAGGGGGAATCACTATCCCTGAACTCAAGCAGTATTACAGAGCAATAGTGATAAAAACTGCATGGTATTGGTACAGAGACAGACAGATAGACCAATGGAATAGAATTGAAGACCCAGAAATGAACCCACACACTTATGGTCACTTGATTTTTGACAAAGGAGCCAAAACCATCCAATGGAAAAAAGATAGCATTTTCAGCAAATGGTGCTGGTTCAACTGGAGGGCAACATGTAGAAGAATGCAGATCGATCCATGCTTATCAGCTTGTACAAAGCTTAAGTCCAAGTGGATCAAGGACCTCCACATCAAACCAGACACACTCAAACTGATAGAAGAAAAACTAGGGAAGCATCTGGAACACTTGGGCACTGGAAAAAATTTCCTAAACAAAACACCAATGGCTTACGCTCTAAGATCAAGAATCGACAAATGGGATCTCATAAAACTACAAAGCTTCTGTAAGGCAAAGGACACTGTGGTTAGGACAAAACGGCAACCAACAGATTGGGAAAAGATCTTTACCAATGCTACAACAGATAGAGGCCTTATATCCAAAATATAAAAAGAACTCAAGAAGTTAGACCTCAGGGAAACAAATAACCCTATTAAAAAATGGGGTTCAGAGCTAAACAAAGAATTCACAGCTGAGGAATGCCGAATGGCTGAGAAACACCTAAAGAAATGTTCAACATCTTTAGTCATATGGGAAATGCAAATCAAAACAACACTGAGATTTCACCTCACACCAGTGAGAATGGCTAAGATCAAAAACTCAGGGGACAACAGATGCTGGCGAGGATGTGGAGGAAGAGGAACACTCCTCCATTGTTGGTGGGATTGCAAACTGGTACAACCATTCTGGAAATCAGTCTGGAGAATCCTCAGAAAATTGGACATTGAACTGCCTGAGGATCCAGCTATACCTCTCTTGGGCATATACCCAAAAGATGCCCCAACATATAAAAAAGACACGTGCTCCACTATGTTCATTGCAGCCTTATCTATAATAGCCAGAAGCTGGAAAGAATCCAGATGCCCTTCAACAGAGGAATGGATACAGAAAATGTGGTACATCTACACAATGGAATATTACTCAGCTATCAAAAACAACAACTTTATGAAATTCGTAGGCAAATGGTTGGAACTGGAAAATATCATCCTGAATGAGCTAACCCAATCCCAGAAAAACACACATGGTATGCACTCATTGATAAGTGGCTATTAGCCCAAATGCTTGAATTACCCTAGATGCCTAGAGCAAATGAAACTCAAGACGGATGATCAAAATGTGAATGCTTCACTCCTTCTTTAAAAGGGGAACAAGAATACCCTTGGCAGGGAAGAGAGAGGCAAAGATTAAAACAGAGACTGAAGGAACACCCATTCAGAGTCTGCCCCACATGTGGCCCATACATATATAGTCACCCAATTAGACAAGATGATGAAGCAAAGAAGTGCAGACCGACAGGAGCCGGATGTAGATCGCTCCTAAGAGACACAGCCAGAATACAGCAAATACAGAGGCGAATGCCAGCAGCAAACCACTGAACTGAGAATAGGACCCCCGTTGAAGGAATCAGAGAAAGAACTGGAAGAGCTTGAAGGGGCTCGAGACTCCATATGTACAACAATGCCAAGCAACCAGAGCTTCCAGGGACTAAGCCCCTACCCAAAGACTATACATGGACTGACCCTGGACTCTGACCTCATAGATAGCAATGCATATCCTAGTAAGAGCACCAGTGGAAGGGGAAGCCCTGGGTCCTGCTAAGACTGAACTCCCAGTGAACTAGACTGGTGGGGGGAGGGCGGCAATGGGGGGAGGGTTGGGAGCTGATCACCCATAAGGAAGGGGAGGGGGGAGGGGTATGTTTGCCCGGATACCTGGAAAGGGAATAACACTTGAAATGTATATAAGAAATACTCAAATTAATAAAAATATATATATATATATATATATATATATATATATATATAAAAGCAAAGCAGGAATCAAATAAGAACAAAAATTAACAGTTATCTAATCTAAATGTAAATAATATAAGATCTGGTTCTTTGAGAAAATAAACAAGATGAACAGACACTTGAGCCAGCTAACCCAAATAAAGAAATATATGACCCGAAGTAGCAGAATCCAGAATAAATAAGGAAACCAAAAGACACCAAAGAAATTCAGAGTATTATAAAGAAGTGCTTTAAAAATGTATACTTCACTATACTGGAAGATCTAAAATAAATTAATACATTTTCTAATTTATTCAAACCACCAAAGTTAAACCAAGAAGAGATCAACAATATAATAACATTTAAAGACAAAATTTATATGATACTTTTAATAGATAAAGAAAAATACTTTAGTAAAACACACAAAACAAAAAAAAAGCATGCTTTCATGTTGGTAAAAGTCCTAAAAGGAGTAGGAATGTTGAGAACATACCTCAGCATAATAAAGATTACATATGATAAACACATTGCCTCCAATATTATAAATGAGCACGGCTTTAACCAATCCTATTAAAATCAAAACTAAGAAGACAATGTTGTTAACTATCTTTAAGTAAAAAAGACTATCTCTACTCCTTTTTAATACAGTGCTAGAAGCACTAGCTAGAGAAATCAGGCAAGAGAAGGAAATTGAAAGGATACATACAAAAAAGGAAAAAGTCAAGTTTTTCTATTCGCAGATGATATGATGTTATTACTAAAAGATCCCAAGAGTGCCACCAGAAACCTAAAAATTATCAAGAATTTCAGCAAACTAGCAGGATATAAATCAACTTAGAAAAACCAAGAGACTTTCTATAGACTACCCAACAAACATGATAAAGAAGAGATCATGAAATGGTCGGAACTGGAAAATATCATCCTGAGTGAGGTAACCCAATCACAGAAAAACACTCATGGTATGCACTCATTGATAAGTGGCTATTAGCCCAAATGCTTGAATTACCCTAGATGCCTAGAACACATGAAACTCAAGACAGATGATCAAAATGTGAATGCTTCACTCCTTCCTTAAAAGGGGAACAAGAATACCCTCGGCAGGGAATAGAGAGGCAAAGATTAAAACAGACACAGAACCTGGGAGTAATGCAAATACTAATACTAATACTAATACTAATAATAGGATATATTATATGTTATAAATATATTATTAATATTATTAAAGTCAATTAGAATAAATCATTCCCATATACATAAAAAAAAAACCAGACACAGAAGGAACACCCATTCAGAGCCTGCCCCACATGTGGCCCATACATATACAGCCATCCAATTAGACAAGATGGATGAAGCAAAGAAGTGCAGGCCGACAGGAGTCGCATGTAGATCTCTCCTGAGAGACACAGCCAGAATACAGCAAATACAGAGGCGAATGCCAGCAGCAAACCACTGAACTGAGAATAGGACCCCCGTTGAAGGAATCAGAGAAAGAACTGGAAGAGCTTGAAGAGGCTCGAGACCCCCATATGTACAAGAATGCCAAGCAACCAGAGCTTCCAGGGACTAAGCCACTACCTAAAGACTATACATGGACTGACCCTGGACTCTGACCTCATAGGTAGCAATGCATATCCTAGTAAGAGCACCAGTGGAAGGGGAAGCCCTGGGTCCTGCTAAGACTGAACCCCCAGTGAACTAGATTGTTGGGGGGAGGGCGGCAATGGGAGGAGGATGGGGAGGGGAACACCCATAAAGGAGGGGGGGAGGGGGATGTTTGCCCGGAAACCGGGAAAGGGAATAACACTCGAAATGTATATAAGAAATACTCAAGTTAATAAAAAAAAAAAAAAAAAGAAGAGATCCTGGGCACCTTCCCATCACTGTAGACCCAAAGACAATAAAATATCTTGGACTAAATCACAACAGCAAATGCTGATGAGATTGTGGGAAAGGAGAACCACCGTTCCCTGTTGGAGGGAATCCACATTGGTACAGCAAATCAGGGAGTCAGTATGAAGAGTCTTCAAAAGCTAATGTAAAGCCAATACATGACTCAGCTCAACTACTCCTTGGCATACACATAAAGACCTTGATATCTTACTACTACTTGGTAAACAACGTCTCTGGCTGCTTTAGTCACAACATCCAAGAAATGGAAATAACTGAAATTTTCTTCAGCTGGCGAATGGATAATAAAAATGCAGTAATACGCACAATGAAATACTATTTTGTTTCGAAGAAAAATGAGGTCATGAAATTTATAGGTAAATGGGTGGATCTAGAAAAGAGTTTGTTGAATGAGGTAACCCAGAGACCTCAAGAGAAATGTCTCACATTCTCTCTAATGTGGGAATATAACTTGACGTGACTGTGGAAAAATGAACTCAAGAAGCAATCATGGATAGTAAAGAAGATCTAGAGAGAAGTAACAGGGATCAGGTGATATGATGGGAAAATGAAGAGGGGCTCTAACTGGGGAGAAGAGAGATCAACATAGGATGAAGGAAAAAGGAAAAATTGTCCCAAGATTGCCTGATAAAATCTTAGGGCAGAATATTATTTCATATTTTTTAAAACCATATACAAACTATATACAATGAATGAATAGTTCTCTCATCTCCCCACACATAATATAATACATAATATTAAGTATAATTCATAATTGTTACATGCTAATATATCAATATGTAAATATCACAATATATAATATATGTTACATGATATATAATATATGGTATGTAATATATAATATATACATATATAAATGGAACCGTGTTTATACCTATATATGTGTACACACACACACACACACACACATCTCTTAAGTGAAGTTTGAAATTTTGTCATTGAACTTAAAATACTCCCTACAAGAGCCATAGAGTGACCATCTAACCAAAAGTCTAGTTCCAGTGTGAGAAACCTCTATTTTAGTGGTTTATCAGGGTAGTCCAAGTCCCTACAAACCAGTAGATATCATTGCTGTTTCCTTTAGGAGCCTGAAAGAGGTGGAAGGTAAACCCCTATTGCTGAAGACACTCCACCCTTATGTGACAGATTTAGGTGATTTGAGCTGGAACTAACCTGAAAGCTTCCTTCCTGTGGTCTGGCTTCAGTAGTTCCAAAAGTACTATGCAAGATGCTAAGGGAAGGAGGCAGTCAATAGTTCTATCCAACCGTGAGGCCTGTGAACCACAACCGTGTCCAGCATGGAAAAATAAAATAGAAGTATTTTTATGTTGGTGGTAAACAATAGCTGTCTAATTACACTGAAGATTTACACTGGAAACCTAGCCAAGTCCTCAGGACCAGTACAATGGATCTTAGAAGAGAAGCAATTACTGCTGCCTTATTAGAGTAGCATGATTCCTAACTACAACGTAAAACTTATACCCACAAACAAATGTAAATATACCCCTTCATCACAGAAGCATCCTTGCATAGCAAATGAAGACCTCTGCAGAAAACTACAACTGGAAATAACATAGAGATCAACTGATCTTGGAGAGACTGTGTCTCGTGGGCAAAAATCTCACTGGATCTTACCCTTAACCATAGGCAATGAATGACTGCAAAGAGAGAGAATTAACCCAGTTCAATAAAGTGGTCAGCTTTGAAATTGTATACATGTGAACATCAGAAACAGCGTCAGCAGGTTGTGCCTATATATCTGTTCATAAACACATACATATATTGTGACAATTAACAACTGCAAAGGGGTAGAGGGGTGGGTGGATTGATTTGGAGGGAAGGAGCATGGGGAGGGATGTAGGGAGTAAAAGGAAAGGGGAGTGGTGTGATTATATTTTAATTAAGTATATTAAAAATAAATAAAATGAGAATCCACATTATGTTTGTATGTCATCAATAATGTCCTATGTAGTTTGTGTTAAGGTGGGTTTTCTCAAGGTTTCCTTGTTACCAAGCCAGTTTAAAGATTTGTGCCAGAGCAAGCTGGGGGACTTTATTTTAGTGCTTGAATGTATTCCATTGTTGATTATTTATCCTAGTGGAAGTGCTAATGCCAGGTTATGTGACATCCTGCTTTAAAGATACCAACACCAAAATCCCTTTTGGCATGAGTCATCCACATTACTCTCAGCTCGTTATTCCTCTATTTGGATATGAAACATCCAGTGTCCCTCTGGCTCCTAATTGGTTCCATTCCCGGACTTCTGTTCTTGACTCTCCTTACAGTGTGGTTTTCTTTGTTCATTATGGGAGCTGTTAGCCAGTGCTCACAGTGCTAAAGCTAATCAACCTTATTGAACGGGGCATCATATGTTGCCCTCTTCCTTTTCCAGTTTCAGTGCTAACATACCCCGGCAAAGGCAGCTCAAATAAGAAAGAGTTGATGTTGGCTCACAGTTTCATCAGGGGGTTCTAACCCATCGCAGCAGGAGCATGAGCAGCTGGTCACAGTGCATCTTCCGTCAAGAGCCAAAGAACAATAAATATTCACGTCCTGCTTCCTTTACTTTTACACATAGTGCAAAATCCTTGCCCAAGGAAAGGTGCCACCTGCAGTATGTGGGTTTTTTCACTTCTATTAACCTAATCAAGATACCCTAATCCAGGCATGCCCAAGGCCCCTTCTCCGGTGAGTCTGGATTAGACCAAGTTAACAATTGAGTTTAGGGGCTGGAGTGATGGCTCAGTGGTTAAGAGCACTGACTGCTCTTCCAGAGGCCCTGAGTTCAAATCTCAGCAACCACATGGTGGCTCACAACCACCTGTAATGAGATCTGCTGCCCTCTTCTGTTGTGTCTGAAGACAGCTATGGTGTACGCAAATAAATAAATAAATAAATCTTTAAAAAAAAACAATTGAGTTTAACCGTCGCACTATACATCCATCTAAGCTGTCCTTTGTCCCACTTTCCAATAAATAAAATGTTGGAGAAATTTTTATGTACTACGCTACAGGGCTTGAGAGCAGAAACTGTAAATTAATAGAGTTACATGATCAAATTTTGATCAAAGTTTTTTTCTCACCTTTTTATTTTTTATTCTTAGAAGATGCTTAAGATAAACCTAGAAGTTCGCTTATCTGGTTTTTGTGCAAGTCACTGTACAAGGAAAAAAAATGTAAATAAATAAATTTGGCTGTTTGTCCTGGTGTCTAGTTCCCGCATTCAGCCCTTTGCTGGCTTTCGTGTATGGTTCATCTTGGCATATCACAATGCAGATGGGCAAACTAATGAGGACAGATGGCCATGAGAATGGTCGTGCCAGCACAGCATTCTGCACATTACATGGAAACACCCAGTAACAACTAGCATTTCTTTCTTTTCTGTCTTTTTACTCAAGAACCCCCACGTGACACAGTGGGGCAACAGTCAGGATTTCCAGTGGACGTCTCCCACTCAGAGTTAAAAACAATAATTGCAAAATCTGGCCGTACAAAATAATCAATTTCTGTGTTAGAGAAGCAATAGCTTCAGGGTAATCTTAAATAATTGAAGGGGAGACAGGAAATGAAGCCAAGAATATAAACATACATTAACTTCTGTTTGATGGAAAATTTTCAAGTTATGCCTAAATGATTTTTGGGTCTAGATTTATGTTTTGTCAAGTAGACAAAATAGAAGCAGATACAAGGCTGAATCCCACTGTGAGAAATTATTCTCTGTCCTTTGGGTTATCTATCAGAAACCCAAAAAGAAAAAAAAAACAACCTTATAATAAAAACACCCATGGATCTTGGCTGGGAGTTTTGAATATCACTCATATAAAATATGCAATCATGAAGATCATATTTCTCATTTTTAAAAGAACTTGCTTTCCTAGAATAATTAGTTTTAAGACACAAGATCTCAATAATCAGAAAGCAGAACACGAAGGAAGATAGCTGAGAAATGTTCTTTTGCTTAAAAAAAAATCAATCAAAAGAATCATAAAACTTTACCTTGTAAAAAAAATGTCTGCCACGACAATGGATATCTTAGCTTTAGGTAAAATGATGATTATTTTGCTGGAGATGGAGAATTGTAACATTTGCCGTTCTGTTAGCCTTAAATGCTTTTTCTGCCTGTCTGATTTTGTAATCAGAATCTGCCACAATGCTATTTAAGTGTGCCATTATTTGCGAAAGCAGAAACACATTCAGGGCATCTGAGTTGATAATGCATAAAGCGAAGGCCCTTGCTGCTTTTACTGAAACTTTGTTATTTAAGTGCGATCCTGACCAAGATGAATCATGCTTCTTGAAAGTGACGCTCATCCATGCACAATTGGGCAACTTTCAATTATAAAATTCTTGAGGCTTCTCTTGAATAGGACTAGTTATTAACATTGGCCTCACACTGAGATAAAGCTACATTTTTAATCTTAAAGTACTCACAGTGTTTAAAGTAGCACCACTGTGAGAGCTTTTCCAGCGTCCTACTGTTCGGGCGCACATTGTCAGTATCCTGAGAAAGCTCATCTTTGTGAACTATCAGTTGATGGAATTAGGGAATATGACTGTTTACATGGGAGTGTGAGTTTAATGTTATCCTCATTAACTCATCTCTGTGCTTCCAAAATGCAAATGTCTTTTATTATGATGGAACTTGCTATTATCTTTTGGGCAAAAAAAAAAAAATACTCATTTCTTCCTAAGAGATGGGGTGGGAGGAAAAGTATAAATGATTGTAATAGAGATTTAGAGAAGTAATTGTAAGTAGAACTATTTTTGAACTGCTCCTC
Source organism: Rattus norvegicus (assembly GCF_021556685.1). NCBI lineage: Eukaryota > Metazoa > Chordata > Mammalia > Rodentia > Muridae > Rattus > Rattus norvegicus. The sequence goes on along the minus strand of NC_141546.1, from coordinate 64,300,098 downwards.
TGACTCAAAAAATTGGCTATCTATCAATGCGGTAACAAGAATTAATTAGAGATACTGTGAATTAAATTATGACGCGAAATGACTATGGGTAAATCACTATTCTTTGTTTTCGTTTGGGCTAAAATAAAGGAAGTAGACACTTAACTTGCCATGTAAAATAAAGCTATGCAATAATTAAGCAAGGGAAAAAGGTGCTTCTAGGTTTTGATTACATAAAGCAAATGGTCCCTTCACGCTAATGCTAAGATAACAGCAAATGTTCCCGATTCTCCATCTCCAGCAAAATAATCATCATTTTACCATTGTCATGGCAGACATTTTTTTTTGCAAGGTAAAATCTTAGGATTCTTTTGGTTGATTTTCAGTTCGTTAAGACTCGAGGAATAGTGACTGATAGCTGGGATCTTTAAGGTGAACTTCATGTCGTGTATTAGAAACACGAGAAGATCTTTCTTTATTGTGACGTGATCTGAGAGAAGTTGAGATAAAAGAAACACATTACAGGTAGCAATGTGCCATGTCTGACCAGGAGCTATACAGACAAGGCATTCAGTTAGAGCTTTCATAGTGAGAAAGGACTGGGGAACAGTCCTTTCAGGTGCAATTTGCAGTCTGGCAAAAGTGACAAAGCTTTCCTTTCTTCATGAAAATCTTATGAAAATCATATGTCCCCCAGATTTAAATATGTATAAAGCTTCTGATTTTCTCTCTCTCTTTTTTCCCTCCCAACTGGATCTTCACAGTAGGAAAAAGTTAGATTCTATGAAGTGTAGTATATTTTCAGTATAAAATATACACAAGCCCCTGTTTTTGCTTTACAAGTAAATATTTAAGGAATTGGGTTGAAAACCTATTATTCAGTACCCAAGCACCAAACATAACTGGCAATATCGAAACCTAGATTAAGACTGAGCAAACCACCACCCAAACAACAAATCCGAGAAACATTTACCTCCTCGCCAGCGTACCGCTTGGATCTGAGGCATCTGTTGAGTAGATAACAGGTTGTTAACATGGGGGCCTGGAGGATTGGGGACCATCGAGAGGGGGGAAGGTATTTGTGCTGTTGTTGGACACAGTTTTACATCTTTGTTCCAACAATGAATTGGGGACCACGCTGCAAATAGAAGAAGAACAACTGAACGCCACTTTCTCAGAAAGAATTGAAGCCCAGTAAATTTGTTACGCAGCAAACAATGACTTGGAAAGTCTGAGACATATTCTGAATGTTAGATTGTACTATTGGTCTGTTTTGAATTTACAGACTCACTTACCTTTTCAGTTTTCAGTTTTAGTATTTCCACCTGGTTTCTATTTTATGATTTTAATTTATCTTCTCGTGTGCTTCTCTTTTAATTCATCAAGGATATCGTTTTTTGTACCTCACTGGACTAAATGATAAAGGTGTTTAATTCTTGTATATTATTAAGTGTGTTCAGCACATTGCTGGTTTATATTAATGTTTTTTTCTCCTGAAGAGGAGTAATACATTTTTACATTGTATCATTAATATAGGTACTGTGATGTAGAGCCAGGACTCTGTTAATTTCTTTTTAAAAAGCAGTATTTAATTATTGTTGGATTTAAACTACATAATTTTATTTCTTGTTTTAATTTTTATTTTTTGTATTGGATATTTTACTTATTTACATTTTAAATGTTATCCCCTTTCCTGGTTTCCACTCTGCAAACCCCATAACCCATTTCCCCTCTCCTCTGCTTCTATAAGGGTGCTCTGCCACCCACCCACCAAATCCTGCTTCACCTACCTAGCATTGTCCTATACTGGGGCATCAAGTTTTCACAATACCAAGGGCTTCTCCTCCCATTGATGCCAGATACGGCCATTCTCTGCTACCTATCCAGCTGGAGCCATGGGTTCCTCCATGTACTCTTTGGATAGTGGTTTAGTCCTTGGGAACTCTGGAGGGTCTGGTTGGTTGATATTGTTGTTCTTCCGGTGTGGTTGCAAACCCCTTCAGCTCCTTCAGTCCTTCCCCTAACTTCTCCATTGGGGTCTTCATGCTCAGTCCAATGGTTGGCTCTGAGCATCCACTTCTGTATTGGTCATGCTCTGGCAGAGCCTCTCAGGAGACAGCTATATCAGGCTCCTGTCAGCCAGCACTTTTGGCATCAGTGATAGTGTCTGGGTTTGGTAGGTACATATGGGATGGATTCCCAGGTGAGGCAGTCTGTGGATGACCTTTCCTTTAGTCTCTGCTCTACATTTTGTCTCTGTATTTCCTTTATACAGGAGCAATTCTGGGTTAATTTTTTTTGAGATGGGTGGATGGCCCCATCCCTCAACAGGGTCCTTGCCTAACTTCTGTATATGGTCTCTACAGGTTTTCTTTCCCCTTTGTTGGGTATTTCAGCTAATGTCATCCTCCTTGGGTCCTGGAAGACTCAGTTTCCTGGCATCTAGGACTTTGGTGACTACCTCCAGTTCCCCATTCCCCACTGCTACACACCTCCGTTCAATTTCTTGACCCTCTGTACATATCTCCAGTCTCCTCCCACACCTGATGCTGCCCCATTTTCCCCTCCCCCTCCTCTCTCCCTCCCAAGTCCCTTCCTCCCTCTACCTCCTGTAATTATTTTGTTCCCCCTTCTAAGTAAGACTGAAACATCCACACTTTGGTCTTTTCTTCTTCTTGAGCTTCATATGATCTGTGAGTTGTATTGTGGAACTTTTTGCCTACTGTCTACCTATCAGTGAGTGCATACCATGTGTGTTCTTTTGTGATTGGGTGACCTTGCTCAGGATGATATTTTCTAGTTCCATTCATTTGCCTGTGAATTTCATGAAGTCATGCAATCAAATCAGAATTTCAGGTCATTATCACTTAAAGAACTACTTTGAATTTAGGTGAATCACAAATAGTTTCAAAATAAGGCAAAGGTTTTGTAAAAGTCTAAAGGTATCGACGACTGGTTTTTCTTTCTGTTGTTTAAAATTTACCTTGAACCCATGAGGAATTGCAATAAACATGCATTTTTTGCCTCTTGGTCATTAAGGCCAGAAATTAAATATTTACTGTCATAGACTAGTACACTTTGAATACTTGTTTCTGTCAAAAATTAAATACATTTAATTTTATGTGACAGTGTTTTCCAGATTCTGATTATTGCTCTCAGGCTTCCTGTCTCCCAGAGCTGTGAACTGATACACTTTGGTTCTTTATATAGGATACTGTGACATACAGAATTTTTATTTTTTATGAAGTAAGCTGCAACTGTCTCTCTGTCTGCAATTTGTTCTTTCAAAATAAAATTAAATTGTATTTATTTATATTTGGTTAGTGCTTACATGATAGGGTAAGTACACCATTGCTAGGACCTTCTGCACATTAATGGAAACAATTGACAGAAAGAAAGGAAAACAAACCAGATAGGAGAAAATATCTGCCCATTATGCATAGTAAGAACTTAATATCCAAAATATGCAAGCAACTTTTGCAACCTGATAACAATAGAGACAAATAACCTCATCTAATCATGAACATATTCTCCACATTCTCCAAAGGAGGTGTAAAAATGGCCAACAGGCATTGAAAAGATAATCAGTAATGTCATCTATCAGAAAATGTACCTTAAAATCAGTGAGATAAACCCAGCAAGTAGAATGATTACTAGCCAAATGTTTGTAGCTAGCAGTGACAAAGTTTGGGATCTTAGTATACTAAATGATGTAATTATCCCTTACCACATTAACATTTTACACACACACACACACACACACACACACACACACACACACACAATTTTACTTCTTGATCTTAAAGTATTTAAATTGGGATCTCAAAAAGTTATCATCATTTTCACATTTGCTGCAGAATTTGTCACAGCAGAACACATATGTGGAAAACCTAAGTGTTAACAAAGATGTGAATGGATAGAGAAAATGGGGTATATTCATACAATAGACTATTATTTGTCCATAACACAAAGAAAGTTCTGTTCCTGGAGCCACATTAAGCAAAATAGGCAGGTCAGAGGAAGAACCACACTGATCCCATCCCAGTTACAATGTGCCACTTTCCTTTTTGTCTCCTTCCTTTTGTTGCCGTTGTTCTTTTCTAGACCAAGTGGGTGTCACGAGTGTCATTATGTATGCATATTTACCATGGGACTAGCTATGTAGTCCAGGGTAACTTAAACATTGCAGACGTGTTCTTGCTTCTGCTTTCCAAGTGTTCGAATTAAAGGTGTACAGCACTTGTATCTTCTTTCTTTTTCATTTTTTTCCCTCTGAGACAGTCTCAAGTAACCCGGGTTAACCTTGACTTACGCTGTAGCCATGAACGACCTTGCACCACTGATCTTTCTCCTCACCCCCTCAAGTACTATGATTGCAAGAGTCTACCCCATGCTCTGTAAGACTGCTTATTTTCCTTGGTTTCTGAGAGAGTGAGTTTTATTCAACACTATATAGACATAAAAAGTAGACTTCAAAATTTTTTAACTTTATGCTCATTTTATAAAAGTACATATTTCTGAAGCCACCTTAGAGCTACTTCTGATTAAGGAAAACACTCTTTATACTTTTACTTTATTCCCTCTATGTTCAGAGGGAGTCTTACAGAAATATGCAAGGTGTTTTCTCACTGCTAAGTCTCATAGTGATATGTATTTAGCTCGAAAGCAGTCATTGCATAAATATGCTTAATTGAGACCTTTCTATTTGAATTCTATTCTCTATTCTCTGTACTTACTGGAACACACAGTTTGCCAAACAAGCTGGGATTGATTGCAAAATGGCTGACATCTTTAGTCTTTTTACTAAGTACTGAGAAATTGGCCCACTTGATTTTTAAAGTGTAGTGTCATAGAATTTAAAATGTCTCTGGACATTAGTATTGTTTTTGCGCGAGTCTGTGTCTGTATTTGTAAATGTGTGGAGAATGTGGGAAGACAGCTGTGTCTCATCAATCAACGTTATTTTGGGCAGAATGTTTGCTTCTCCTTGGGTGACACATATACCAATTATCTATGGGAATTCAGTGCTGTCTCAGCTGCTTCTGGGTCGTATTTATGGGTTTCACTCTCCTGCAGACCTTCCCGAGATATGTGGCAATGTCTACATATGTCTAGAAATGTCAATTTCATTTCTATGAGACAATTTTGATAAATACTGTACCTGATGAGTCAGGAATACTCCAAAAATAGAAAACAAAACTAGGTGTGACATATTTTAAAAATATATTTTGATCACAATTCCTTTGAAGCATAAACACTTATATAGCAATGGTAGTTACTGAATCTAGCATATGGCCCTAAAATTATACTCCATTTTCTTCTTTAAAAACACATTACATAGTAAAAACTATTTACACTCAGAATAAATATTCCACCTTAGATTGTCAAACTGTCATCATTGTTCTAAATGAAGATTAGTAAATATTGTATTTACTTTTTACATTGTATAAACTCTTATAGTAAAAGTCACCACCAAAGGCCAAGATAAGCAACTGAAAAGAAGCAAGGTGAGCCATAATGGGAATTTGGCTTATTTTGCTTCTTTGATCTATTTTTGTAAATTTGACTAGAGATTTAAGAGTTTAGCTTGACTGTACATATGCAAAAATTTACTTCTGAAAGTGATGCAGTGCCCATTAGATCCCAGAAGCCACATAATAAAGCCTTAAGTAGCGATAGGCAATTGGCTTATTCTTTCTGAATCAAGAACAAATTATTTTATCACAGGACTAGACTAATCATAGTATTCCTCTAGCTTTGTTTATATGCACAAAGTTTTGATAGCTATATGTTTATATCCTGCTAGCACAACAAAAAACTAATACAGAGAAAGTGTTTGCTAAAACTTATATTCTACATAAATCTGTGTCGTGAATGATTTGATACATGCTGTAAAAGCTGAATTTAATGTAATCTTCATAAAACCCCATAAATGAGTGTTTTTATTATTTATTTATGGTTTGTTGAAAATAAGGCATAGGGCAACTAAGTAACTTACATAAAGTTACCTCTCAATTAATGGATAAGACCCTGATTGTAACTTAATTATTCTGACTCCAGGTGTTTTAGGGGTAGTTTTCTCAAAAAAACATCAGTAAACATGTTGTTACTTCTAAGAATCTGGACTGTCTTTATAAAAGATATATTATTCAGTCATTACTATTCTCAAAATGAAAAGTAATCCACTTGGAAGCACATTTATTTTTCTTATATATTTTTAGAAATTATTCCCCTTCTAATTCTGAAAAGTAGAATTGCCCCAATCACATTTTGGATACACAGAGTAAACTTCTGCAAGTTAGTTTTAAGTTCTCTAAAAACAGAAGTCCATTTTATCTGTTAGTGTAAACACGCGTTAAGAGAGTTATCAGAAGACAGGCTCAATGACTAAGGCATCAAAGTTGAACTTGTGTCTGCTAGGCTCTTCACACAGTCATTTATCTTTGGAGGAAAATCCATCTTCCCACCTCACTAGGACAGTGACTTGAACTTCAAGGAGAGGTGATGATTTATTCAAAACCATAGGCCTACAAAAGACATAAGCTGGCAATTGATTCTTCTTGATAAAACCAGCTACTGGTCTGTATTAGTAACTAGTCTCGTTGGTGTGAAGATCAGTCTGACAAAGAAGATTTAGAAAGAGCAGGCTTAGTTCGATTCTCAGGTTGAGTGTGCCACTGTGGTGGCAGGAGTTTGAGCAGTTGGTCATGTTGTGTCTACCGAGGATGCTAAGAGAATACATGCTTGTACTCAGTTTCCTTTCTCCTTTTTATGTACCAAATACTTCATACCGTGGAATGGCGCTGTCACCATTTACAGCAGTCTTGCCACCTCAGTGAGGTTGATTAAGAAAGTCTCTGAAAGGCATGTCTAGAGGCTCATTACTTCAGTGATTCTGAGTCCTGTGAGACTAGAGACTATCAAGTTTTACCTTTGTATGTTTTACCAAGCTTCATCTCCATGTGAAGATTTATATATATATATATATGTATATATATATATATATATATATATATGCAACTTTCTTAACAGAAATACATGATTTGGGACTAAATTTACTAAGGAAGTAGTTCAAGAATCTTTCTGTAAATTGCAATGGATACAAAACTAGACAGTACTTTCAGCTAATATTTTATATCTACTACTCGGGGGCAACTGAAATAAGTGATTATGAATATAATGTAGATAAATACAGTTATGTCAAATTTATTCTAGCAACATCCATCCTCCAGAGGGTTAAGTTTAAGAACAAGATTTAAAGTGCAGTATGGAGAAAATAATGTGCATGAACTGATCTAAACTGACCAAGTATATAGAATCTGATACAAAATAATCATTATTATCTTTTTAAGGTTTATTTTATTTACTAGTAATTTATATATGATTTTACTCTTTATAATTTTCCTGAATCATGTGTCATCATTAGCATTTTAGAGAAATACTTAGCATTGGAAAGTAAATTGAGATAGTATGAAGAAAGAGCTGGCTGGGGTATACGATTTTCATAATTATAACATTTATGTTTGTTTTTAGTATTATAAACACAATGGTACTAGGATTATGTTAATTACTTTCTCATACCTGTTTCAAAATACCTGAATGGAGCAACCTAATGGAGGAAGGATTTATTTAGACTCATAACTTAGAAGTTAATTGCCTTCATAGTGGAGATGGCAATGGCGTTGGCACAGTAGCTGAAGTAGATTGGTCATGGTCTTGGTAACTTGTAATGGCTGATCACTTCCTCGAAGACCTCTCATGCTGAGCATGTGACCAGGCTATAACCTCTAAAGCCTACCTCTAATGGTGTGACGGCCAGCCATGTTTCCTGCCCAAAATGTCCTATAACCTCCTCTAAAAGGACCTTTAGCTGGAGACATACTGTATAAAAACATGAGTCTATGCCCACTGTTTTACATTCAAACCATAGCTATTATTATTACCAAAGGTATATTTAATTTTTTAAAGATGTCTCAGAGAAAGTAAGGAAATTGTTCAATCTTATAAAGCTGCTGCTATATCTTTAAATTTTATAATACTTTAAATTCATTACAGATCTATTTATATTCATTTTCAGGGGAAGAACATACATTTCATCAACTGCTCAGGGGGAGAAAATTTACAAAATAATATTAAGATCCCATTTGTTGATATAAAGAGGATATGTGCCACCAATGAAAGAGTACACAGAGGTTACCCAGGACTCCAAGAGGATATGTAGCAGAAGATGGCCTATTGCATCACTGGGAGGGGAACCCCTTGGTCCTGTGGAGGTTTGATGCCCCAGGATACGGGAAAGTTAGGTGGCTGAGGCAGGAGTGGGTTGGCTGGTGGATCCTCACAGAGGTAAGGGGAGGGAGGAGGGTATAGGGGGTGTGAGGATGTTCCCACTGGGAAAGGGAATAACATTTGAAATGTGAATAGATACAACCAATAAAAATAAAGATGTAAAAAATAAAAACAAACAAACAAGCCCAAAGATGTGTAGACTCTAGTGGCATGTTTAAGTGGTAAGGTCTGCATTTGCCCACATAGGACAGGAAAGCATAAATAAGCAAAACTTACATAAAAAAGCATTTATTAATGATAATGGCTAGCTGCTTCTCACTGTTGGGAAGAAGGTCATACAAATATGAATTACTGGAAGCTGAAATGTAATTGCACTGCAGTGCAATTAGTAATGCTCTATGGTTTTCAGTATGTGTGATGTATATAGAATAAAAGTACACATCTGCATGTACATGTGTATGTACATATATAAAAACATACATTTATTGTCTGCTGCTCAGCTGAACTGCTTAATCCATATAGTTAGACCCTATATATTGCACTGCTTGACCACATTTCTATAGAACTTAAGAACTTCTTTATGATCGCACTGCTAACATTGTGTTATTTCTTGAAGAAAACTATAACAAAAACATGTTTCTAGTTGTGGTGTGTCTCAGCCCTTGGTATACACCTTCCATCCCAAACAATGAAGGTCAAGTTAGTTTGGAGAAGGAAGCACCATGTTTAAAAGTGACATCTAATTGAGTGGCAAAATGATGAATCGTAGAAAGATTTGACAGACTACTATATACTATATATACTTCTCACTAGAAGAGAGAAAAAAGAGACTACTTCAGACAGGGCAGCACAGAGAGAAAAGCAAATAGGGTTTTGCCAGGAGAGTTTTACAGAGATAGGTTGAAGAGAAAATATGGTAGACACAGGTGAAGAGAACAAGCCTGAGAATGCGAAGGAGACAGAAGATTAGAACAGATTGCTAGAGTTAGGTTGAGGCCAAGCGCAAAATATCAGAGGCTAAGAGAGAAGCCAGATTGAATTATTCAGCTTGAAGAGAAGCTTTGAGCCAGAACAGTTGAGTTGAACCAACCAGAGTTCAGAAAAGACAAGGAAAGGGTGACCTTATTCAGCAGTAAGCCTCCGAGGCTGAAAACATTCTAGGTCGAGATTGATTGTATGGAGGCGAGAAGCTTCCAGGACAATGACTAGGTTAACAGAACTGAGGCAGTAAGGTTCTGTGAGATGGCAATTACATCAGGCAATTAAGTTACTATAAGAGGTGAGAAGCAATTTCTATCTGCAGAAAAAATAATTTCTCCAAAGCCTCCAATATGATATGCATTAAATATGAAAATCTTTGGTCCTTTGAGTGTTCCTTTCCAAGCTTACAGCGTAACATCTGTTTTCCCACCGTAGTTCCTATTTTTGTTACCTCCACAGTAGAACGTGTACATATATTTGCAATTTAACCAATTCATATATTTGTGTACATGAATCCAATTAAAACATAATTGCTGAATTTTCAGAAAGTGCAGTAGCCAATCAGTGTGGTACTATATTTTGTAAACTGTCTCAGTTAATTCCTGCAAGATCCTGAATTCAGATGTTAGTAGCATCACTTTATGAAGGCCAAATCTCAGTGCTTCTACTCATTAAACTGATCTGATCATTTATTTTAGGGTCTGTGTCACTGATTACTTTTGACTTATACATTTATTCTGGTATCACACCTATGGCATTGTGACTCAAAATTACTGGATATCCATGGAAGAAGAGATTGGGTTAAAATACCCCTCTATTTTTCAGAAACAAAGCTTTTGTGGGAAGTGAGTTCATGACCCCCTTTTATAGTCTGTTTTACCCTGGGTGGATGAAATTTTATGATGTTTTTGAGGAGTGCTTTAAGGAATTTAGGATAGTTGGACATGAAAGCTCATACAACTTTCACTACTCAACTTACTTTGTCTTCCTAGACATTGTGATTTTACTGTCTGAAAAAATGAAAGAAAGAAAAGGGTTATTTTATCATTCAGAGATAGGCCTAGAGCTAATATGCTCCACATGCTTGCCCTGACACAGGGACTGTCAATTGGTGGAAATGTTAGTGAACCAGAACCAAGGATGAGAAAGGCTTTTAAGATATCCAGTCACACTGTGCTTGCTGAGAAAGATGTGGAAGTATAATCCCCAAATGACTCAACTGAAATCCCTGTAGAGAACTAACTGTGGTTAGAAATACAAGCAGACACCATGGGGATGTAGCACAGGTAGAAAGCAAATGGCTAGGGAAAGCCACCAGAGCCAGGTATGAGATGAAAGAAAGTGTCATCCAACAGCTGGTAAAGGGAAATCTGGGTCTCTGGGAAATCAAAATGGGGCATCCAGTGGAATACATCTGCCTGAGTAGATATTATATGAGGTAGTTTGCATGGGTGGAAGTTTATTTATGTAACATATATACCTTATTTGAATAATTAAATACTTATCAGTTGTACTGGACCTTGAATAAGATTTGGTAGAACAGTTGAACATAACCATTGGCAAGAAATTACAAAATGTTGTGAAGTATAAAATAGCAAAGCGTGATTGTGCCAGGAGAGGGCAATTTTACCTGGGTTTTAATAAGACTTTCATTTTGTAAAGTTTTATTTTAAATTATTGTTATTTTTGTCTGGCATTTTAATTTTTATTCAATCACTCTTTTGGATGTGTACATTTAAGTAGGAATTGTATGATATTTTAATGCATACATTACAGTGGGTACTGGTCAAATCTGGGTGATTATAAATCATTCATCTCAAATATTTATCATGTATTTGATATTGGTGCATTTACAATCCTCTTCCCTGTTATTTTGAGATTTACAATGCGTTAGAGTTCATGAACTTCCCTCCTGCCATGTCAGAGCCTATCCACTTTCCTATTTGCAGATTTTACCTGTTATCTCACTCACAAGAAGAATATAAAACAACTGGTCTCATGGAAGTTGAGCATGTAATAGTAGTTACTAGGGCTAGGAGAATAGAATAGAGTGGATGGACTAGGTTGATAAGATCATGCTTTAACATAAATATAGTCAACAGTAAAACGAAGAGGCAGGGTCAGAGATTTTCCAGAAAACCTACCTGAAACATTGCTCTTTTCACTATTAATTTTCAGCTCTGAGTACATTTACTATAATTGATGAATCTGTCCTGATACACTGTTATCACTCAGAGTTTACTTCAGGGGATTACATAGGTTTTAACAAATGTATAATAATATATATCCACCATTATAGTGTCATGTAAAATATTTTCACTGCCCTAATAATTAGATTAGGATTCCCTGCTCCATTTATCCCAATTTACCCTCTAATCTCCTTTACCATCTTTGTAGTTTTGTCTACCTAGAGTGTCATGTGATTGAAATTATATATTATAAAGGCTTTTTGGCTGTCTTCTTTTTCTCACCTATATGAATTTAAATATACTTTTTAATTTCAGTGGGTATTTTATTTCTTTTCAGTATGTAATAATCCTACTGTTTGTATGAGTGATTCAAAATTTGTTGATTATGGGTAATCCTGTGTTCTAGAATAATCCAATTTCAGAGTCTGAGATACAAATACAAAATATCAAGAGAGTCAAGAAAAGGGAAATCATACAACTTTTGTGTTGGGGAATAGTGCCTTATCAGAAGCACGTTTTACAGATATTAACTACTGGTCATTGGCTAGTCTTACTCTTTGAACTAGTCTAGCAAACAACAAAAGTTCCTTATTTTAATGACACTTGTTTTGTCAACTATTTATTTTATTGACCTAATCTTCTGTCATTATAACTAAAATCTTATCCTGGAGTCACAAAATAGAAACAGATGGAGCACTACCCAATTCCTTCTATGAAGCCACAATTACTCTTATACCTAAACCACACAAAGGCCCAACAAAGAAAGAGAACTTCAGACCAATTTCCCTTATTAATATCGATGCAAAAATACTCAATAAAATTCTCCCCCAAACAAATCAAAATGATCATCCATCATGATCAAGTAGGCTACATCCAAGAGATACAGGGATAGTTCAATATATGGAAATCTGTCAACACAATCCACTATGTAAACAAACTCAAAGAAAAAATCATATGATCATCTCATTAGACGCTGAGAAAGAATTTGACAACATTCAACACACCTTCATGTTAAAAGTCTTGGAAAGTTCAGGAATTCAAGGCCTATACCTAAACATAGTAAAAGTAATATCCAGCAAACCAGTAGCCAACATCAAACTAAAAGGAGAAAACTTGAAGCAATCCTACTAAAATCCCACTAAAATCAGGGACTAGACAAGGCTGCCCACTCTCTCCCTACCTATTCAATATAGTACTTGAAATCCTAGCCAGAGCAATTGAACAACAAAAGAAGGTCAAAAGGATACAAGTTGGAAAAAAAGAATTCAAAATATCACTATCTGCAGATGATATGATAGTATACTTAAGTGGTCCCAAAAGTTCCACCAGAGAATTACTAAGCCGAAAAACAACTTCAGCAAAGTGATTAGGTATAAGATTAACTAAAGTAAAATCAGTAGTGTTCCTCTACTCAAAGGATAAACAGGCTGAGAAAGAAATTAGGGAAATGACACACTTCACAATTGCCACAAATAATATCTAACCGAGATAGTGAAAGATATGTATGACAAGAACTTAAAGTCTCTGAAGAAAGAAATTGAAGATCTCAGAAGATGGAAAGATCTCCCATGCTCATGGATTGGCAGGGTTAATGTAGTAAAAGTTGCCATCTTGCCAAAAGCAATCTACAGATTCAATGCAATCCACATCAATATTCCAACTCAATTCGTCATAGAATTAGAAAGAGCAATTTGCAAATTCATTTGGAATAACAAAAAACCCAGGATATTGAAAACTGCCCTCAACAGAAAAGAAATTCTGGGGGCATCACCATCCCTGACCTCAAGCTGTATTACAGAGCAATAGTGATAAAAACTGCATGATACTGGTACAGAGACAGACAGGTAGAACAATGGAATAGAATTTAAGACCCAGAAATGAACCCACACACCTATGGTCACTTGATCAGTGATATTTTGACAAAAGAGCTAAACCATGTAGTGGAAAAAAGACAGCATTTTTCAATAAATGGTGCTGGGTCAACTGGAGGTCAGCATGTAGAAGAATCCAAATCAAACCATTCTTATTTCCTTGCTGCAAAACTCAAGTCCGAGTAGAAAAAGGACCTCCACATAAAACCAGATGCATTGAAGCTAATAGAAGAGGAGGTGGGGAAGAGCCTTGAACATAGGCACAAAGGAAAATTTCCTGAAAAGAATACCAAGGGCTTAGGCTCTAAAATCAACAATCAACAAATGGGATTTCATAAAATAGCAAAGCTTCTGTAAGGCAAAGGACACTGTCAATAGGACAAAACAGCAACCAACAGATGAGAAAAGATCTTTACTAATCCTACATCTGATAGAGGGCTAATATCCAATATATACAAAGTCAAAAATTTAGACTTCAAAGAATCAAATAGCCCTATTAAAAATGGGGTACCAAGCTAAACAAAGAATTCTCAACTAAGGAATATTGAATGGCCAAGAGTCACTTAAAATATGTTCAGCATCCTTAGTCATCAGGGAAATGCAAATCAAAACAGGCTGAGATTGCATCTCACATCAGTCAGATGACTAAAATAAAAAACTCAGATGTCAGCAGATGTTAGATAGGATGTAGAGAAAGAGGAACACTCATTCATTACAAGCTGGTACAACCACTCTTGAAATCAATCTCTGGTTCCTCAGAAAGGTGGACATAGTACTCCCTGGGAACCCAGCTTACCATTCCTGGGAATATACCCAAAAGATGCTCCAATATATAACAAGGAAACATGTTCATAGCAGGTTTGTTTATAATAGCCAGAAACTGGAAAGGACCCTGATACCCTTCAACAGAGGAATGGATACAGAAAATGTGGTACATTTACACAATGGAGTACTACTCATCTACTAAAAATGACTTCATGAAATTCTCAGGCAAATGGATGGAACTAGAAAATATCATCCTGAATGTGGTAACATAATCACAAAATAACACCCATGGTATGTGTCGGGACCAGACTGCCTGACTGGGCAAAGCTAGAGCCCAGCCCTGAGCAGATTCCTGAGAAAGGCTTGACCTTTCTGTAAGAACATGTTCCCAGAAGACTGTTGCCTCATTGCCTAAGAAGAACATCTTGCGGTTTAATGATTCACCTTATGTCCTTGGGTACTTCCCAGTACTCCCCCTGCCCTAAGCTTCAGTTCCTGCTTCAGAGCTTTAAGTGCTGTATACTCCTTTCAATAAACAGACCTTGACAAGGACACTGCTTGGTTTCGCTCCTCTTTCTCGCTTGTTCTTCCACAGGTATGGGTCCTCCTCGACCCGCACGAATAACTGAGTCCCCACTGGCAGGGGCAGGTATGCACTGATAAGTGGATATTAGCCCAAAGATTTGAATTAGCCAATATACAATCTACAGACCACATGAACCTCAGGAAGAAGGCCGACCCAAGTGTGGATGCCTCAGTCCTTCTTAAAAGGGGGAACAAATACCCACAGGAGGAAATATGGAGACAAAGGCTGGAGCAGAGACTGAAGGAAAGGCCATCCAGAGACTGGCACACATGGGAATCCATTCCATATACAGCCACCAAACCCAACAGTATTGCTGATGCTAAGAAGTGCATGCTAACAGGAGCCTGATATAGCCATCTTCTGAGAGGCTCTGCCAGAGCCCGACAAATACAGAGAAGGATGCTCTCACAGCCAGACATAGGGGTGTCCTCAAAGGAGGAGTCAGAAAAAGGACTGAAGTAGCTGAAGGGGTTTGCAACCTCATAGGAAGTACAACAATATCAACCAACCAAATACCCCAGAGCTCCCAGGGACTAAATCAACAACCCATGGCTCCAGTCACATATTTAGCTGAGGACGACCTTGTAGGGCATCAAAGGTAGGAGAGGCCTTTTGTCCTGTGAAGGCTTGATACCACAGTGTAGGAAAATGCCAGAGCAGGGAGGTGGGAGGAAGTGGGTGTGGGGGAGCACCCTCATAGAATCAGGGGGATGGGGGATGGGGTAGTAGTTTCAGGAGGGAAAACCAGGAAAGGGGATAGCATTTGAAATGTAAATGAAGAAGATATCCAATAAAAATGTTGTAGAAATTAAAAAAAATCCTTATTCTAGAAGATATAGGATCTGTGTTTATCTTAATTGGATGTTGATAATCTTTTTCTGAATGACTCTCATTGTCCTTGAGTTTTATTTGTTTTTTTTCTCAAAAGAAGTATGCCTACATGGGATGTTTTTGGACACTGGGCTTATCTGTTCTGCTTGGGTCTGTATAGTACACTACACTTTGCTTACTAAAGCTTTATAGAATGTCTAGAAAACAGGTCACCACATGTCTCAAGCTCCTTTTCATTATTTTTTGCCCCTTAGTATAAAGTTCAGAATCACAAAATAGCTTGCTTTCGTTCTGTTCATGGTTGTTATGATTCATTAAGAATTTGTTGATGATTTGTAAGTCTTTTATTGCAGATATCAGTCTAGTTTTCTGGCTTTGTTTTTGTTTGTGTTTGTTTTTTTAAATTTTTATTATTTGTAGTGAATTGGGCTAATGCTGCTTGTATTCTAATGCTAATTTGGATTTGGGGCCCCCAAAACTCTTTACCCCAAAGATGAGAGAGTCAGCAAGTAAGACACCAAGTGACCCTGCCACAAGTTAATTGTGACTGGTGAATAAAAATGCCAACAGTCAATAGCTGAGCAGAAGAGAAATAGATGGAGTTGAGTTTTCATGGGGTTAGAGAGAGGAGAGTATCATGAAGAGAGGAGAAGGTAGCCACCATGGAACAGAAGAAAAACTTGTAGAAGAGAAGGAAGGAGGGAGGAAGAGAGGGAGAGTAGGGAGGGCAGGAGAGAGATAGAGATAGAGATAGAGATAGAGATAGAGATAGAGATAGAGAGAGAGAGAGATAGAGAGATAGAGAGATAGAGAGAGAGATAGAGAGAGAGAGAGAGAGAGAGAGAGAGAGAGAGAGAGAGAGAGAGCTGAGTGTTGCTATGGGGTAGCAGTAAAGAAAATGTGGTCCTATAGGCTGGCCAATTGGAGCTAAGATCAGCCCAGATAAAACCTAGTAAGTAAGTAATAATTCAGTGTTATCAATAGGGAAATGGATTCCAATAGCAGGCTGGGTAGGCAGCTGTCTGGCTATTGTGCTGCTTAAGGCAAATTAAAAGTACAAAGGCTGAGTGTGTCTTTCATCTGGGAACATTAATGGTCTAAGGCGGGGAAGAAGCACCATACTGGGAGTTTTAGATACTTTTGTTTACTACAATTATTATTATTTTTAATGTCTTCAGCTGCTTTTGCTGTCAGGATAGTCATAGATTCACACTATGTAGTACCTCATCTGCTTGTAGATTCTGCATGAGTATGAAGAACCATGCTGATAGCTAAATTGAGATGAGCTGAGTCCTTTCTTTTTGTCATGTAGAATACAGGAATAGTATTCAGAGCAAGATTTTTTTCCCTTATCGCAAGTTAATTGGGCTCTTATAACTATCTAGCAGGTTAAGATTCTGATTAGAGTTTCTTCTTAGGACAGGACTTGCTAAAGGTGCCGTGTCCACATGTCTATCAGTACAGTCCCTTAAAAGCACATTGGTGCAAACATAAGAGGACTTTTCTCAGACACAAACTGTGAGAAACTGAATGTGTAACTAGAGGAGATTGTGATGGTTTACTTAAGCTCATAAAAGTTTACCTACCTCAAAGTGCTTTTTTTTCTTTTCTTTTTTTGTCTGGTTGTTAGAATAAGGAGCCCTTCACAATTTTATGTCTTAATAGCACAGGATCCATGCTAATCCTTTTTCAATATCATAATTTTAATATACATGCTGTCAAAGAAAGTATTGTTAGAATTTTTAACCCTTGGGCATAACCATAGCAAACCTGCAAAAATGTTTTTAGTCCTGTTCAGAGTTTCCTGTCTCATCACTAATTTCTGTGGTGGACTGGGAACCTTGTGTCTGATAAACTCTCCCATCCTCTGTCCACATCTCTCATCCTGATAGCTGAGACCCTGTGTCCTTGCTCCTCTTGAGTCCAAAAAGAGCTGTGTGTTTTTTCTTCTTCTTTCAGTTCTCTTGGCTGTTTTACGTATTGTTCAGGCAAAGTGTCAGTGAATAAGCTCCTTATGTACAGAAATAGAAATGGGTTGTCTGGCTGCTTAGATTTGAAAAAAAAGTTGCTTTCAAATTATCTATACTTGTTATGTATTTTTTTAAAATCACTTTTTCCAAACACAAAACTGTGCTGTGCAAAATATATATGCATGCTTGTGTGCCTCTTGAAGTTTATTTTGCAGTGAATTAAAATATAGCTTAATTTTCTGAATATTGTTGAGCATATCAATTCAGTTGCCGTTAATCTGAGGGTGTTAAGATTAACCCATAATTTTATTTGTCCTGAAAAAGAAGGTCTGTAACCTGTACTATTCTATAATTAACTACTGAAAACATTAAATAGGTATGTGAATTTAAAACAGGAAAATATTAGTCCCTTTTAGTCACTGATATATTTTATAAATGCTTGGTACAAATATAGTGGAGAGGAATGTTGGGGTTGGGCAGGAATCAGAGTGGTTGGGGAGGAAAACACCCTTATAGAAGAAGAGGGGGGAGATGGGATAGAGGTCTTATGGCTGGGAAACCAGGAAAAGAATAACATTTGAAATGTAAATAAAAATATCCATTAAAAATGAATAAACTAAATTATGGCATTGAAAAGAATATGTGAATGTCTGAACAAAGATTGATTATTATCACGTGGGTCATAACTAAATTTAGTATAGATAAATTATATAAAGAAGGTCAAACTGCAGGCATCCAGCATATGGAGAGGAAGATTTGGTTTTTGATAGGGTTCCCACTTGTGCTCTCTCAGAACAAGTGTAAATGACTCCACTGAACATACTTTAAAATTAAACGTGTAGGTATTTGAAATTCATGCACATAGAAGTTTTATCAAAGTAAACACTATCCATATATACATATCATTGAAAGCATAAACCTGTAAGGCAAATTGCATGATATGTTCTACGTTGAAATGTTCAAAGATGCTTTTGCTGTTCATTTTGTCAAACTGATATAAATTTCAATAACAGAACTAAAATGTTTTATGTTTAGTCAATTTGATTCCAAGATATATAAATAAAAGAAAATAATCAATATGTAGTCCCAGAATGCTATTTATACACAACATATATTAAATTGACCTATATGAACTCAACATACATTATGATGCCTCTATTCTTTTTTTTTTTTCTCTTTTTCTTCGGAGTTGGGGACCGAACCCAGGGCCTTGCGCTCGCTAGGCAAGCGCTCTACCGCTGAGCTAAATCCCCAACCCCTGATGCCTCTATTCTTATAGCTCTCTTTTTCTCCCTTTTTCTCTCTTTCTCTCCTCTTCTCTGTTATTGTTTCCACTGCAACTATTTATTTTTGAAAACTCTCACAGGGTTTATAAATTAAAAGTAGGAACCTGTGGGAGAGAGAGCTCATCCCCAAGACCTGTGGGCAATCCTGAGATTGCAGAGCAAGAGAGACTGCCACTTCTGCCCACCTTTGCCCACATCCATGGCCCAAGAGGAAACTGTATAGAGCCTCTGGGAATAGGAAGATAGGGGAAGAAAAGCTGCAGGAGACCTGCAGTCCAGACTGTGTCCGGATCTGAATGGCCGAATTAAATAGCTCCCTGCACTCAAACCCATGGGAGGGAGAGTTAGACCTTCAGAGGGGCAGACATGCCTGGGAACCCAGAGGAGACTACACTCTACCCACATTTCTGACTCTAGAGGAAAATGTCTAGTGCCATCTGGGCCCTCTTGTAAGCAGGAACACAGGAGAAGGAGGGGCAGGACCTTCTGGTTGCTGCCCTCACAAAGAGCTGAAACCCAGCCTCGAAGAGTGACTTCAGGCCTGAGAGCAGAAGTAAGACCAACTTCTCTGCTCCAAGTGACCTGCCTGGTGGACTCAGGACACACACCCACAGGAACAGCTGAGAGCCAGTGGACAGGAATGACTACACAACTGAAAGCACAACACTCTGTTCCCATAACTGGCTGAAAGAAAACAGGAAAACAGGTCCACAGCACTCCTGACACACAGGCCCACAGGACGGTCAAGCCACTGTCAGAAATAGCAGAACAAGGTAACACCAGAGACAACCTGATAGCAAGAGGCAAGCACAGGAATCCTAACAACAGAAACCAAGACTACATGGCATCATCAGAGCCCAATTCTCCCACCACACCAAACACTGGATATCCAAACACACCAGAAAAACAAGATCTAGATTTAAAATCACATTTGATCACGATGATGGAGGACTTTAAAAAAGACATAAAGAACTCCCTTAGAGAAATGCAGGAAAACACAAGTAAACAAGCAGAAGCCCTTAGAGAGGAAACACAAAAATCCCTGAAAGAATTACAGGAAAACAAAATCAAACAGGTGAAGGAATTGAAAATGGAAATAGAAAAACATCAATGGATTCAACTCCCCAATAAAAAGACATAGATTAAGAAACTGGATACGCAATGAGCACCCTGCATTCTGCTGCCTACAGGAAACACACCTCAGAAACAAAGACAGACACTACCTCAGAGTGAAAGGCTGGAAAACAAATTTCCAAGCAAATGGTCTGAAGAAGCAAGCTGGAGTAGCCATTGAATAAAATCGATTTTCAACCAAAAGTCATCAAAAAAGATAAGAAAGGACACTTCATATTCATCAAAGGAAAAATCCACCAAGATGAACTCTCAATCCTAAATATCTATGCCCCCAATACAAGGGCACCTACATACGTAAAAGAAGCCTTACTAAAGGTCAAAGTATACATTGTACCTCACAATATTAGATTTTAACACCCCATTCTCATCAATGGACAGATCATGGAAACAGAAATTAAACAGAGACATAGTCAGACTAAAAGAAGTTATGGACCAAATGGAGTTAACAGATATTTATAGAACATTCTATCCTAAAACAAAAGGATATACCTTCTTCTCACCACGTTATGGTACTTTCCCCAAAATTGACCATATAATAGGGCACAAAACAGGTCTCAACAGATACAGAAAGATAGAAATAATCCCATGGGTCCTATTAGACCACCATGGCCTAAAGCTGGTCTTCAATAACAATAAGGAATGAATACCCACATGGAAGTTGAACAATGCTCTACTCAATGATAATCTGGTCAAGGAAGAAATAAAGAAAGAAATTAAAGACGTCTTAGAATTTAATGAAAACGAAGGTACAACATACCCAAACTTATGGGACACAATGAAAGCTGTGCTAAGAGGAAAACTCATAGCGCTGAGTGCCTGCAGAAAGAAACAGGAAAGAGCATATGTCAGCAGCTTGACAGCACACCTAAAAGATCTAGAGCAAAAAGAAGCAAATACACCCAGGAGGAGTAGAAGGCAGGAAATAATCAAACTCAGAGCTGAAATCAGCCAAGTAGAAACAAAAAAGACTATAAAAAGAATCAACAGAACTAAAAGTTGGTTCTTTGAGAAAATCAAGAAGATAGATAAACCCTTAGCCAGACTAACGAGAGGACACAGAGAGTGTCCAAATTAACAAAATCAGAAATGAAAAGGAAGATATAACAACAGAATCAGAGGAAATTTAAACAATCACCAGAACCTACTACAAAAGCCTATATTAAACAAAACTTGAAATCTGGAGGACATGGACAATTTCCTAGACATATACCAGGTACTGAAGTTAAATCAGGAACAGATAAACCAGTTAAACAACCCCATAACTCGTAAATAGAAGCAGTCATTAAAAGTCTCCCAAACAAAGGAGCCCAGATTCAGATGGGTTCAGTGCAGAATTCTATCAGACCTTCATAGAAGACCTCATAACAATATTATCCAAACTGGTCCACAAAATTGAAACAGATGGAGTGCTACCGAATTCCTTCTACAAAGCCAAAATTACCCTTATACCTAAAGCACACAAAGACCCAACAAAGAAAGAGAACTTCAGACCAATTTCCTGTATGAATATCGATGCAAAAATACTCAATAAACTTCTGGCAAACCGAATCCAAGAGCACATCAAAACAATCATTCACCATGATCAAGTAGCCTTCCTCTACGCGAAAGAGAACCACGCTGAGAAAGAAATTAGGGAAATGACACCCTTCATAATAGACCCAAATAATATAAAATACCTCAGTGAGATTTAGCCAAGCAAGTGAAAGATCTGTATGATAAGAACTTCAAGCCTCTGAAGAAAGAAATTGAAGAAGATCTCAGAAGATGGAAAGATCTCCCATGCTCATGGATTGGCAGGATTAATATAGTAAAAATGGCCATTTTACCAAAAGCAATCTACAGATTCAATGCAATTCCCATCAAAATACCAATCCAATTCTTCAAAGAGTTAGACAGAACAATTTGCAAATTCATCTGGAATAACAAAAAAACCAGCATAGCTAAAACTATCCTCAACAATAAAAGGAATTCCAGGGGAATCACTACTCCTGAACTCAAGCAGTATTACAGAGCGATAGCGATAAAAACTGTATGATATTGGTACAGAGACAGACAGATAGACCAGTGCAATAGAATTGAAGACCCAGAAATGAACCCACACACCTATGGTCACTTGACTTTTGACAAAGGAGTCAAAACCATCCAATGGAAAAAAGACAGCATTTTCAACAAATGGTGCTGGTTCAACTGGAGGTCAACATGTAGAAGAATGCAGATTGATCCATGCTTATCACCCTGTACAAAGCTTAAGTCCAAGTGGATCAAGGCCACATCAAACCAGATACACTCAAACTAATAGAAGAAAAAGTGGGGATGAATCTTGAACCCATGGGCAATGGAGAAAATTTCCTGAACAAAACACCAATGGCTTATGCTCTAAGATCAAGAATCGACAAATGGGATCCATAAAACTACAAAGCTTTTGTAAGGCAAAGGCAGTGTTGTTAGGACAAAATGTAAACCCACAAATTGGGAAAAGATTTTTACGAATTCTACAACAGATAGAGGGCTTATATCGAAAATACACAAAGAACTTATGACGTTAGACTGCAGGGAAACAAATAACCCTATTAAAAATGGGGTTCAGAGCTCAACAAAGAATTCACAGCTGAGGAATATCAAATGGCTGAGAAGCACCTAAATAATGTTCAACATCTTTAGTCATAAGGGAAATGCAAATCAAAACAACCTTGAGACTCCACCTCACACCAGTCAGAATGGCTAAGAACAAAAACTCAGGTGACAGCAGATGCTGGTGAGTATGTGGAGAAAGAGGAACGCTCCTCCATTGATGGTGGGATTGCAGACTGCTACAACCATTCTGGAAATTAGTCTGGAGGTTCCTTAGAAAATTGGATATTGTACTACCTGAGGACCCAGCTATATGTCTCTTGATCATATACCGAAAAATGCTCCAACATATAACAAAGACACATGCTCCCTATGTTGACAGCAGCCTTATTTATGATAGCCAGAAGCTGGAAAGAAGCCAGATGCCCTCCAACAGAGGAATGGATACAGGAAATGTGGTACATCTACACAATGGAATACTACTCAGCTATCAAAAAAATGACTTTATGAAATTCACAGGCAAATGGATGGAACTGGAAAATATCATCCTGAGTTAGGTAACCCAATCACAGAAAAACACATATGGTATGCACTCATTGATAAATGGATATTAGCCCAAATGCTCGAATTACTCTAGATGCACAGAATACATGAAACTCATGAAGGATGACGAAAACGTGAATGCTTTACTCCTTAAATGGGCCAAAAGAATGCCCTTGCTAAGGGATAGGGAGGCTAAGTTTAGAACAGAGGCTAAAGGAACGCCCATTCAGAATCTGCCCGACTTATGGCCCATACATATACAGCCACCAAACTAGATAAGATGGATGAAGCAAAGAAGTGCAGGCTGACAGGGACTGGATGTAAATCTCTCCTAAGAGACACAGCCAGAATACAGCAAATATATAGGCAAATACTAGCAGCAAACCACTGAATTGTGAATGGGACCCCTGTTGAAGGAATCAGAGAAAGGTTGAAAGAACTGAAAGGGCTTGAGACTCCATATGAACAACAATGCCAACCAAACAGAGCTTCCAGGGAATAAGCCACCACCCAAAGACTATACATGGACTGACCCTGGGCTCCAACTGCCTAGATAGTAATGAATAGCCTAATAAGTGCACCAGTGGGAGGGGAAGCCCTCCTGCCAAGACTGGTTCTCCAGTGAATGGGATTCTTGGGGTGAGGGTGGTAATGGGAGGAGGATGGGGAGGGGAACACCCATATAGAATGGGAAGGGAGGGGTTAGGGGTATGTTGGCCTGGAAACCAGGAAAGGGAATAACATTTGAAATTTAAATAAGAGGACCTGCCTGGTGAACTCAGGACACACGGAGGCAAAATTCGTCTAGGACCGGGCACTTCCGGTGTTTACCGGGAGTCCCAAACCCGCGGATCCCGGCCCGCAGCAGCTCTCTGCTCCCAAACCCCGTGGGAGAGAGACCTCACTGCCTGGTCAGGTGGGCACTCCTGAGGCTGCAGAGTGGAAGAGACCACCAACACTGCCCACCCCTGCCCACATCCCTGGCCCAAGATAAACTGTATAAGGCCTCTGGGTTCCCGTAGAGGAGGGCCCAAGAGCAGCAGGACCGCTGCATCTGAGACAGTGCCAGAACCTGAAGGGATCTACCTGATAAACAGTTCTCTGCACCCAAATCCCGTGGGAGGTGGAGCTAAACCTTCAGAGAGGCAGACACGCCTGGGAAACCAGAAGAGACTGCACTCTGCACACATCTCTGACGCCAGAGGAAAACACCAAACGCCATCTGGAACCCTGGTGCACTGAAGCTCCTGGAAAGGGCGGCACATATCTTCCTGGTTGCTGCCGCCTCAGAGAGCTCGTGGGCAGCACCCCACGAGCAAACTTGAGCCTCAGGACCACAGGTAAGACCAACTTTTCTGCGGCAAGTGACCCGCCTGGTGAACACAAGATACAGGCCCACAGGAACCTGAAGACCGGTAGATAGGAAAA
Organism: Rattus norvegicus; assembly: GCF_021556685.1. Taxonomy (NCBI): domain Eukaryota; kingdom Metazoa; phylum Chordata; class Mammalia; order Rodentia; family Muridae; genus Rattus; species Rattus norvegicus. Next base: position 64,275,675 of record NC_141546.1, on the reverse strand, counting down.
ACTACACGCCCGAAAGCCGAACACTCTGTCCCCATAACTGGCTGAAAGAAAACAGGAAAAAAAGGTCTACAGCACCCCTGACACACAGGCTTATAGGACAGTCTAGCCACTGTCAGAAATAGCAGAACAAAGTAACACTAGAGATAATCTGATGGCGAGAGGCAAGCACAGGAACCCAAGCAACAGAAACCAAGACTACATGGGATCATCGGAGCCCAATTCTCCCACCAAAGCAAACACAGAATATCCAAACACACCAGAAAAGCAAGATCTAGTTTCAAAATCATATTTGATCATGATGCTGGAGTACTTCAAGAAAGACGTGAAGAACTCCCTTAGAGAACAAGTAGAAGCCTACAGAGAGGAATCACAAAATTCCCTAAAAGAATTCCAGTAAAACATAAATAAACAAGTAGAAGGCCATAGAGAGGAGTCACAAAAATCCCTGAAAGAATTCCAGGAAAATACAATCAAAGAGTTGAAGGAATTAAAAATGGAAATAGAATGCTTCACTCCTTCTTTAAATGAGGAAAAAGAATACCCTTGGCAGGGAAGGGAGAGGCAAAGATTAAAACAGAGACTGAAGGAACACCCATTCAGAGCCTGCCCCACATGTGGCCCATACATTTACAGCCACCCAATTAGACAAGATGGATGAAGCAAAGAAGTGCAGACTGACAGGAGCCGGATGTAGATTGCTCCTGAGAGAAACAGCCAGAATACAGCAAATACAGAGGCGAATGCCAGCAGCAAACCACTGAACTGAGAATAGGACCCCCATTGAAGGAATCAGAGAAAGAACTGGAAGAGCTTGAAGGGGCTCGAGACCCCATATGTACAACAATGCCAAGCAACCCGAGCTTCCAGGGACTAAGCCACTACCTAAAGACTATACATGGACTGAGCCTGGACTCTGACCTCATAGGTAGCAATGAATATCCTAGTAAGAGCACAAGTGGAAGGGGAAGCCCTGGGTCCTGCTAAGACTGAACCCCCAGTGAACTAGACTGTGGTTGGGAGGGCGGCAATGGGGGGAGGGTTGGGAGGGGAACACCCATAAGGAAGGGGAGGGGGGAGGGGGATGTTTGCCCGGAAACCGGGAAAGGGAATAACACTCGAAATGTATATAAGAAATACTCAGGAGTTCATCTAGGACCGGGCACGTCCTGTGTTTGCCTGAGGTCCCACGCCCGCAGATCCCGGCCCGCAGCAGCTCTCTGCTCCCAGACCCTGTGGGAAAGAGACCTCACTGCCTGATCAGGTGGGCACTCCTGAGGCTGCAGAGCGGAAGAGACCACCAACACTGCCCACCCCTGCCCACATCCCTGGCCCAAGAGGAAACTGTATAAGGCCTCTGGGCTCCCGTAGGGGAGGGCCCAGGAGCGGCAGGACCCCTGCCTGAGACACCACCGGAACCTGAGGGAAACAGACCAGATAAACAGTTCTCTGCACCCAAATCCGGTGGGAGGGAGAACTGAACCTTCAGAGAGGCAGACAAGCCTGGGAAACCAGAAAATACTGCTCTCTGTACATACATCTCGGACGCCAGAGGAAAACACCAAAGGCCATCTGGAACCCTGGTGCACTGAAGCTCCCGGAAGGGGCGGCACAGGTCTTCCTGGTTGCTGCCGGCGCAGAGAGCCCTTGGGCAGCACCCCGCGAGCAAACTTGAGCCTCGGGAACACAGGTAAGACCAACTTTTCTGCTGCAAGAAAGCTGCCTGGTGAACTCAAGACACAGGCCCACAGGAACAGCTGAAGACCTGTAGAGAGGACAAACTACACGCCCAAAAGCAGAACACTCTGTCCCCATAACTGACTGAAAGAGAGGAAAACAGGTCTACAGCACTCCTGACACACAGGCTTATAGGACAGTCTAGCCACTGTCAGAAATAGCACAACAAAGTAACACTAGAGATAATCTGATGGCGAGAGGCAAGCGCAGGAACCCAAGCAACAGAAACCAAGACTACATGCCATCATCAGAGCCCAATTCTCCCACCAAAGCAAACACGGAATATCCAAACACACCAGAAAAGCAAGATCTAGTTTCAAAATCATATTTGATCATGATGCTGGAGGACTTCAAGAAAGACATGAACTCACTTAGGGAAACACAGGAAAACATTAATAAACAAGTAGAAGCATACAGAGAGGAATCGCAAAAATCCCTGAAAGAATTCCAGGAAAACACAATCAAACAGTTGAAGGAATTAAAAATGGAAATAGAAGCAATCAAGAAAGAACACATGGAAACAACCCTGGATATAGAAAACCAAAAGAAGAGACAAGGAGATGTAGATACAAGCCTCACCAACAGAATTCAAGAGATGGAAGAGAGAATCTCAGGAGCAGAAGATTCCATAGAAATCATTGACTCAACTGTCAAAGATAATGTAAAACAGAAAAAGCTACTGGTCCAAAACATATAGGAAATCCAGGACTCAATGAGAAGATCAAACCTAAGGATAATAGGTATAGAAGAAAGTGAAGACTCCCAGCTCAAAGGACCAGTAAATATCTTCAACAAAATCATAGAAGAAAACTTCCCTAACCTAAAAAAAGAGATACCCATAGGCATACAAGATGCCTACAGAACTCCAAATCGATTGGACCAGAAAAGAAACACCTCCCGTCACATAATAGTCAAAACACCAAATGCACAAAATAAAGAAAGAATATTAAAAGCAGTAAGGGAAAAAGGTCAAGTAACATATAAGGGAGACCTATCAGAATCACACCAGACTTCTCACCAGAAACTATGAAGGCCAGAAGATCCTGGACTGATGTCATACAGACCCTAAGAGAACACAAATGCCAGCCCAGGTTACTGTATCCTGCAAAACTCTCAATTAACATTGATGGAGAAACCAAGATATTCCATGACAAAACCAAATTTACACAATATCTTTCTACAAATCCAGCACTACAAAGGATAATAAAGGGTAAAGCCCAACATAAGGAGGCAAGCTATACCCTAGAAGAAGCAAGAACCTAATCGTCTTGGCAACAAAACAAAGAGAATGAAAGCACACAAACATAACCTCACATCCAAATATGAATATAACGGGAAGCAATAATCACTATTCCTTAATATCTCTCAACATCAATGGCCTCAACTCCCCAATAAAAAGAAATAGATTAACAAACTGGATACGCAACGAGGACCCTGCATTCTGCTGCCTACAGGAAACACACCTCAGAAACAAAGACAGACACTACCTCAGAGTGAAAGGCTGGAAAACAACTTTCCAAGCAAATGGTCAGAAGAAGCAAGCTGGAGTAGCCATTCTAATATCAAATAAAATCAATTTTCAACTAAAAGTCATCAAAAAAGATAAGGAAGGACACTTCATATTCATCAAAGGAAAAATCCACCAAGATGAACTCTCAATCCTAAATATCTATGCCCCAAATACAAGGGCACCTACATCTGTAAAAGAAACCTTACTAAAGCTCAAAACACACATTGGACCTCACACAATAATAGTGGGAGATTTCGACACCCCACTCTCATCAATGGACAGATCATGGAAACAGACATTAAACAGAGATGTAGACAGACTAAGAGAAGTCATGAGCCAAATGGACGTAACGGATATTTATAGAACATCCTATCCTAAAGCAAAAGGATATACCTTCTTCTAAGCTCCTCATGGTACTTTCTCCAAAATTGACCATATAATTGGTCAAAAAACGGGCCTCAACAGGTACAGAAAGATAGAAATAATCCCATGCGTGCTATCGGACCACCACGGCCTAAAACTGGTCTTCAATAACAACCAAGGAAGAATGTCCACATTTACTTGGAAATTGAACAATGCTCTACTCAATGATAACCTGGTCAAGGAAGAAATAAAGAAAGAAATTAAAAACTTTTTAGAATTTAATGAAAATGAAGGTACAACATACCCAAACTTATGGGACACAATGAAAGCTGTGCTAAGAGGAAAACTCATAGCGCTGAGTGCCTGCAGAAAGAAACAGGAAAGAGCATATGTCAGCAGCTTGACAGCACACCTAAAAGCTCTAGAACAAAAAGAAGCAAATACACCCAGGAGGAGTAGAAGGCAGGAAATAATCAAACTCAGAGCTGAAATCAACCAAGTAGAAACAAAAAGGACCATAGAAAGAATCAACAGAACCAAAAGTTGGTTCTTTGAGAAAATCAACAAGATAGATAAACCCTTAGCCAGACTAACGAGAGGACACAGAGAGTGCGTCCAAATTAACAAAATCAGAAATGAAAAGGGAGACATAACAACAGATTCAGAGGAAATTCAAAATATCATCAGATCTTACTATAAAAACCTATATTCAACAAAACTTGAAAATCTTCAGGAAATGGACAATTTCCTAGACAGATACCAGGTACCGAAGTTAAATCAGGAGCAGATAAACCAGTTAAACAACCCCATAACTCCTAAGGAAATAGAAGCAGTCATTAAAGGTCTCCCAACCAAAAAGAGCCCAGGTCCAGACGGGTTTAGTGCAGAATTCTATCAAACCTTCATAGAAGACCTCATACCAATATTATCCAAACTATTCCACAAAATTGTAACAGATGGATCACTACCGAATACCTTCTACGAAGCCACAATTACTCTTATACCTAAACCACACAAAGACACAACAAAGAAAGAGAACTTCAGACCAATTTCCTGTATGAATATCGACGCAAAAATACTCAATAAAGTTCTGGCAAACCGAATCCAAGAGCACATCAAAACAATCATCCACCATGACCAAGTAGGCTTCATCCCAGGCATGCAGGGATGGTTTAATATACGGAAAACCATCAATGTGATCCATTATATAAACAAACTGAAAGAACAAAACCACATGATCATTTCATTAGATGCTGAGAAAGCATTTGACAAAATTCAACACCCCTTCATGATAAAAGTCCTGGAAAGAATAGGAATTCAAGGCCCATACCTGAATATGGTAAAAGCCATATACAGAAAACCAGTTGCTAACATTAAACTAAATGGAGAGAAACTTGAAGCAATCCCACTAAAATCAGGGACTAGACAAGGCTGCCCACTCTCTCCCTACTTATTCAATATAGTTCTTGAAGTTCTAGCCAGAGCAATCAGACAACAAAAGGAGGTCAAGGGGATACAGATCGGAAAATAAGTCAAAATATCACTATTTGCAGATGATATGATAGTCTATTTAAGTGATCCCAAAAGTTCCACCAGAGAACTACTGAAGCTGATAAACAACTTCAGCAAAGTGGCTGGGTATAAAATTAACTCAAATAAATCAGTTGCCTTCCTGTATAGAAAAGAGAAACAAGCTGAGAAAGAAATCAGGGAAACGACACCCTTCATAATAGACCCAAATAATATAAAGTACCTCGGAGTGACTTTAACAAAGCAAGTAAAAGATCTGTACAATAAGAACTTCAAGACACTGAAGAAGGAAATTGAAGAAGACCTCAGAAGATGGAAAGGTCTCCCATGCTCAAGGATTGGCAGGATTAATATAGTAAAAATGGCCATTTTACCAAAAGCAATCTACAGATTCAATGCAATCCCCATCAAAATACCAATCCAATTCTTCAAAGAGTTAGACAGAACAAATTGCAAATTCATCTGGAATAACAAAAAACCCAGGATAGCTAAAGCTATCCTCAACAATGAAAGGACTTCAGGGGGAATCACTATCCCTGAACTCAAGCAGTATTACGGAGCAATAGTGATAAAAACTGCATGGTATTGGTACAGAGACAGACGGATAGACCAATGGAATAGAATTGAAGACCCAGAAATGAACCCACACACATATGGTCACTTGATTGTTGACAAAGGAGCCAAAACCATCCAATGGAAAAAAAGATAGCATTTTCAGCAAATGGTGCTGGTTCAACTGGCGGTCAACATGTAGAAGAATGCAGATCGATCCATGCTTATCACCCTGTACAAAGCTTAAGTCCAAGTGGATCAAGGACCTCCACATCAAACCAGACACACTCAAACTAATAGAAGAAAAACTAGGGAAGTATCTGGAACACATGGGCACTGGAAATAATTTCCTGAACAAAACACCAATGGCTTACGCTCTAAGATCAAGAATCGACAAATGGGATCTCATAAAACTGCAAAGCTTCTGTAAGGCAAAGTACACTGTGGTTAGGACAAAACGGCAACCAACAGATTGGGAAAAGATCTTTACCAATCCTACAACAGATAGAGGCCTTATATCCAAAATATACAAAGAACTCAAGAAGTTAGACCACAGGGAAACAAATAACCCTATTAAAAAATGGGGCTCAGAGCTAAACAAAGAATTCACAGCTGAGGAATGCTGAATGGCGGAGAAACACCTAAAGAAATGTTCAACATCTTTAGTCATAAGGGAAATGCAAATCAAAACAACCCTGAGATTTCACCTCACACCAGTGAGAATGGCTAAGATCAAAAACTCAGGGGACAACAGATGCTGGCGAGGATGTGGAGAAAGAGGAACACTCCTCCATTGTTGGTGGGATTGCAAACTGGTACAACCATTCTGGAAATCAGTCTGGAGGATCCTCAGAAAATTGGACATTGAACTGCCTGAGGATCCAGCTATACCTCTTTTGGGCATATACCCAAAAGATGCCCCAACATATAAAAAAGACACGTGCTCCACTATGTTCATCGCAGCCTTATTTATAATAGCCAGAAGCTGGAAAGAACCCAGATGCCCTTCAACAGAGGAATGGATACAGAAAATGTGGTACATGTACACAATGGAATATTACTCAGCTATCAAAAACAACGACTTTATGAAATTCGTAGGCAAATGGCTGGAACTGGAAAATATCATCCTGAGTGAGCTAACCCAAACACAGAAAGACATACATGGTATGCACTCACTGATAAGTGGCTATTAGCCCAAATGCTTGAATTACCCTAGATGCCTAGAACAAATGAAACTCAAGACGGATGATCAAAATGTGAATGCTTCACTCCTTCTTTATAAGGGGAACAAGAATACCCTTGGCAGGGAAGAGAGAGGCAAAGATTAAAACAGAGACTGAAGGAACACCCATTCAGAGCCTGCCGCACATGTGGCCCATACATGTACAGCCACCCAATTAGACAAGATTGATGAAGCAAAGAAGTGCAGACCGACAGGAGCCGGATGTAGATCGCTCCTGAGAGACACAGCCAGAATACAGTAAATACAGAGGCGAATACCAGCAGCAAACCACTGAACTGAGAATAGGACCCCCATTGAAGGAATCAGAGAAAGAACTGGAAGAGCTTGAAGGGGCTCGAGACCCCATATGTACAACAATGCCAAGCAACCAGAGCTTCCAGGGACTAAGCCACTACCTAAAGACTATACATGGACTGACCCTGGACTCTGACCTCATAGGTAGCAATGAATATCCTAGTAAGAGCACCAGTGGAAGGGGAAGCCCTGGGTCCTGCTAAGACTGAACCCCCGGTGAACTAGACTGTTGGGGGGAGGGCGACAATGGGGGGAGGGTGGGGAGGGTAACACCGATAAGAAAAGGGAGGGGGGAGGGGGATGTTTGCCCGGAAACTGGGAAAGGGAATAACTCTCGAAATGTATATAAGAAATACTCAAGTTAATAATAAAAAAAAAGAAAAAAAAAGAAATACTCAAGTTAATAAAAAAAGAAAAGAAAAAAAAAGACATAATACTAAATACTAAAAAAAAAATGGAAATAGAAGCAATGAAGAAAGAACACATGGAAACAACCCTGGGCATAAAAATCAAAAGAAGGGACAAGGAGCTGTAGATACGAGCTTCACCAAAAGAATACAAGAGATGGAATAGAGAATCTCAGGAGCAGAAGATTCCATAGAAATCATCGACTCAACTGTCAAAGATAATGTAAAGCAGAAAAAGCTACTGGTCCAAAAGCGACAGGAAATCCAGGACTCAATGAGAAGATCAAACCTAAGGATAATAGGTATAGAAGAGAGTGAAGACTCCCAGCTCAAAGGACCAGTAAATATCTTCAACAAAATCATAGAAGAAAATTTCCCTAACCTAAAGAAAAAGATACCCATAAGCATACAAGAAGCCTACAGAAGTCCAAATACATTGGACCAGAAAAGAAACACCTCCCATCACATAATAGTCAAAACACCAAACGCACAAAATAAAGAAAGAATGTTAAAAGCAGTAAAGGAAAAATTTCAAGTAACATATAAAGGCAGACCTGTCAGAATCACACCAGACTTTTCCCCAGAAACTATGAAAGCCAGAAGATCCTGGACAGATGTCATACAGAGCGTAAGAGAACACAAATGCCAGCCCAGGTTACTGTATCCTGCAAAACTCTCAATTAACATAGATGGAGAAACCAAGATATTCCATGACAAAACCAAATTTACACAATATCTTTCTACAAATCCAGCACTACAAAGGATAATAAATGGTAAATCCCAACATAAGGAGGCAAGCTATACCCTAGAAGAAGCAAGAAACTAATTGTCTTGGCACCAAAACAAAAAGAAGAAAAGCACACAAACATAACATCATATCCAAATATGAATATAACTGGAAGCAATAATCACTATTCCTTACTATCTCTCAACATCAATGGCCTCAACTCCCCAATAAAAAGACATAGATTAACAAATTGGATACGCAATGAGGACCCTGCATTCTGCTGCCTACAGGAAACACACCTCAGAGACAAAGACAGACACTACCTCAGAGTGAAAGCCTGGAAAACAACTTTCCAAGCAAATGGTCGGAAGAAGCAAGCTGGAGTAGCCATTCTAATATCAAGTAAAATCAATTTTCAACTAAAATTCATCAAAAAAGATAAGGAAGGACACTTCATATTCATTAAAGGAAAAATCCAACAAGATGAACTCTCAATCCTAAATATCTATGCCCCAAATACAAGGGCACCTACATACGTAAAAGAAACCTTACTAAAGCTCAAAACACACATTGCAACTCACACAATAATAGTGGGAGATTTCAACACCCCACTCTCATCAATGGACAGATGATGGAAACAGAAATTAAACAGAGACATAGACAGACTAAGAGAAGTCATGAGCCAAATGGACTTAACAGATATTTATAGAACAATCTATCCTAAAACAAAAGGATATACCTTCTTCTCAGCTCCTCACTCTACTTTCTCCAAAATTGCCCATATAATTGGTCAAAAAAGGACCTCAACAGGTACAGAAAGATAGAAATAATCCCATGCGTGCTATCAGACCACCACGGCCTAAAACTGGTCTTCATTAACAATAAGGAAAGAATGCCCACATATATGTGGAAATTGAACAATGCTCTACTCAATGATAATCTGGTCAAGGAAGAAATAAAGAAAGAAATTAAAGACTTCTTAGAATTTAATGAAAATGAAGGTACAACATACCCAAACTTATGGGACACAATGAAAGCTGTGCTAAGAGGAAAACTCATAGCGCTGAGTGCCTGCAGAAAGAAACAGGAAAGAGCATATGTCAGCAGCTTGACAGCACACCTAAAAGCTCTAGAACAAAAGGAAGCAAATACACCCAGGAGGCGTAGAAGGCAGGGATTAATCAAACTCAGAGCTGAAATCAACAAGTAGAAACAAAAAGTACCATAGAAAGAATCAACAGAACCAAAAGTTGGTTCTTTGAGAAAATCAACAAGATAGATAAACCCTTAGCCAGACTAATGAGAGGACACAGAGAGTGTGTCCAAATTAACAAAATCAGAAATAAAAAGGGAGACATAACTACAGATTTAGAGGAAATTCGAAAGATCATCAGATCTTACTATAAAAGCCTATATTCAACAAAACTTGAAAATCTGCATGAAATGGACAATTTCCTAGACAGATACCAGGTACTGAAGTTAAATCAGGAACAGATAAACCAGTTAAACAACCCCATAACTCCTAAGGAAATAGAGGCAGTCATTAAAGGTCTCCCAACCAAAAAGAGCCCAGGTCCAGACGGGTTTAGTGCAGAATTATATCAGGCCTTCATAGAAGACCTCATACCAATACTACCCAAACTATTCCACAAAATTGAAACAGATGGAGCACTACCGAATTCCTTCTATGAAGCCACAATTACTCTTATACCTAAACCACACAAAGACACAACAAAGAAAGAGGACTTCAGACCAATTTCCCTTATGAATATCGACGCAAAAATACTCAATAAAGTTCTGGCAAACCGAATCCAAGAGCACATCAAAACAATCATCCACCATGATCAAGTAGGCTTCATCCCAGGCATGCAGGGATGGTTTAACATACGGAAAACCATCAACGTGATCCATTATATAAACAAACTGAAAGAACAAAACCACATGATCATTTCATTAGATGCTGAGAAAGCATTTGACAAAATTCAACACCCCTTCATGATAAAAGTCCTGGAAAGAATAGGAATTCAAGGCCCATACCTAAACATAGTAAAAGCCATATACAGCAAACCAATTGCTAACATTAAACTAAATGGAGAGAAACTTGAAGCAATCCCACTAAAATCAGGGACTAGATAAGGCTGCCCACTCTCTCCCTACTTATTCAATATAGTTCTTGAAGTTCTAGCCAGAGCAATCAGACAACAAAAGGAGGTCAAGGGGATACAGATCGGAAAAGAAGTCAAAATATAACTATTTGCAGATGATATGATAGTATATTTAAGTGTTCCCAAAAGTTCCACCAGAGAACTACTGAAGCTGATAAACAACTTCAGCAAAGTGGCTGGGTATAAAGTTAACTCAAATAAATCAGTAGCCTTCCTCTACACAAAAGAGAAACAAGCCGAGAAAGAAATTAGGGAAACGACACCCTTCATAATAGACCCAAATAATATAAAGTACCTCGGTGTGACTTTAACCAAGCAAGTAAAAGATCTGTACAATAAGAACTTCAAGACTCTGAAGAAAGAAATTGAAGAAGACCTTAGAAAATGGAAAGATCTCCCATGCTCGTGGATTGGCAGGATCAATATAGTAAAAATGGCCATTTTACCAAAAGCGATCTACAGATTCAATGCAATCCCCATCAAAATACCAATCCAATTCTTCAAAGAGTTAGACAGAACAATTTGCAAATTCATCTAGAATAACAAAAAACCCAGGATAGCTAAAACTATCCTCAACAATAAAAGGACTTCAGGGGGAATCACTATCCCTGAACTCAAGCAGTATTACAGAGCAATAGTGATAAAAACTGCATGGTATTGGTACAGAGACAGGCAGATAGACCAATGGAACAGAATTGAAGACCCAGAAATGAACCCACACACCTATGGGCACTTTATTTTTGACAAAGGAGCCAAAACCATCCAATGGAAAAAAGACAGCATTTTCAGCAAATGGTGCTGGTTCAACTGGAGGTCAACATGTAGAAGAATGCAGATCGACCCATGCTTATCACCCTGTAAAAGCTTAAGTCCAAGTGGATCAAGGACCTCCACATCAAACCACATACACTCAAACTAATAGAAGAAAAACTAGGGCAGCATCTCAAACACATGGGCACTGGAAAAAATTTCCTGAAAAAAAAAAACACCAATGGCTTATGCTCTAAGATCAAGAATCGACAAATGGGATCTCATAAAACTGCAAAGCTTCTATAAGGCAAAGGACACTGTGGTTAGGACAAAACGGCAACCAACAGATTGGGAAAAGATCTTTACCAATCCTACAACAGATAGAGGCCTTATATCCAAAATATACAAAGAACTCAAGAAGTTAGACCACAGGGAGACAAATAACCCTATTAAAAATGGGGTTCGGAGCTCAACAAAGAATTCACATCTGAGGAATATCAAATGGCTGAGAAGTACCTAAATAATGTTCAGCATCTTTATTCATAAGGGAAATGCAAATCAAAACAACCTTGAGACTCCACTTCACACCAGTCAGAATGGCTAAGATCAAAAACTCAGGTGACAGCAGATGCTGGCGAGGATGTGGAGAAAGAGGAACACTCCTCCATTGTTGGTGGGATTGCAGACTGGTACAACCATTCTGGAAATCAATCTGAAGGTTCCTCAGAAAATTGGACATTGAACTGCCTGAGGATCCAGCTCTCTTGGGCATATACCCATAAGATGCCCCAACATATAGAAAAGACACGTGCTCCACTATGTTCATAGCAGCCTTATTTATAATAGCCAGAAGCTGGAAAGAACCCAGATGCCCTTCAACAGAGGAATGGATAGAGAAAATGTGGTACATCTACACAATGGAATATTACTCAGCTATCAAAAACAATTACTTTATGAAATTCGTAGGCAAATGGTTGGAACTGGAAAATATCAATCATCCTGAGTGAGGTAACCCAATCACAGAAAAACACACAAGGTATGCACTCATTGATAAGTGGCTATTAGCCCAAATGCTTGAATTACCCTAGATGCCTAGAACAAATGAAACTCAAGACGGATGATCAAAATGTGAATGCTTCACCTCTTCTTTAAAAGGGGAACAAAAATACCCTTGGCAGGGAATAGAGAGGCAAAGACTAAAACAGACACAGAAGGAAGAACCATTCAGAGCCTGCCCCACATGTGGCCCATACATATACACCCATCCAATTAGACAAGATGGATGAAGCAAAGAAGTGTAGGCCAACAGGTGCGGAATGTAGATCTCTCCTGAGAGACACAGCCAGAATACAGCAAATACAGAGGCGAATGCCAGCAGCAAACCACTGAACTGAGAACAGTACCCCCGTTGAAGGAATTAGAGAAAGAACTGGAAGAGCTTGAAGGGGCTCGAGACCCCATATGTACAACAATGCCAAGCAACCAGAGCTTCCAGGGACTAAGCCACTACCTAAAGACTAAACATGGACTGACCCTGGACTCTGACCTCATAGGTAGCAATGAATATCCTAGTAAGAGCCCCAGTGGAAGGGGAAGCCCTGGGTCCTGCTAAAACTGAACCCCCAGTGAACTAGATTGTTGGGGGGAGGGTGGCAATGAGGGGAGGATGGGGAGGGGAACACCGACACCGAAGGGGAGGGGGAGGGATTAGGGGGATATTTGCCCGTAAACCGGGAAAGGGAATAACACTCGAAATGTATATAAGAAATACTTAAGTTAATAAAAAAAAAAGAAATGTAAATAAGAAACACCCAGTCTAACAAAGATGGAAAAAAAATAAATTAAAAGTAATAGGCTGGTTAGTTATCCAGGTAATCTCTTGCCTAGCAAAGATAATCTGTTAATCCTTACTATATCTTGGATATTCCTCTGTGCTGTTTTAAAATCCCAATCTACATTTTTTCTACAATCTGTTTCTAAGTAGGTTCATGCCCATAAAAACATAAAGGATTTGTCATTGTTTGAAATTTCATATATACATAAGATGTATCCTGATAATGCCAAAACTTCATCCCTGATTACAACATGCTTCATTATGGTTTCCCTTTCAACTTCATAAAAATCAGGGAGACAAGGAGGCTCCTGAGGCCCTTACCTAGGCAAAGGGTTGTTGGGTGCTATAGGAAGGAGAATCATTTTGCTTTGTCTGTGTGGTCACTGGTAAGTTCACCATGCCACAGTAGATGGCCCCACACTTAGTAATACTTTTACTCAGTTGGTTAAAATATGTTTTGAAAAACAAAGTAAAGACAAACCTAGTTGCAAGTGATAAGATCAAGAATGTTGAAGAGGTGTTCACAAAAGAAACTGAACAAAGTCTCTGGGCCATAGTATGATGCTACTCCTCTGAGACTTTAGTTTATTAGATTTGGACAGAGAAAAGGGCTGACAAATAAAAAAAAAAACAGAAACAAAAACAATTAGGAATTCTGAAAGGCTCAGAGTATGGACTTGACATTAGATTTCCAGAGTAACATGGAATTTTCTGTTGCAAATTTCTAGTAGTCTACTATATGCTCTTTACTCTAGGTAGAGAAAGAAATCTGTTAGGGAGAAATAAAAGTCAATGGTGAACCAAACTGAAAAGAGCAATAAATTTATTAATTCAAAATTAAATGAGTAAGTTAGAAAAGTTCCTGATTCATGGTTACCAAAGTATTATTTTATTTTTTCCCTTCCCTTCCCTTCCCTTCCCTTCCCTTCCCTTCCCTTCCCTTCCCTTCCCTTCCCTTCCCTTCCCTTCCCTTCTTTTGTCATTTTTTCCCTTTCCCTTTCTCTTCCTTTACCTCCCTTTCTTCTCCACTTTACTGTCCTCTCCTCCTTTTTATTCTCTCTCTCTCTCTCTCTCTCTCTCTCTCTCTCTCTCTCTCTCTCTCTCTCTCTCTCTCTCTCTCTCTCTCGATGAGCAGGTAAAGGTCCTTGCATTCAAACTGGAAGGAGAGGCAGACTTTCTCAAGTTTTCCTCTGACTTCTAAATGTATGCCTTGGTACACACACACACACACACACACACACACACACACACACACACACACACACAGAGAGAGAGAGAGAGAGAGAGAGAGAGAGAGAGAGAGAGAGAGAGAGAGAGAGAGAGAGAATGGTTCACATTCTTCTGATAGAGAGCTTGGTTATTTCTAACATAGGTCAGAAGGAAGCAGAAAGGTAAAATCTTAACTCAGGACCCTGAAGGCCAAGTTGTCAGCACAAAAGAGAATTGCTTGCCCAGAGAGATACAGGACAGGGAATAAGAGACAAGAGGAGGAGCTAGAGGAAGAGTGAGAAAAGGAAGGGAATGCTGGAGAGGGCACACAGGTATTAGTCTGGGAGGGGAGGACAAAGGTCTGCCTTTGGATAGAGAGTAGAAATGATGGGCTTTATGAAAGGCCTTGGTCAGCTTGGAATTCATATCTCATCCTCTTGACTTGTTTAGCCAGACATGGCACATAGGAAAATGGCAGTTTATAAGGGTAAAAGGGATGAGGCATTCAGTTTTAATTGGACGTGTAATTGGACATGTTAATTAGGTGAGCCAAAGTGGACTTTTGATTGCTGGACTTCAATACTTTCAGAGCTGGACCTAGGTAGTCAGTCTCAAAAGGATGAATTGTCCAAGTAAGGGAATATACCTTGGTAGCTGGCTGTAGGAATGCAATCTAATGATTTTCATCAAGGCAAAAAGAATCAGGGATAAGTGCATGGCCTGCTAGAGCCATGCTCGCCAAGCTCAGGTTGGCTGAGTCCCTTCAAAAGTGGCTTGGTATCATTCTCCATAACTCATTGAAGGTGACTTCTAATGGGGAGAGCACAGCTGACCAATGAGAAGGAAGTCTCTAGCAGGGAGTAGAGTTGAAGAACAAAGGGGCATTAAGACATCCTTAGCACTTCCAAAACATTCATCAATGAGAAGGAGATAAAATTATATGTGATAAAGGGGGAGCTGTACATCTGCTGTGCAAATTTTAGCATGTTTTGACACGTTTCCCCCAGTTGTAAGGAATGATTATTTAGAAAAATAAAATCTGCTTGTAAATGCTTAGCAGCTGCAAACCTAATTGTTTTATTAATACTTCCCTAATTATTGCTCTCCAGTTTTCTTTGCATTCTTTTCTCTTCAAGCATTGTGTATTTTAAAGGGAGCATGTTGATAAACTAACCGTGTAAGAAGCAGAAGGTCAACTATCCCTATTGGTTTTACATTGCATTGTTTATTTGCCAGATTTCCCATGCTGCTTAATGAATTACCAGTTTAGAAGGCTAATGAGAACGTTTCTGGTTTGTGCTTGACATTGCTGTGCTAAACTTGACTATTTAATCATCAATTTAATTTAATGGTTATAACCATAGTATTAAACAATGCTTACATTTTAAACATCTGGGAACTTTAAAATAGAAAAGTGTTTAATATTCCTAAGTGTCCCTAGTTTGTACACAGCTATCAGATTTAAAAGTCTAAGAAACACACACAGCTATTAATAAGCATGCACTGTTGATATAGTGGGAGAGTTTGTACTACTGACAACATTTGCTCTTTGATATTAATTGTTCTTTATATGGTTGGTGTACCTGAACACCTAATATAGTCTCAAAGTTAGCTGACTTTGGCACAGAATGATAAGAGTAACATTCAATGATAATTATGATGATAAAGCTTTCATGAAAGGTTTTTGCCTGAAGTTAGTGACTGTAGGTTTTGCCTGAAGTTGTTAATACTCAGAATTTACTTTTCTTTTATTAAAGAACAAAAGTCCACTCATGTCCAATAAACCAAGAAAACATCTATAAAATTCCATTTTGTTAGAAAAATTAGAGGCATCAAGTCATGTTTTTGCTTTTTGAATTGAATAAAAGAAAAGAGAAAAAAAGGCTAATGAGATGTTTTTTATGTAAAGATGTTTGCTCCCAAGCCTAGTGAACTGAGTTTAATCCCCAGGACCCACACTGTGGAGAAAGAATAAACTCCTACAGTCTTGTGGTATATATCCAAATGCTCTCAGTAGATAAATACATGTAATAAAAAATTTGAGGCAGAAATGAGTATTTACAAAGAATCTACAGTTTGTTTATAAGCTTTATAAATCTGTTGTTGGAAAGAAGTGGTATAATGTACTATCTGTTTTTCTCAGACAAAGGGATATAGTGTGCATGGGAGCTACTGTGGAGGATATGCTCCTTAGGGGCCAGTATGTGTTCATTATTCTATTGTGGGGATTCAGGAGTAATAAAGAGAACAGATGGCAAGTAAAAGGTATAGTCTGGCTTCCCTGCAATGACTTGAGATCATGGACATGTCTCAGGAGTCCCAGATTTGCCCTGCTCTTCTTGCCAGAAAATCTTTACCCTAGCAAGGTTGATATAGAGGTGGACTATTATTGCATGTAACACATTATTTTCATTAATATCCTGTTCTTGAGCTGCACCACAATAGCACCAGGCCACATGAGGGCACTTAGATTTAAATGAAATGAAATTAAAGTTGCTCAGTTCTTCATGTTCAAGTCTCAGGTAAGGGTCTCCTTACTAATGTAAGTGAAAACATCTCATAAGGAACAAGAAAAAATTCTAATGAAACATGACCTGTATAAACATGAAACATAATTTTGAATAAAACTTTGAATTATATTAAAAAGTAATTTGTTGAGGAACTGACTTTTCAGAAACATGAACCCACCAAGAATACTACCAAAATGAGAGATCATTTGTTGTTGAACAGACTGGTTTCCTGAATGCATATGTGCTGTCAAGTGTGTTTGATGCTTCTTCAGTTGGGAGATGTGTGGTCTACAGGTCTACTGTCATAATATCTATAGTTAGTAACACTGTACTATGAAACTGAGCATATGTCAAGAGGATAGTCCCAAGTTAAATATCTTAATTTTATTGTGGTATGATTGACCCTGTGGTAAACATATTAACATTAAAAAAGTACATGTGAACATAAGCAGTTCGTGCAGGTGAGAAAACCTTGAGTTAGTGCCTTCATTTTGATGATGTTTCGTGACATATGGATATGTCCGAACTCATCACAATGTATATGTCCATAATCTGAATATCTCCTTTGGTCAATTATATCTCAATAATGCATAAATATTTTATCATCTTAAAAATTCTTTCCCCAAAGTCATGAATGTTAGTCAAAAATATTAAATTTCATAGAACAGTTCTAAAAAACAGTCAAAATTAAAATCTTTTCAAAACTTCAAGTACTAGTATTTTATGGTTTTATAGTTGCCCAGGCGGTGTTAAGGAGCCTAATTTAATATGGCAGATGAGTAAGGAAGAAAATCCTTGTTGATCTTTTATTACTTTTTAGCTTTAAGGACTATGGAGTATTAGACCAGTAAATAGTACCTTTGTGGCCTGCATAAGTTAGTGAGCCTTCCTAAGGTACAAACCGTCAATGACTGATTAGCTTAAACCGAGCAACCACATAGTACACAAGATGTAATTTATACTAATTATCTCCTTCCCTCCCTGTTGGCTTTCCAGATGATTTCTGAAGAAGCACAGCTAAATGCTCCTTAAGCACATGCTATCTGCAGTTCCAGTCTTTTGCATAATAATCCATCAGAAACATGAGCGTGTTACTTTCCTTTAACTATTACTTCACAGGATGTTTCAGTCATGTACATAGGAACTGTAACACTGTTAGTTAATGAGGAAGTAGAGATGGGAAGAGATGTATATTTAAAAAAAATAAGTCAAAAGAATGGACATCAGTTTTAATAAAAGTAGTAAACAGAGGAGAGGATCATTTTATTTATTTTTTTAAAATTTTTATTAGATATATTTCTTTACTGACATTTCAAATGCTATTCCCCTTCCCTATTTCCTGTCCATAAGCCCCCATTCCCTCTCCTCCCCCTCCCCCATACTGGTATTTCTCCTATACTCTAAAAGCATCTTTTCCTCCAATAATCTTATAAGGCTGTTCTCACTATCCCATACTCCTATGGAAGATATAGGAAGACAGGATATCCTTTGAGAAGTAACAACAGGAGACATTGGGCAATATCAACTGGACACTTAAAACATCAGGAGTGTATCACAGTTTCCTATAGCATAGGAACAGAGGGTGACAAAAAGATAGTTATTGCCTGGTTCTACATCATCTGTAAAGTCAGCCCAGCAGGTATCGAAAGCCTTGGTGTGCTTATCTCCATGATGAGTGGCCAATTTGTAGGCAAGAATGAGCAACTTAGAACCTGGGCTGAGGCCGGTCCAAAGAGTCTGTACTTAGGAAAAGTGGCAAAAGTCTATATGAGAGCAAGTTGTATGGACTCTTGGAATTGTGGGGGGAGGGAGGGTGGGACTTTAGTGGGAAGGGGACAGGGAAGAGGGGAACATGATCAGGTAGTGGGTGGTAGTGGGGAACAGGGCTGAAGCCAGCAGAAAAAATGGAAACAGGCAACCTTAAGAGGTAGGAGGTGTGTGTGGGGATCCTCCAGAATGTACCATATATCTGGGATGTGGGAGACTTTCAGGACTCAAAGGGAGGAACCTTACATGAAATGCATTATAGTCAGGAGAGGGAACTTGTAGAGCCCATCTCCAGCAGAAAGGCAGGGCATCAAGTGAGGGATGGGGTTGCCATCCCACAGTCAATAACCCTGACCCATAGTTGTTTCTGTCTGGAAGAACTGCATGGATAAAAATGGAGAAGAGCCTGAGGAAAAGTAGGTCCAGTGCAGGCCCAAAGTGGGATCCAGTTCATGAGGAGGCCCCAAAGCCTGACACATTTTCTGAGGCTATGATGTGCTCACAAAAAGGGACCTACTGTGACTGCCCTACAAAAGTCCCAACAAACAGCTGAAAGTCAGATGCAGATATTTACACCCAACCAATGCAGAGAAGCTGCTGACCACTGTGGTTGAATTAGGGAAAAGCTGGAAGAAGCTGAGGAGGAGGGTGACCTTGTAGAAGGATCAGCAGTCTCAACAAACCTGGAGTCCTGAGATCTCTCAGATACTGGATCACCAACCAGGCAGCATACACCAGCGGATATGAGGCCCCCAACACATATACAGCAGAGGAATGGCAGGTCTGGACTCAGTCAGAGAAGATGTACCTAACCTCAAGAAACTGGAGGCACCAGGGAGTGGAGAGGTCTGATGGGGTTGGGTGAGGTGGGGGCCTAGAAGGGGGAAGGAGGTATGAGATGTGGAACAGTCAGAAGGTGGACAAGGAAGGGGATAAAATTTGGATTGTAAAAATCAAAGGTTAAATAAAATTAGAAGGAAATAAAAAGCAAGGGACAATTTTAACCAATAGAAAGGGAAAGGCACTCATATAGACATTTCATGAACTGAATGATTGTGTCCTGAAATTCTTACTTCCAAAACATATTCTCTGGTAGGATGGCATTTAAGAATGGAATCTTTGGCATATATTTAGAGTTAAATTAGTTCATGATGGGATCTGTGTCCTTACAGGATGGTGAAGGGAAACGAACCTCTTCCTTGCTGTGTGAGAATGGAAGCAGAAGAGGCCAATGTGCAAGTCCAAAGGAGTGCCATTTATAGACACCAGAACTTCTGAGGTCTGAGATTCCCAGCCTGCAGAACCATGAGAGATAACCTTAACCTTAACCTTCCCATTCTGTGAGGTCCTATTATTTCATTCCATGCAGACAGTACCCTTTGCCCTCCTTCCAGGTTGCTAAACATTGACTAAATTTCTTCTTTGTTTCCTTCTATAAGTCTTCCTCTCACTCCTTGGCTGCTTCTAAAAACATTTCAGAGCATTTAGAGGAAAATGTCTTCTCAACAATGAGTTAGGACCCATCATGATCATTTTTACATTTTAAACACATTTGGAGTTATTAGGAAAACAATAAAAGTTGTCCCATGATTTCTCAGAGTTTGGGACTGGGAACATGGAGAAAGACAGTCTGTAGCTAGAGGAAGGATAATGAAACACAATCAGGCCTGTTTTCTAGATGAACCTTGCAGCACAGACAGGACTCTATCAACAGAAAAGGGAAAAAAAGTCATTTGGGGGGAAACACTAGATAGTAACCAAACAATCAACCTACTCCAGAATCCTTGCCTTTGTGATGTTATGCACTTACTTCTTAAGATTATAAAACTAGTTTCTGATCCAGTGAAGACCAATGGAGGATGCTAAAGGAGATGGTACTTTTAGGACACTGCTTGCTTTTCAGGCCACTTAGTAGGGCATCAGTGGTAGTCATGAGAGTATGTGTGGCTGCAGGAATAGTCTAGTGGGACAGACTATAATGGCATCATGGTGAGCAATCATTCCAAAATGGGACATATTTTGATGTTTTGGTGTAACCCATGAAAAATAAAACAGAAATAGATTTGAAGAAAAAAATACATGTCACATTTATCACATAACTCCAGCTTATGTTCTAACTGTTCCCTAAGTCCACTGGCTTTCGTATGTCCCCAGGCAGGAAATGGTTGTGTATGAGATACAGGTTGTAACTGATTTGATACTTGGGCCCTATGATCCAGATGCTCCAAGGGTCTGTGATAGATGTTTTTTCCATAAACCTAAATATTACAGAATAACGCAGACTCCTCAGGGATGGCAGGAGGCCATCGTATCTTCTGACCATAATTTTCGTTCATGGTAAATCAGTTTTTGGTCTGTCACTGGAGCACAAAGTGACTGTGCACTCCTGATTGCCCATTATGAACTGAATATTATATGGTCTACTCAACTATAAAATTGAATGTGCACATCAGCATTCTGCTATAAAATAGAAAGGGTATGTAAGAGACTAGAATTGAACTGGCTCAGAAGGAATGAGTAAGCAGCAGTGCTAGGTGGCTCAGATTCCTGGCACACCCAGACTCTCTGCTTTGGTGAAACTTTGTAGCCTATAACTTTGATCTTTTGGGTAGTAATCTGTAAGTAATTGAAGGAGCAGAAAAACCCTCTCAATTGATTTATGCATGACTGTATGATATGGTAGGGTTAGCTAGGAGTAGATGGCTACTTCATAACTGCCCCACTGAGAAGTTCTAAAAAGGGTAGTGAAGAGAAAGAACTCTCAGAAGCAGAAATCTTATCATACAACCCCACTGCCCAAAAGAATTGCAACAGAGCCCCAGACCTCAGCTTTAACTGTGTGGGATAAGAACTTTAGAAAAGCTTAGTATGTATGGAGACATAGACCTAAACCCCCGGAAAAACAAGTTAGACACCTTAGCTGAAGCTGTTCTTCAAATCAAAGAGGACTGGACCTCATTATTGAGAGACATGGACGTCTCCATGTGACACTGGAAAGAACTTGTTACATCTATGCCAACCAGTCAGAGACACTTTAAAAAAGTTTAGTCACAGTTAAAAAATATTCTGCATGACACAAAGAAGAAAAAGAAGAAGAGGAGGAGGATGGGGGGGAAGGAGAGGAGGAGAGGGAGGGGAGGTGAAAGGGAGAGGGAGGAGGAGAGGAAGGAGGAGGAGGAGGAGGAGGAGGAGGAAGAGGAGGAGGAGTTTCTGTGGAAGATGGGAACAAAAAATATAAAGACTACAGCCAGACATTATGTAGAGAGTGAGACACCATGGAATACTCAGCATCAGGCATGTCTCCATGAAATTCTTCCCCTTAGGACTCAGGAAACTTGACAGAAGAGGAGGCAGGAAAGGTTTAAGAGAGAGGGAGGATAGAGGACATTAAGAGAACAAGGTTCTCTAGGTCAGCATGTTAAAAGTTCATATTAACCCTCAGACACTGAGAGAGCATGCACAGGGCCTGCACAGGTCTGTACCAGATCCTCTGGGTATAGATTATGGATTCCGGGTTTTGAGTTGCTGGGTGTGCTAATGAGTGAGTCTCTGATTCTTGTGCCTTTTCTTGGGCTCTTTGCCATCTCTTTGTTTTGTCTAACTCTGACGTGTTAGTTTTGCTATTTCATATAGCATAGCATGTCATATCATATCACATCATATCATATCATTATCTGCTAGAAGTTTGTTAGTTTTACATTGAGAGGATGTTGATCAGGATAGGAGGGGAGATGGTAAGGAACTGAGAAGAGTAGAAGCAGGGAAAACGATAATCAAGATATATTATCTGAGAAAAAATATCTATCTTTAATATAAGAAAAGAGGCATTAGATGGAAAAGTAAGAAAAAATAACCCTATAAACCAACCAACCAACCAACCAAATCACCAACCAATTGAAAAAAAAAATAACTATCAATGTTTACCAACTGGTAACAGTCCTTGTTCTCCTGATGATCCTGGTTAACTACTGTAAATAAATATAGCACTGAGTGGAGATATTTATCTTTTTGCTCCAAGCCCTCACTATAGGACCATGCTTGTTTAGGTACCTACTTAACTATGTAAAACAGAGAGTAAACTCTGATAAATTGTTATCGTTGAGGGGGAACGATATAACCTTCTGCTCCTTGATGAATTCATGTTTTGGTTTCTGCTTGTAGAACCAGTAAGGAATGTAATAGATTCCCAGACCAGAGAACAACCAATGTTGGAGGAAACATTCTGACTTTAAAATTTATCACAAGAGCCTCGATTATTACAAAATGGAAACAAAGACCTAATTCATCAAAGACGTAGTCCATATTTCCATGTTTCAGCAAAGTCCCTAATTCACTCTTTGTTTAGCTGCTGTAGTTACCTTTCTTGCTAACTGCTTGACCAGGATGTGGCTTTGTTCAGAATGGCATGATTTGGACAAGATCCTTGTGCAGCAGCTGGCCAGCAATACAGATGTTCTATTACGCTTTAAGAGTTTCCGTATACGTTCTCTGGTGGACTTAACGCACAGCAGAATTTCGTGCATCTCAGTTATCCGTTCATCTTCTTTATTGCCCAGTCTCTTGACCACCACAGTTCTATTTTTTGTAAATCAGTTTTTATACTTTTATTTTGTATTTCTAGAACATTCTGTATGGAATCATGGTTTATAAACAAGTTTTGTTTTAAAACTAAGCACTTAAAATTGGTTTTTTTCATGCTTTGCAATCTATTTTCTTGGAGATTTAAAAAAAACTCATTTTTTTAAAGTTTGCATTTTAATTACATTTCTTTCTTCTCCTTCTTCCCTCATTCCTTTCCATCCCCCACCCCAGCTCTCCTTCAAATTCATGGTCACTTTCTGAGCCAATTATTATTGCATGCACATATATGTTTATATATACATATATTGTGTGTGGGAGTGTGTGGAGGAAAACCTTTGGGGAAGAAAATTGGGATGGAGAGCAAGCTGCCACAGGCTTCTGCAATTCCTCAAAGAGTCCTGATCCGCCATACATGGGAGTAGACCTAAGATGGCTCCTGCAATACTTGTGAGATAAGATTGGGATTGGCTTGAACACTGTATATAACCGTATGTGCTACACAATAAACTCAGATCTACACTGTGGTGTTAATCTCTGATTCCTGGGATTTGTCATGTGACTCCATTGCCTGTCTCCTCCAAAACTTGGACCTGTTACCACAGTATATTCCCGTGTGTGTGTGTGTGTGTGTGTTTTGTGTGTGTGTGTGTATGTCGGTGTGTGTTTGTTTATGTATATATGTATATATGTATATAAATATTATATAATGTTCCTGTGTATATGGTTTCTGGTAGAGGTACATGTCAAGTTATCAACTACCTGGGAATTAGTCTTAGTGTATGTATTTTTTAAAAGGTTTTTCCTTTTCTTCCTGTGTATAAGTTTTTTGTTTTAAAAAGTAATTAATATACTTTTAAAGTTTACATTTCAAATAATATCTCCCTTACAGGTTACCCCTTCACTAATCCCCCATCCTATAACCCCTCTCTTCCCTCCTCTTTGCCTCTATGATGGTGCTTCTCCAGCCATTCACTCACTCCTGTCTCATTGCTCTAGCATCCCCTCAAGCCTCCCTCCCCTTCCATTGATGCCATCCTCTGCTACATATGTATCTGGAACCATGGCTCTGGCCATGTATTCTCTTTGGTTGGTGGTTTAGTTCCTGGGAGCTCTGGGTGGTCCAGCTCTTTGATACTGTTCTTTGTATGGGGTTACAATCCCCTTCAGTTCCTTCAGTTTTTTCTATAGCTCTTCCATTGGGGTCCTCAGACTCAGTTCGATGGTTGGCTGTGTGTATCTGCATCTGCATTGGGCAGGTGCTAGTATAACCTCTCAGGGAACAATCATATCAGGTTCCTGTCAGCAAGAGCTTCTTGGCATCAGCAATAGTGTGGAGGTTTGGTGCACATGGGATGGATCCCTAGGTAGGGTGCTCTCTGGATGTCTTTTCCTTCAGTCTCTGTTCCATTTTTTTGTCTCTGTCTTTCCTTTAGACAGGAACACTTCTGTGTTAGAAATTTTGAGATTGGTGGGTGGTCCCATCCCTCTACTGGGGGCAGTGCCTGTCTACTGGATGTGGTCTCTATAGGTTGTATCTCCCCTTTGTTGGGTATTCAGCTAAAGTCATAGACATTGGCTCCTGGGAACCTCTTCCCTGGAGTCTAATACTTTCTAGTGGCTACCCCAAATTCCCCATTCCCCCTCTCTTATATATTTCTATTCAATTTCCTGATCCTCTGTACTTCTCTCCTGTCTCTTCCCATACTTGTTCCTGCTCCTCTTTCCTTCCCCCTCCACCTTCTGTCCCAGGTCACTCCCTCCCTCTAGCTCCTGTGATTATTTTGTTCTTCGTTCTATTGAAGCATCTGATTCATGTATTTAAGTAATTATTTTTTAAATATAAAAGTCTTGGTAGTTATTTATTTAAAGTAGTTTTATAAGCTTCTAAATTTGTACATTGACTTGATTGAATCCCATGAGGACACCATTCTGTGCATCTTATCTCTTCCTTTTAGAAAACCTTTTTATTAAATATGAATTTGACAGCTTCATACATGTGCACAAAACATCCTGATTTTTAGGGTTTCCTTTTGGTTCTCAGATTTGAGTGCAATGATCTTTCTTCATCTGGTATGATTTTTCAATATGTCAGTCTGTCACTGATGTCCTTGGTAGGCTTTTAAACTTATTGTATTTTTATTTTTGTCTTATAATTTCTGTTTGACTCTTATCAACACATTCTTTTTTTCTCTTGTTGGTAGTCATATTTATGTTACTTTCCATATTTTCACTTAATTTTATATTTGTGTTTCCTTGACATATTTAAGACAGTTGTGTTGAAGTCTTTGTCTATGAAATCCAAATCTTGTGTATCTTTGTGGTAGATTGCTAAATATTGGTTTTGATTCTTTGAATAAGGCATAGTTTCCTGTTTCTTTGTATAGATAATGCTTGTATAGATAATGTTTTTGTTGAAAGGTGAACATTTGAATAAAAATTCACTTCTTGTAGTCTTTACAAAGTATTTTTGTGCAGGAAAAGCTCACAGTAATGGCATGCAGGCTAATTCTTCTCAGGCAGTGTTTGTATTCCTGTTCCTCTTTCATATGCAATAAAATTAAGATAATTAAATTCATATGGACCATGTAGTCCCTCTTTTTGAAATCACTCTATATTCAAAGGTCTTCAATATTCCTGAAAAAAATTAGAACCTATTATTGCTTTCATTGACCTACATTCAGATTCTAACCTATGACATGTTTTGATCTGAGTCAGGTAAGACAGAATTCTATCTCCTAGGAAATTTCTTGATGAAACTGAATACTGGAGAAGCCTTATATTCTTTTTCTTTTGTTCTAAGGAAGGAATCATGGTTTGAAAATTTCTCCTCTAACAACTCCATGATTGCAGGGAAGAGATTACACATGACAACTGTGTACCACATCAATAGTTTTATCATTTAATGTGAAACTTTCCTTGACCTGCTATTTTTTTTGCTCCTGACAATTATTGAATGATTTTTGGAGCATCCACAAAACCATATTCTCCACATTTTTGCTCACTTGACTTTTGGAAAAATTAAGCTCCAGAGCTTGGAAATTGTACCTTGCTGATGTCACTTCTTGGTTATTAAAAATTTTCTTATTTCTACTGATCTTCTTCTTCAAAGCTACTTTTTTCTAATTGCATTTTTGGGCTCTCCATTGAATATTATATGGTTTTTTTCTTTTCTTTTTTTAAGACTAAGTAAAGAAGAAGTGCTTACAAAAATATGGCTTACTCCCAGTGAGCCACGGCAGTGTGTCTTTCTCCCCCAGCAAAGCATAAACAGGCTATAGACACACAGATAAACTGGCATTATTGAGTTAGTTTGGGCTTTGCAATATCCTTGTCTACAGCTGCTATTATCTCCCTACAAGTCTGTAGGGAGGGTCAGGTCTTTATAGATCGTTAAAAGACAATAGTGTTCTTCACTCTTCTCCCATCTTTTACATTATTTCCAAGTTCTGCTTCTGCAATGTTCCCTGAGGCACCTAGAGAATGGTATAATTGTATTACGTGTGTTGAGCATTCAACAATTTCTTGTTCTCATCAATTTGATCAGTAATTAGTCTCTGGCATTGGTGCTGTCCACTGTAAAAGGGACTCTTTTCTGGATAGAGTTGATGAAAACTCTAATGTATGAGAAAATATAATAATTTACAAGGCAGCCTGGTGGGCACATATTATCCAATTAGTGTGACACATTGGATAATCTTCACCATGGTTTGTGAACTTCCTGACTTATTAGTGGGCCTAATTATTAAATGCATATTTTCTCCTGAAGTGTGAGTCTCACATTCAACTAGAAACCTAGTGGTTACCACAATTTCTAGCTTGCCACTAATGCATCAACGGGATATTTTAGTCTTGGTGTTTGGAAGTATATACTATATAGAATCTACTGCTAGGGTATACTTTTTGGTGATGGAAATTATTCCCTGATAACCTCTTTAGCAGGATTGAGTTAGTATGGAATTTTATATAGTCGTATTTCTTTGATGAGATTGGACACAAACAAATGTGTTTCATATGTATATGTTCATATTTATAATGAAGTGATATGTTAAAATCTTTTCTCTCTAATTTTTGTTTAAAGTCTATTTTGTCAGATATTAGAGAAGAAGTTCTTGTTTGTTTTCTGGCTCCTTCTGCTTGCCATACATTTTTTCATACCTCTCACAGTATAATATTTCATTTGACAATGAAGTGTTTTCTTTGGAGGCAACAAATTGATGCACCATGTTTTAAGATAGATGCTGAAACACTTGACTAATTCCAACTATATAGTTTTAAGCAGAAGACAAAAGGGAAAAAAATCAAATGAGAAAACTTTTACACCTAAAACAAACTTTAAAACTCACATTTTATAATTGGGTCAATGTGTAAAATATATTTAGTCATTGATCATGTCTAATTGCTACTGCACTAATGTTCAGTGGAATTAAAATTAATTCCAGGGGTAAGAGACATGGTTCGGTGGTTAAGAGCATTGGCTGCTCTTCCAGAGTACCAGGGTTCAATTTCTATTACCCCAGTGATGACTCTGAATTGTCTGTAACTGCAGCTTCCAGGGATCTAATGCCCTCTTCTGGTGTCTGTGAGGACTGCATACATGTAGTTGGTAGATGAACATGATGCCAACATACATATTAAATATAAAATAATTTTAAAAATAGAAACAAAAGAGAAAGTCACCATGCACTGTTATTGCAAAAATAACACACATTGAATTTTTTTTGGCATGTAGAAAATGATCTTTTGATCACTGAAAGCATTGAGAGTCGGAATTGTCATTTAAGAGTATATGCTAATAACATTTTTGTTATTTTCTTTGATTGTTTTATTTTATGTTTGGTCTTTTCCTAATTCTCATTTACTTAACTACTTCATGTCATTCCTGTAGGCGACCACGAGGCTATGTACCTGGTGGCTATAATGGTTTCCTCTTTGGTAGCTGTAGAGATCTTTGCTGTGTCTGGATAAGTGGTAGTAAAAGAACAAATTGGTTATGGGTTTGGCATAAATAGAAGAGCCATCATCACAACTGCACTGTTTCCTTAACTGGATTCAGCTTCTTGCTGAGAGGGGACTTCCATCATCTTACCCAGAAGTGTCATAGTGAGTTTTGTAAAAATGCTCTTCATAAAGCAATTCTCCCACCAAATATTGAGAATTTTTCATTGATTATTTCTTTGTTTACATTTCAAATGTTATCCTCTTTCCCAGTTTCCTCTCTGAAAATTCCCTATCCCATCCCCCCACCTCCTCCCCCATGACGAGCTTCCACACCCACCCACCTACTCCCTTCCACTTCCCTGCCCTGGCATTCCCCTACACTGGGGCATCGAGCCTTCACAGGACTAAGGGCCTCTCCTCCCACTGATGCCAGATGCCATCCTCTGCTACATATGTGACTGGAGCCATGGGTCCCTCAATATGTACTCTTTGTTTGGTGGTTTAGTCCCTGGGAGCTCTGCATTTGGGGGTTCTGGTTGGTTGATATTGTCGTTCTTCCTATGGGCTTTTGGGGTGGACTATGGCCTTTCTGGGGAAGGAGTAATGCTGACTTCACCACACACACTTTAATGGCTACAGCATTTGGCTAACATTTTCCTAACAGTATCATTTGTGTCTCTTACTGAGATTGCTGGTGTTTTTTCTTTATTACATGGATCATTCTTTGAATTAAAACATTGAAAACTTTAAAAAATTGTAATTATGTCTCTCTGCTCCCAGACCCTGTGGGAAAGAGACTTCACCGCCTGGTCAGGTGGGCACTCCTGAGGCTGCAGAGCGGAAAAGACCACCAACACTGCCCACCCCTGCCCACATCCCTGGCCCAAGAGGAAACTGTATAAGGCCTCTGGGCTCCCGTGGGGGAGGGCCCAGGAGCGGCAGGACATCTGCCTGAGACACCGCCGGAACTTGAAGGAAAACAGACCGGATAAACAGTTCTCTGCCCCCAAATCCCGTGGGAGGGAGAGCTAAACCCTCAGAGAGGCAGACACGCCTGGGAAACCAGAAGAGACTGCACTCTGCATACACATCTCGGACGCCAGAGGAGGACACCAGAGGCCATCTGGAACCCTGGTGCACTGAGGCTCCCGGAAGGGGCGGCACGGGTATTCCTGGTTGCTGCCGCCACAGAGAGCCCGTGGGCAGCACCCCGCGAGTGAACTTGAGCCTCGGGACCACAGGTAAGACCAACCTTTCTGCTGCAAGAAAGCTGCCTGGTGAACTCAAGACACAGGCCCACAGGAACAGCTGAAGACCTGTAGAGAGGAAAACTACACGCCCGAAAGCAGAACACTCTGTCCCCAAAACTGACTGAAAGAGAGGAAAACAGGTCTACAGCACTCCTGACACACAGGCTTATAGGACAGTCTAGCCACTGTCAGAAATAGCAGAACAAAGTAACACTAGAGATAATCTGATGTCGAGAGGCAAGCGCAGGAACCCAAGCAACAGAAACCAAGACTACATGGCATCATCGGAGCCCAATTCTCCCACCAAAACAAACATGGAATATCCAAACACACCAGAAAAGCAAGATCTAGTTTCAAAATCATATTTGATCATGATGCTGGAGGACTTCAAGAAAGACATGAAGAACTCCCTTAGAGAACAAGTAGAAGCCTACAGAGAGGAATCGCAAAAATCCCTGAAAGAATCGCAAAAATCCCTGAAAGAATTCCAGGGAAACACAATCAAACAGTTGAAGGAATTAAAAATGGAAATAGAAGCAATCAAGAAAGAACACATGGAAACAACCCTGGATATAGAAAACCAAAAGAAGAGACAAGGAGCTGTAGATACAAGCCTCACCAACAGAATACAAGAGATGGAAGAGAGAATCTCAGGAGCAGAAGATTCCATAGAAATCATTGACTCAACTGTCAAAGATAATGTAAAGCAGAAAAAGCTACTGGTCCAAAACATACAGGAAATCCAGAACTCAATGAGAAGATCAAACCTAAGGATAATAGGTATAGAAGAAAGTGAAGACTCCCAGCTCAAAGGACCAGTAAATATCTTCAACAAAATCATAGAAGAAAACTTCCCTAACCTAAAAACGAGATACCCATAGGCATACAAGAAGCCTACAGAACTCCAAATAGATTGGACCAGAAAAGAAACACCTCCCGTCACATAATAGTCAAAACACCAAACGCACAAAATAAAGAAAGAATATTAAAAGCAGTAAGGGAAAAAGATCAAGTAACATATAAAGGCAGACCTATCAGAATCACACCAGACTTCTCGCCAGAAACTATGAAGGCCAGAAGATCCTGGACTGATGTCATACAGACCCTAAGAGAACACAAATGCCAGCCCAGGTTACTGTTTCCTGCAAAACTCTCAATTAACATAGATGGAGAAACCAAGATATTCCATGACAAAACCAAATTTACACAATATCTTTCTACAAATCCAGCACTACAAAGGATAATGAAGGGTAAAGCCCAACATAAGGAGGCAAGCTATACCCTAGAAGAAGCAAGAAACTAATCGTCTTGGCAACAAAACAAAGAGAATGAAAGCACACAAACATAACCTCACATCCAAATATGAATATAACGGGAAGCAATAATCACTATTCCTTAATATCTCTCAATATCAATGGCCTCAACTCCCCAATAAAAAGACATAGATTAACAGACTGGATACGCAACGAGGACCCTGCATTCTGCTGCCTACAGGAAACACACCTCAGAGACAAAGACAGACATTACCTCAGAGTGAAAGGCTGGAAAACAATTTTCCAAGCAAATGGTCAGAAGAAGCAAGCTGGAGTAGCCATTCTAATATCAAATAAAATCAATTTTCAACTAAAAGTCATCAAAAAAGATAAGGAAGGACACTTCATATTCATCAAAGGAAAAATCCACCAAGATGAACTCTCAATCCTAAATATCTATGCCCCAAATACAAGGGCACCTACATATGTAAAAGAAACCTTATTAAAGCTCAAAACACACATTGCACCTCACACAATAATAGTGGGAGATTTCAACACCCCACTCTCATCAATGGACAGATCATGGAAACAGAAATTAAACAGAGATGTAGACAGACTAAGAGAAGTCATGAGCCAAATGGACTTAACGGATATTTATAGAACATTCTATCCTAAAGCAAAAGGATATACCTTCTTCTCAGCTCCTCATGGTACTTTCTCCAAAATTGACCATATAATTGGTCAAAAAACGGGCCTCAACAGGTACAGAAAGATAGAAATAATCCCATGCGTGCTATCAGACCACCACGGCCTAAAACTGGTCTTCAATAACAATCAAGGAAGAATGCCCACATATACTTGGAAATTGAACAATGCTCTACTCAATGATAACCTGGTCAAGGAAGAAATAAAGAAAGAAATTAAAGACTTTTTAGAATTTAATGAAAATGAAGGTACAACATACCCAAACTTATGGGACACAATGAAAGCCGTGCTAAGAGGAAAACTCATAGCGCTGAGTGCCTGCAGAAAGAAACAGGAAAGAGCATATGTCAGCAGCTTGACAGCACACCTAAAATCTCTAGAACATAAGGAAGCAAATACACCCAGGAGGAGTAGAAGGCAGGAAATAATCAAACTCAGAGCTGAAATCAACCAAGTAGAAACAAAAAGGACCATAGAAAGAATCAACAGAACCAAAAGTTGGTTCTTTGAGAAAATCAACAAGATAGATAAACCCTTAGCCAGACTAACGAGAGGACACAGAGAGTGCGTCCAAATTAACAAAATCAGAAATGAAAAGGGAGACATAACAACAGATTCAGAGGAAATTAAAAAAATCATCAGATCTTACAATAAAAACCTATATTCAACAAAACTTGAAAATCTTCAGGAAATGGACAATTTCCTAGACAGATACCAGGTACCGAAGGTAAATCAGGAACAGATAAACCAGTTAAACAACCCCATAACTCCTAAGGAAATAGAAGCAGTCATTAAAGGTCTCCCAACCAAAAAGAGCCCAGGTCCAGACGGGTTTAGTGCAGAATTCTATCCAACCTTCATAGAAGACCTCATACCAATATTATCCAAACTATTCCACAAAATTGAAACAGATGGATCACTACCGAATACCTTCTACGAAGCCACAATTACTCTTTTTTTTTTTTGTCTAAAATATTTTTTTTTATTAACTTGAGTATTTCTTATATACATTTCGAGTGTTATTCCCTTTCCCGGTTTCCGGGCAAACATCCCCCTCCCCCCTCCCCTTCCTTATGGGTGTTCCCTTCCCAACCCTCCCCCCATTGCCGCCCTCCCCCCATAGACTAGTTCACTGGGGGTTCAGTCTTAGCAGGACCCAGGGCTTCCCCTTCCACTGGTGCTCTTACTAGGATATTCATTGCTACCTATGGGGTCAGAGTCCAGGGTCAGTCCATGTATAGTCTTTAGGTAGTGGAAGTCCCTGGAAGCTCTGGTTGCTTGGCATTGTTGTACTTTTGGGGTCTCGTGCCCCTTCAAGCTCTTCCAGTTCTTTCTCTGATTCCTTCAATAGGGGACCTATTCTCAGTTCAGTGGTTTGCTGCTGGCATTCGCCTCTATATTTGCTGTATTCTGGCTGTGTCTCTCAGGAGCGATCTACATCCGGCTCCTGTCGGTCTGCACTTCTTTGCTTCATCCATCTTGTCTAATTGGGTGGCTGTATATGTATGGGCCACATGTGGGGCAGGCTCTGAATGGGTGTTCCTTCAGTCTCTGTTTTAATCTTTGCCTCTCCCTTCCCTGCCAAGGGTATTCTTTTTCCTCATTTAAAGAAGGAGTGAAGCATTCACATTTTGATCATCCGTCTTGAGTTTCGTTTGTTCTAGGGATCTAGGGTAATTCAAGCATTTGGGCTAATAGCCACTTATCAATGAGTGCATACCATGTATGTCTTTCTGTGATTGGGTTAGCTCACTCAGGATAATATTTTCCACTTCCAACCATTTGCCTACGAATTTCATAAACTCGTTGTTTTTGATAGCTGAGTAATATTCCATTGTGTAGATGTACCACATTTTCTGTATCCATTCCTCTGTTGAAGGGCATCTGGGTTCTTTCCAGCTTCTGGCTATTGTAAATAAGGCTGCGATGAACATAGTGGAGCATGTGTCTCTTTTATATGTTGAGGAATCTGTTGGGTATATGCCCAAGAGAGGTATAGCTGGATCCTCAGGCAGTTCAATGTCCAATTTTCTGAGGAACCTCCAGACTGATTTCCACAATGGTTTTACCAGTCTGCAATCCCACCAACAATGGAGGAGTGTTCCTCTTTCTCCACATCCTCGCCAGCATCTGCTGTCACCTGAGTTTTTGATCTTAGCCAATCGCACTGGTGTGAGGTAAAATCTCAGGGTTGTTTTGATTTGCATTTCCCTTATGACTAAAGATGTTGAACATTTCTTTAGGTGTTTCTCAGCCATTCGGCATTCCTCAGCTGTGAATTCTTTGTTTAGCTCTGAACCCCATTTTTTAATAGGGTTATTTGTTTCCCTGCGGTCTAACTTCTTGAGTTCTTTGTATATTTTGGATATAAGGCCTCTATCTGTTGTAGGATTGGTAAAGATCTTTTCCCAATCTGTTGGTTGCCGTTTTGTCCTAACCACAGTGTCCTTTGCCTTACAGAAGCTTTGCAGTTTTATGAGATCCCATTTGTCGATTCTTGATCTTAGAGCGTAAGCCATTGGTGTTTTGTTCAGGAAATTTTTTCCAGTGCCCATGTGTTCCAGATGCTTCCCTAGTTTTTCTTCTATTAGTTTGAGTGTGTCTGGTTTGATGTGGAGGTCCTTGATCCACTTGGACTTAAGCTTTGTACAGGGTGATAGGCATGGATCAATCTGCATTCTTCTACATGTTGCCCTCCAGTTGAACCAGCACCATTTGCTGAAAATGCTATCTTTTTTCCATTGGATGGTTTTGGCTCCTTTGTCAAAAATCAAGTGACCATAGGTGTGTGGGTTCATTTCTGGGTCTTCAATTCTATTCCATTGGTCTATCTGTCTGTCTCTGTACCAATACCATGCAGTTTTTATCACTATTGCTCTGTAATACTGCTTGAGTTCAGGGATAGTGATTCCCCCTGAAGTCCTTTTATTGTTGAGGATAGCTTTAGCTATCCTGGGTTTTTTGTTATTCCAGATGAATTTGCAAATTGTTCTGTCTAACTCTTTGAAGAATTGGATTGGTATTTTGATGGGGATTGCATTGAATCTGTAGATAGCTTTTGGTAAAATGGCCATTTTTACTATATTAATCCTGCCAATCCATGAGCATGGGAGATCTTTCCATCTTCTGAGGTCTTCTTCAATTTCTTTCCTCAGTGTCTTGAAGTTCTTATTGTACAGATCTTTTACTTGCTTGGTTAAAGTCACACCGAGGTACTTTATATTATTTGGGTCTATTATGAAGGGTGTCGTTTCCCTAATTTCTTTCTCGGCTTGTTTCTCTTTTGTATAGAGGAAGGCAACTGATTTATTTGAGTTTTTTTATACCCAGCCACTTTGCTGAAGTTGTTTATCAGCTTTAGTAGTTCTCTGGTGGAACTTTTAGGATCACTTAAATATACTATCATGTCATCTGCAAATAGTGATATTTTGACCTCTTCTTTTCCAATCTGTATCCCTTTGATCTCCTTTTGTTGTCTGATTGCTCTGGCTAGAACTTCAAGAACTATATTGAATAAGTAGGGAGAGAGTGGGCAGCCTTGTCTAGTCCCTGATTTTAGTGGGATTGCTTCAAGTTTCTCTCCATTTAGTTTAATGTTAGCAACTGGTTTGCTGTATATGGCTTTTACTATGTTTAAGTATGGGCCTTGAATTCCTATTCTTTCCAGGACTTTTATCATGAAGGGGTGTTGAATTTTGTCAAATGCTTTCTCAGCATCTAATGAAATGATCATGTGGTTCTGTTCTTTCAGTTTGTTTATATAATGGATCACGTTGATGGTTTTCCGTATATTAAACCATCCCTGCATGCCTGGGATGAAGCCTACTTGATCATGGTGGATGATTGTTTTGATGTGCTCTTGAATTCGGTTTGCCAGAATTTTATTGAGTATTTTTGCGTCGATATTCATAAGGGAAATTGGTCTGAAGTTCTCTTTCTTTGTTGTGTCTTTGTGTGGTTTAGGTATAAGAGTAATTGTGGCTTCGTAGAAGGAATTCGGTAGTGCTCCATCTGTTTCAATTTTGTTGAATAGTTTGGATAATATTGGTATGAGGTCTTCTATGAAGGTTTGATAGAATTCTGCACTAAACCCGTCTGGACCTGGGCTCTTTTTGGTTGGGAGACCTTTAATGACTGCTTCTATTTCCTTAGGAGTTATGGGGTTGTTTAACTGGTTTATCTGTTCCTGATTTAACTTCGATACCTGGTATCTGTCTAGGAAACTGTCCATTTCCTGAAGATTTTCAAATTTTGTTGAATATAGGTTTTTATAGTAAGATCTGATGATTTTTTGAATTTCCTCCGAATCTGTAGTTATGTCTCCCTTTTCATTTCTGATTTTGTTAATTTGGACACACTCTCTGTGTCCTCTCGTTAGTCTGGCTAAGCGTTTATCTATCTTGTTGATTTTCTCAAAGAACCAACTTTTGGTTCTGTTGATTCTTTCTATGGCCCTTTTTGTTTCTACTTGGTTGATTTCAGCTCTGAGTTTGATTATTTCCTGCCTTCTACTCCTCCTGGGTGTATTTGCTTCTTTTTGTTCTAGAGCTTTTAGGTGTGCTGTCAAGCTGCTGACATATGCTCTTTCCAGTTTCTTTCTGCAGGCACTCAGTGCTATGAGTTTTCCTCTTAGCACAGCTTTCATTGTGTCCCATAAGTTTGAGTATGTTGTATCTTCATTTTCATTAAATTCTAAAAAGTTTTTAATTTCTTTCTTTATTTCTTCCTTGACCAGGTTATCATTGAGTAGAGCATTGTTCAATTTCCACGTATATGTGGGCATTCTTCCCTTATTGTTATTGAAGACCAGTTTTAGGCCGTGGTGGTCCGATAGCACGCATGGGATTATTTCTATCTTTCTGTACCTGTTGAGGCCCGTTTTTTGACCAAGTATATGGTCAATTTTGGAGAAAGTACCATGAGGAGCTGAGAAGAAGGTATATCCTTTTGCTTTAGGATAGAATGTTCTATAAATATCCGTTAAGTCCATTTGGCTCCTGACTTCTCTTAGTCTGTCTACATCACTGTTAATTTTCTGTTTCCATGATCTGTCCATTGATGAGAGTGGGGTGTTGAAATCTCCCAATATTATTGTGTGAGGTGCAATGTGTGTTTTGAGCTTTAGTAAGGTTTCTTTTACGTATTTAGGTGCCCTTGTATTTGGGGCATATATATTTAGGATTGAGAGTTCATCTTGGTTGATTTTTCCTTTGATGAATATGAAGTGTCCTTCCTTATCTTTTTTGATGACTTTTAGTTGGAAATTGATTTTATTTGATATTAGAATGGCTACTCCAGCTTGCTTCTTCTGACCATTTGCTTGGAAAGTTGTTTTCCAGCCTTTCACTCTGAGGTAGTGTCTGTCTTTGTCTCTGAGGTGTGTTTCCTGTAGGCAGCAGAATGCAGGGTCCTCGTTGCGTATCCAGTCTGTTAATCTATGTCTTTTTATTGGGGAGTTGAGGCCATTGATATTGAGAGATATTAAGGAATAGTGATTATTGCTTCCCGTTATATTCATATTTGGATGTGAGGTTATGTTTGTGTGCTTTCATTCTCTTTGTTTTGTTGCCAAGACGATTAGTTTCTTGCTTCTTCTAGGGTATAGCTTGCCTCCTTATGTTGGGCTTTACCATTTATTATCCTTTGTAGTGCTGGATTTGTAGAAAGATATTGTGTAAATTTGGTTTTGTCATGGAATATCTTGGTTTCTCCATCAATGTTAATTGAGAGTTTTGCTGGATACAGTAACCTGGGCTGGCATTTGTGTTCTCTTAGGGTCTGTATAACATCAGTCCAGGATCTTCTGGCCTTCATAGTTTATGGCGAAAAGTCTGGTGTGATTCTGATAGGTCTCCCTTATATGTTACTTGACCTTTTTCCCTTACTGCTTTTAATATTCTTTCTTTATTTTGTGCGTTTGGTGTTTTGACAATTATGTGACGGGAGGTGTTTCTTTTCTGGTCCAATCTATTTGGAGTTCTATAGGCTTCTTGTATGTCTATGGGTATCTCTTTTTTTAGGTTAGGGAAGTTTTCTTCTATGATTTTGTTGAAGATATTTACTGGTCCTTTGAGCTGGGAGTCTTCACTCTCTTCTATACCTATTATCCTTAGGTTTGATCTTCTCATTGAGTCCTGGATTTCCTGTATGTTTTGGACCAGTAGCTTTTTCCGCTTTACATTATCTTTGACAGTTGAGTCAATGATTTCTATGGAATCTTCTGCTCCTGAGATTCTCTCTTCCATCTCTTGTATTCTGTTGGTGAAGCTTGTATCTACAGCTCCTTGTCTCTTCTTTTGGTTTTCTATATCCAGGGTTGTTTCCATGTGTTCTTTCTTGATTGCTTCTATTTCCATTTTTAATTCCTTCAACTGTTTGATTGTGTTTTCCTGGAATTCTTTCAGGGATTTTTGCGATTCCTCTCTGTAGGCTTTTACTTGTTTATTAATGTTTTCCTGTGCTTCCCTAAGTGTGTTCATGTCTTTCTTGAAGTCCTCCAGCATCATGATCAAATATGATTTTGAAACTAGATCTTGCTTTTCTGGTGTGTTTGGATATTCCATGTTTGTTTTGGTGGGAGAATTGGGCTCCGATGATGGCATGTAGTCTTGGTTTCTGTTGCTTGGGTTCCTGCGCTTGCCTCTCGCCATCAGATTATCTCTAGTGTTACTTTGTTCTGCTATTTCTGACAGTGGCTAGACTGTCCTATAAGCCTGTGTGTCAGGAGTGCTGTAGACCTGTTTTCCTCTCTTTCAGTCAGTTATGGGGACAGAGTGTTCTGCTTTCGGGTGTGTAGTTTTTCCTCTCTACAGGTCTTCAGCTGTTCCTGTGGGCCTGTGTCTTGAGTTCACCAGGCAGCTTTCTTGCAGCAGAAAATTTGGTCTTACCTGTGGTCCCGAGGCTCAGGTTTGCTCGTGGGGTGCTGCCCAGGGTCTCTCTGCAGCGGCAGCAACCAGGAAGACCTGTGCCGCCCCTTCCGGGAGCTTCAGTGCACCAGGGTTCCAGATGGTCTTTGGCTTTTTCCTCTGGCGTCCGAGATGTGTGTGCAGGGAGCAGTCTCTTCTGGTTTCCCAGGCTTGTCTGCCTCTCTGAAGGTTTAGCTCTCCCTCCCACGGGATTTGGGTGCAGATCTGTTTATCCGGTCTGTTTCTTTCAGGTTCCGGAGGTGTCTCTGGCAGGGGTCCTGCCGCTACTGGGCCCTCCCCCACGGGAGCCCAGAGGCCTTATACAGTTTCCTCTTGGGCCAGGGATGTGGGCAGGGGTGAGCAGTGTTGGTGGTCTCTTCTGCTCTGCAGCCTCAGGAGTGCCCACCTGACCAGGCGGTTGTGTCTCTCTCTCACCGGGTCTGGGAGCAGAGAGCTGCTGCGGGCCCAGATCCGCAGGTGTGGGACTTCCGGTAAACACAGAACGTGCCCGGTCCTAGAGAAATTCTGCTTCCGTGTGTCCCAAGCTCACCAGGCAGCTTTCTTGCAGCAGAAAATTTGGTCTTACCTGTGGTCCCGAGGCTCAGGTTCGCTCGTGGGGTGCTGCCCAGGGGCTCTCTGCAGGGGCAGCAACCAGAAAGACCTGTGCCGCCCCTTCCGGGAGCTTCAGTGCACCAGGGTTCCAGATGGTCTTTGGCTTTTTCCTCTGGCGTCCGAGATGTGTGTGCAGGGAGCAGTCTCTTCTGGTTTCCCAGGCTTGTCTGCCTCTCTGAAGGTTTAGCTCTCCCTCCCACGGGATTTGGGTGCAGAGAACTGTTTATCCGGTCTGTTTCTTTCAGGTTCCGGAGGTGTCTCTGGCAGGGGTCCTGCCGCTCCTGGGCCCTCCCCCACTGGAGCCCAGAGGCCTTATACAGTTTCCTCTTGGGCCAGGGATGTGGGCAGGGGTGAGCAGTGTTGGTGGTCTCTTCTGCTCTGCAGCCTCAGGAGTGCCCACCTGACCAGGCGGTTGGGTCTCTCTCTCACCGGGTCTGGGAGCAGAGAGCTGCTGCGGGCCGGGATCCCACAATTACTCTTATACCTAAACCACACAAAGACACAACAAAGAAGGAGAATTTTAGACCAATTTCCCTTATGAATATCGACGCAAAAATACTCAACAAAATTCTGGCAAACCGCATCCAAGAGCACATCAAAACAATCATCCACCATGACCAGGTAGGCTTCATCCCAGGCATGCAGGGATGGTTTAATATACGGAAAACCATCAACGTGATCCATTATATAAACAAACTGAAAGAACAAAACCACATGATCATTTCATTAGACGCTGAGAAAGCATTTGACAAAATTCAACACCCCTTCATGATAAAAGTCCTGGAAAGAATAGGAATTCAAGGCTCATACCTGAACATAGTAAAAGCCATATACAGCAAACCAGTTGCTAACATTAAACTAAAAGGAGAGAAACTTGAAGCAATCCCACTAAAATCAGGGACTAGACAAGGCTGCCCACTCTCTCCCTACTTATTCAATATAGTTCTTGAAGTTCTAGCCAGAGCAATCAGACAAAAATGGAGGTCAAGGGGATACAGATCGGAAAAGAAGAAGTCAAAATATCACTATTTGCAGATGATATGATAGTATATTTAAGTGATCCCAAAAGTTCCACCAGAGAACTACTAAAGCTGATAAACAACTTCAGCAAAGTGGCTGGGTATAAAATTAACTCAAATAAATCAGTTGCCTTCCTCTATACAAAAGAGAAACAAGCCGAGAAAGCAATTAGGGAAACGACACCCTTCATAATAGACCCAAATAATATAAAGTACCTCGGTGTGACTTTAACCAAGCAAGTTAAAGATCTGTACAATAAGAACTTCAAGACACTGAAGAAGGAAATTGAAGAAGACCTCAGAAGATGGAAAGATCTCCCATGCTCATGGATTGGCAGGATTAATATAGTAAAAATGGCCATTTTACCAAAAGCGATCTACAGATTCAATGCAATCCCCATCAAAATACCAATCCAATTCTTCAAAGAGTTAGACAGAACAATTTGCAAATTCATCTGGAATAACAAAAAACCCAGGATAGCTAAAGCTATCCTCAACAATGAAAGGACTTCAGGGGGAATCACTATCCCTGAACTCAAGCAGTATTACAGAGCAATTGTGATAAAAACTGCATGGTATTGGTACAGAGACAGACAGATAGACCAATGGAACAGAATTGAAGACCCAGAAATGAACCCACATACCTATGGTCACTTGATTTTTGACAAAGGAGCCAAAACCATCCAATGGAAAAAAGATAGCATTTTCAGCAAATGGTGCTGGTTCAACTGGAGGTCAACATGTAGAAGAATGCAGATCGATCCATGCCTATCACCCTGTACAAAGCTTAAGTCCAAGTGGATCAAGGACCTCCACATCAAACCGGACACACTCAAACTAATAGAAGAAAAACTAGGGAAGCATCTGGAACACATGGGCACTGGAAAAAATTTCCTGAACAAAACACCAATGGCTTACGCTCTAAGATCAAGAATCGACAAATGGGATCTCATAAAACTGCAAAGCTTCTGTAAGGCAAAGGACACTGTGGTTAGGACAAAACGGCAACCAACAGATTGGGAAAAGATCTTTACCAATCCTACAACAGATAGAGGCCTTATATCCAAAATATACAAAGAACTCAAGAAGTTAGACCGCAGGGAAACAAATAACCCTATTAAAAAATGGGGCTCAGAGCTAAACAAAGAATTCACAGCTGAGGAATGCCGAATGGCTGAGAAACACCTAAAGAAATGTTCAACATCTTTAGTCATAAGGGAAATGCAAATCAAAACAACCCTGAGATTTCACCTCACACCAGTGAGAATGGCTAAGATCAAAAACTCAGGGGACAGCAGATGCTGGCGAGGATGCGGAGAAAGAGGAACACTCCTCCATTGTTGGATGGGTTGCAAACTGGTACAACCATTCTGGAAATCAGTCTGGAGGATCCTCAGAAAATTGGACATTGAACTGCCTGAGGATCCAGCTATACCTCTCTTGGGCATATACCCAAAAGATGCCCCAACGTATAAAAAAAGACACGTGCTCCACTATGTTCATTGCAGCCTTATTTATAATAGCCAGAAGCTGGAAAGAACCCAGAGGCCCTTCAACAGATGAATGGATACAGAAAAAGTGGTACATCTACACAATGGAATATTACTCAGCTATCAAAAACAACGGCTTTATGAAATTCGTAGGCAAATGGTTGGAACTGGAAAACATCATCCTGAGTGAGCTAACCCAATCACAGAAAGACATACATGGTATGCACTCATTGATAAGTGGCTATTAGCCCAAATGCTTGAATTACCCTAGATGCCTAGAACAAATGAAACTCAAGACGGATGATCAAAATGTGAATGCTTCACTCCTTCTTTAAAAGGGGAACAAGAATACCCTTGGCAGGGAAGAGAGAGGCAAAGATTAAAACAGAGACTGAAGGAACACCCATTCAGAGCCTGCCCCACATGTGGCCCATACATATACAGCCACCCAATTAGACAAGATGGATGAAGCAAAGAAGTGCAGACCGACAGGAGCCGGATGTAGATCGCTCCTGAGAGACACAGCCAGAATACAGCAAATACAGAGGCGAATACCAGCAGCATACCACTGAACTGAGAATAGAACCCCCGTTGAAGGAATCAGAGAAAGAACTGGAAGAGCTTGAAGGGGCTCGAGACCCCATATGTACAACAATGCCAAGCAACCAGAGCTTCCAGGGACTAAGCCACTAACTAAAGACTATACATGGACTGACCCTGGACTCTGACCTCATAGGTAGCAATGAATATCCTTGTAAGAGCACCAGTGGAAGGGGAAGCCCTGGGTCCTGCTAAGACTGAACCCCCAGTGAACTAGACTGGTGGGGGGAGGGCGGCAATGGGGGGAGGGTTGGGAGGGGAACACCCATAAGGAAGGGGAGGGGGGAGGGGGATGTTTGCCCGGATACCGGGAAAGGGAATAACACTCGAAATGTATATAAGAAATACTCAAGTTAATAAAAAAAAACAAAGAAATGTTAAAAAAAATTGTAATTATGTTTGCTTCACTGAAGTTATTAAAATGTTTTGAAACAGACTGTTTTATTTAGACAGGATTCAAACTTCTGAGTCTCTGATTTGTGCCTCTCAAATGAGTTATGCACAAACGTATCTGGCCTGCTGTATGCTTTGCAAATATAACAAAAAGCTCTAGATATTAAGGTAACATTAAAAGATATATATAAAGCTGATAAGTTAAAACAATTTTAGTGTTTGCTTCTTACTAAGGTGAACTAATGATCCTCCACACCCAGCTCACTAAAGTCTGTTTTTGATCACACATTCTCTTTACAATAACATCCTGTAGAATCTACTATCGTGTTTATGAAATTATATGTAATATTTATTTTCTTATATTTTTGGTTGTGAGCCTAGCCTTTAATGGCTGAGCCATCTCTCCAGTCCAATATTTATTTTCTAAGTTATAAGTTCATTCTCTGTGTTGAACTTGGAGCTTTGCCTTTTCCATATTGTGGTGTGGTTTCTCAAGTATAGCTCTGATTTCCTTTCTATATTCTTGTAAAATTTATTTCACATATTTTGTGTAGGGTTGTGGGATCATGCGTCTGTTCTGCCACAGGTCTTGGCCCCTATGGGAGGCAGGATGGGAGAAGTTAATCCAGCTGTCACCTGGCAGCTGTCAGGCTGTAGGGAAGCCCTGGATACCTCCCTGTGGGTGTGGAGGCACACTCTGAGGTCTGGGTCACCTGGAGCTGGATGGGGATCCCCAGACCTGCAATGAGGCCAGGGCTGTGTGGTTCTCAGGCTCACAGACACCTAGGTGAAGCTGGAAACCACCGAAGAGGTGAGAACAGAGTGGGGGGCTGTGGGCTGGATCTAGCCCTGGGCTGAATGAAAAAGGAAAAGATGGCTTGGTGGTCATGGTTGGGAGCACAGAGAGGACTGCCTTCCTCAGGAGATTAGATGGTGGTTTTGTAGGCAAAGGACTTCTCCATGGCTCCGCACTGCAGATCCTTATGAAAGGGGGCAGTCCATGGTTTTAGGGCATCTATTGTAATGGTAGAAAGTTGATGTGTAAAACCATAGTCCACTTCTCAGGGTGGGCCTGAGATTAAATACCTTTTTCAGGGAGGCATGTCTGGGAAGAAAAGCTTATTGGCTAAACCTCCAGGCCTTAGCTACCCCATTAAAATGGAGATCTGCCTTGAAGTCTCCTTATGGCCACAGGTAAAGTCCTCTACATGTTAAGAGGCTTGGGGCATTGCCCTTATGTGACTGATGGGCACGAATCGATGGGGGACTGCAGGTAGTGACATGGGCCTGGTGCCTGGGAATCAGGTGAAGTGCCTACTGTCTCTTCATGGTCAT
The DNA here is from genome assembly GCF_021556685.1 of Rattus norvegicus. Taxonomy (NCBI): domain Eukaryota; kingdom Metazoa; phylum Chordata; class Mammalia; order Rodentia; family Muridae; genus Rattus; species Rattus norvegicus. The sequence goes on along the minus strand of NC_141546.1, from coordinate 64,231,999 downwards.
CAGTGTTTCTAGCCTTAGCTCAACCAGGAACTGGGCTGTCTTTCACAGTCCCACAATTTTACACTAATGTTTCCTTAGCATTTGAACTTCTTGCTATTTTCTTAAATTTTTCTACAGATTTTTGTCTTTTGATTTATACACTCTTTTAGAACTATTTGTTTCTTTTTTAGGAAGCTCTTTGCGTGCGTGTGTGTGTGTGTGTGTGTGTGTGTGTGTGTGTGTGTGTGTGTGTGTGTAAAAGATTAATGAAAGAGGAGGTCATAAATATGAAAACTGGAAGCATATGTGGGATGTACTGGAGGGAGGAGAGAAAAAGAGGGAATGGGTGAATTATAGTATAATCCCCAAAGTAAAAGATGTAATTTTTTAAAAGGCACACACACATTCAAACACATAGGTTTGTTTCGTGTTGGCCAACTACCCTTCATCATGAGGTCTGCTGAGGGATGTGGTTAATATATCCTGTTGCACTCCACTGAAGAAAGTGATATTCTATTCCCCAGAAGGTAACAATTGCAAATAGTTTCTTGGTTTGGGTAGGTTTTTTATGTCATCCACCCATTTACCTTGCTGGGATTTTGTTTGGTTTAAAGTTGAACAGGTCTTGGGTCTGCTGTCACATGCTGTCACAATCTCTGTCAGTTTATATATTTGTTGGAAGTTGTGTCTAGAAGACACTATTTTGCTTTATGTTTTTTTTTTTTACTTTTGTTCTTTGATGCTTTTTATTTACACATCAAATGTTAACCTCTTTTCTCGTTTTCTGTCCATAAATGTTCTATCCCATCCATACTCACCTTTCTTCTATGTGGGTATTCCCCACCCATCCACTGACCCCTTCCCATCTGCCTCCCCTACACTGGGAGTTTGAGCATTGGCAGGACCAAAGGCTTGTCCTCCCATTGGTGCCCAATAAGACCATCTTCTGCTACATATGCAGCTGGAGTCATGGGTCTGTCCATGTGTACCCTATGGATGGTGGTTTAGTGCAAGGGAGCTCTGGTTGGTTGGTATTGTTGTTCTTATGGGGTTGCAAACTCCTTCAGCTCCTTCAATCCTTTCTCTAACTCCTCCAATGGGGAATACATTCTCACTTGAATGGTTGACTGTGAGCATCCTCCTCTGTATTTGTCAGGCTCTGGCAGAGCCTCTCAGAAGACAGCTATATCAGGCACCTGTCAACATGCACTTCTGGGCATCATCAATATTGTCTGGGTTTGGTGGCTGTTTGTACATGGGCTGGATTCCCAGGTGGGGCAGGTTCTGAATAGATAGGGCAAGAGTAGTCAGTCTTGTCTTATGCCTTAGTGGGATTGCTTCAAGTTTCTCTCTTTTTAGTTTGATGTTGGCTAATGGTTTGCTGTATATTGCTTTTACTATGTTTAGGTATGGACATTGAATTCTTCATCTTTCCAAGACTTTTACCATAAAAGGGTTGTTGAATTTCATCAAATGCTTTCTCAGCAACTAATGAGATGATCATTTTTTTTCTTTGAGTTTGTTTATATAGTAGATTACATTGATGACTGTCTGTATATTGAACCATCCCTGCCTCCCTGGGATGAAGCCTACTTGACCATGATGGATGATCATTTTGATATGTTTCTGAATTCTATTTTTGAGAATTTTATTGAGAATTCTTTCATTGATATCTGTAAGGGAAATTGGTCTGAAGTTCTCTTTCTTTGTTGGGTCTTTGTGTGGTTTAGGTATAAGTATAATTTTGGCTTCATAGAAGGAATTGGGTAGTGTTTTTCTTCTTTTTTGTTTTTTTTATTAACTTGAATATTTCTTATTTACATTTCGAGTGTTATCCCTTTCCTGGTTTACGGGCCAACATCCCCCTAACCCCTCCCCCTCCCCTTCTTTATGGGTGTTCCCCTCCCCATCCTCCCCACATTGCCGCCCACCCCCCAACAATCACGTTCACTGGGGGTTCAGTCTTAGCAGGACCCAGGGCTTCCCCTTACACTGGTGATCTTACTAGGATATTCAATGCTAACTATGAGGTCAGAGTCCAGGGTCAGTCCATGTATAGTCTTTAGGTAGTGGCTTAGTCACTGGAAGCTCTGGTTGCTTGGCATTGTTGTTCATATGGGGTCTCGAGCCCCTTCAAGCCTTCCAGTTCTTTCTCTGATTCCTTCAACGGGGTCCTGTTCTCAGTTCAGTGGTTAGATGCTGGCATTCGCCTCTGTATTTGCTGTATTCTGGCTGTGTATCTCAGGAGAGATCTACATCCGGCTCCTGTCTGCCTGCACTTCTTTGCTTCATTCATCTTGTCTAATTGGGTGGCTGTATATGTATGGGCCACATGTGGGGCAGGCTCTGAATGGTTCTTCCTTCTGTCTCTGTTTTAATCTTTGCCTCTCTATTCCCTGCCATGGGTATTCTTATTCACCTTTTAAAGAAGGAGTGAAGCATTCACATTTTGATCATCCGTCTTGAGTTTCATGTGTTCTAGGCATCTAGAGTAATTCAAGCATTTGGGCTAATAGCCACTTATTAATGAGTGCATACCATGTGTGTTTTTCTGTGATTGGGTTACCTCACTCAGGATGATATTTTCCAGTTCCAACCATTTGCCTACGAATTTCATGAAGTCATTGTTTTTGATAGCTGAGTAATATTCCATTGTGTAGATGTACCACATTTTCTGTATCCATTCCTCTATTGAAGGGCATCTGGGTTCTTTCCAGCTTCTGGCTATTATAAATAATGCTGCTATGAACATAGTGGAGCATGTGTCTTTTTTATATGTTGGGGCATCTTTTGGGTATATGCCCAAGAGAGGTAAAGCTGGATCCTCAGGCAGTTCAATGTACAATTTTCTGAGGAACATCCAGACTGATTTCCAGAATGGTTGTACCAGTCTGCAATCCCACCAACAATGGAGGAGTGTTCCTCTTTCTCCACATATTCGCCAGCATCTGCTGTTGCCGGAGCTTTTGATTTTAGCCATTCTGACTGGTGTGAGGTGGAATCTCAGGGTTGGTATGATTTGCCTTTCGCTGATGACTAAGGATGTTGAACATTCCTTTAGGTTCTTTTTGGCCATTTGATAATCCTCATCTGAGAATGTTTTGTTTAGCTCTGGACCCCATTTGTTAATAGGGTGATTTGCCTCTCTGGAGTCTAACTTCTTGAGTTCTTTGTATATTTTGGATATTAGCCTTCTATCAGTTGTAGGATTGGTAAAGATCTTTTCCCAATCTGTTGGTTGCCATTTTGTCCTAACCACAGTGTCCTTTGCCTTACAGAAGCTTTGCAGTTTTATGAGATCCCATTTGTCGATTCTTGATCTTAGAGCATAAGCCATTGTTGTTTTGTTCAGGAAATTTTTTCCAGTGCCCATGTGTTCGAGATGCTGCCCTAGTCTTTCTTCTATTAGTTTGAGTGTATCTGGTTTGATGTGGAGGTCCTTGATCCACTTGGACTTAAGCTTTGTACAGGGTGATAAGCATGGATCGATCTGCATTCTTCTACATGTTGACCTCCAGTTGAACCAGCACCATTTGCTGAAAATGCTATCTTTTTTCCATTGGATGGTTTTGGCTCCTTTGTCAAAAATCAAGTGACCGTTGGTGTGTGGCTTCATTTCTGGGTCTTCAATTCTCTTCCACTTGTCTATCTGTCTGTTTCTGTAGCATTACCATGCAGTTTTTTATAAATATTGCTCTGTAATACTGCTTGAGTTCAGGGATAGTGATTCCCCCTGAAGTCCTTTTATTGTTGAGGATAGTTTTAGCTATCCTGGGTTTTTTGTTATTCTAGATGAATTTGCTTTTTTTTTTTTTTTATTAACTTGAGTATTTCTTATATACATTTCGAGTGTTATTCCCTTTCCCGGTTTCCGGGCAAACATCCCCCTCCCCCCTCCCCTTCCTTATGGGTGTTCCCTTCCCAACCCTCCCCCCATTGCCGCCCTCCCCCCATAGACTAGTTCACTGGGGGTTCAGTCTTAGCAGGACCCAGGGCTTCCCCTTCCACTGGTGCTCTTACTAGGATATTCATTGAATTTGCAAATTGTTCTGTCTAACTCTTTGAAGAATTGGATTGGTATTTTGATGGAGATTGCATTGAATCTGTAGATCACTTTTGGTAAAATGGCCATTTTTACTATATTAATCCTGCCAATCCATGAGCATGGGAGATCTTTCCATCTTCTGAGGTCTTCTTCAATTTCTTTCTTCAGAGTCTTGAAGTTCTTATTGTACAGATCTTTTACTTGCTTGGTTAAAGTCACACCGAGGTACTTTATATTATTTGGGTCTATTATGAAGGGTGTCCTTTCCCTAATTTCTTTCTCGGCTTGTTTCTCTTTTGTGTAGAGGAAGGCTACTGATTTATTTGAGTTAATTTTATACCCAGCCACTTTGCTGAAGTTGTTTATCAGCTTTAGTAGTTCTCTGGTGGAACTTTTGGGATCACTTAATATACTATCATATCATCTGCAAATAGTTATATTTTGACTTCTTTTCTGATCTGTATCCCCTTGACCTCCTTTTGTTGTCTGATTGCTCTGGCTAGAACTTCAAGAACTATATTGAATAAGTAGGGAGAGAGTGGGCAGCATTGTCTAGTCCCTGATTTTAGTGGGATTGCTTCAAGTTTCTCTCCATTTAGTTTAATGTTAGCAACTGGTTTGCTGTATATGGCTTTTACTATGTTTAGGTATAGGCCTTGAATTCCTATTCTTTCCAGGACTTTTATCATGAAGGGGTGTTGAATTTTGTCAAATGCTTTCTCAGCATCTAATGAAATGATCATGTGGTTCTGTTCTTTCAGTTTGTTTATATAATGGATCACGTTGATGGTTTTCCGTATGTTTAACCATCCCTGCATGCCTGGGATGAAGCCTACTTGATCATGGTGGATGATTCTTTTGATGTGCTCTTGGATTCGGTTTGCCAGAATTTTATTGAGTTTTTTGCGTCGATATTCATAAGGGAAATTGGTCTGAAGTTCTCTTTCTTTGTTGGGTCTTTTTGTGGTTTAGGTATAAGAGTAATTGTGGCTTCATAGAAGGAATTTGGTAGTGCTCCATCTGTTTCAATTTTGTGGAATAGTTTAGATAGTATTGGTATGAGGTCTTCTATGAAGGTCTTATAGAATTCTGCACTAAACTTCTCTGAACCTAGGCTCTTTTTGGTTGGGAGACCTTTAATGACTGCGTCTATTTCCTTAGGAGTTATGGGGTTGTTTAACTGGTTTATCTGTTCCTGATTTAACTTCGGTACCTGGTATCTATCTAGGAAATTGTCCATTTCCTGAAGATTTTCAAGTTTTGTTGAATATAGGCTTTTGTAGTAGGTTCTGGTGATTTTTTTAAATTTCTTCTGATTCTGTTGTTATATCTCCCTTTTCATTTCTGATTTTGTTAATTTGGACACACTCTCTGTGTCCTCTCGTTAGTCTGGCTAAGGGTTTATCTATCTTGTTGATTTTCTCAAAGAACCAACTTTTGGTTCTGTTGATTCTTTCTATGGTGCTTTTTGTTTCTACTTGGCTGATTTCAGCTCTGAGTTTGATTATTTCCTGCCTTCTACTCATCCTGGGTGTATTTGCTTCTTTTTGTTCTAGAGATTTTAGGTGTGCTCTCAAGCTGGTGACATATGCTCTTTCCTGTTTCTTTCTGCAGGCACTCAGTGCTATGAGTTTTCCTCTTAGCACAGCTTTCATTGTTTCCCATAAGTTTAGGTATGTTGTACCTTCATTTTCATTAAATTCTAAAAAGTCTTTAATTTCTTTCTTTATTTCTTCCTTGACCAGGTTATCATTGAGTAGAGCATTGTTCAACTTCCACGTATATGTGGGCATTCTTCCCTTATTGTTATTGAAAACCAGCTTTAGGCCATGGTGGTCTGATAGCACGCATGGGATCATTTCTATCTTTCTGTACCTGTTGAGGCCCGTTTTTTTACCAATTATATGGTCAATTTTGGAGAAAGTACCATGAGGAGCTGAGAAGAAGGTATACCCTTTTGCTTTAGGATAGAATGTTCTATAAATAACTGTTAAGTCCATTTGGCTCATGACTTCTCTTAGTCTGTCTATGTCTCTGTTTAATTTCTGTTTCCATGATCTGTCCATTGATGAGAGTGGGGTGTTGAAATCTCCTACTATTATTGTGTGAGGTGCAATGTGTGTTTTGAGCTTTAGTAAGGTTTCTTTTACGTACGTAGGTGCCCTTGTATTTGGGGCATAGATATTTAGGATTGAGAGTTCATCTTGGTGGATTTTTCCTTTGATGAATATGAAGTGTCCTTCCTTATCTTTTTTGATGACTTTTAGTTGAAAATTGAACTGTATATGGCCTCTGGGTTCCCTTGGATAAGAGCACAGCAGCAGCAGGTCCCCTGAGTCTGAGACACCGCCGGAACCTGAAGGGACCGACTAGATAAACAGTTCTCTGCACCTAAATCCCATGGGAGGGATAGCAAAACCTTCAGAGAGGCAGACACGCTTGGGAAACCAGATGAGACTACACTCTGCCCATATTACTGATTCCAGAGGAAAACACCAAATGCCATCTGGAACCCTGGTGCACGGAAACTCCCAGAAAGTGCGGCGCAAATCTTCCTGGTTGCTGCCCCCACGGACAGCTCATAAGCAACACCCCAAGAGCAAACTTGAGCCTTGGGACCACAGGTAAGACAAACCTTTCTACTCCAAGTGACCTGCCTAGTGAACTCAGGACACAGGCCCATAGGAACAGCTGAAGACCTGTAGATAGAAAAACTACATGCCCGAAAGCAAAACACACTGTTCCCATAACTGGCTGAAAGAAAACAGGAAAACAGGTCTACAGCACCCCTGACACACAGGCTTATAGGACAGTCTAGCCACTGTCAGAAATAGAAGAACAAAGTAACACTAGAGATAATCTGATGGGTATTGTTCTTTCTGTTTGTATTTTGTGGAATAGTTTGGACAGTATTGGTATTAGTTCTTCTATGAAGGTCTGATAGAATTCTGCAGTAAACCCATCTGGTCCTAGGCTCCTTTTATTTGGGAGTCTTTTAATGACTGCTTCTATTTCTTTAGGATTTCTGGAACTGTTTAGATAGTTGATCTGATCCTGATTTAACTTAGGTACCTGGTATCTGCCTAGAAAATTGTCAATTTCATCCAGATTTTGCAGTTTTGTTGAGTATAGGCTTTGGTAGTAGGATCTGATGATTTTTTTCAATTTCCTCAGATTCTGTTGTTATGTCTCCCTTTTCATTTCTGATTTTGTTTATTTTATACTGACTCTGTGCTCTCTGGTTAGTCTGGCTAAGGGTTTACCTATCTTGTTGATTTTCTCAAAGAACCAGCTCCTGGTTTTGTTGATTCTTTGTATAGTCCTTTTTGTTCTACTTGGTTAATTTCAGTTTTGAGTTTGATTATTTGCTTCCTTCTACTCCTCTTGCGTGTATTTGCTTCTTTTTGTTCTAGAGCTTTTAGATGTGCTGTCAAGCCTCTAGCACATACTCTCTCTAGTTTCTTTCTGGAGGCACTCAGAACTATGAATTTTCCTCTTAGCACTAGTTCCATTATTTCCCATTATTTTGGTTGTGTTGGCCTTCATTTAATTTTCATTAAATTCTAAAACGTCTTTAATTTCTTTCTTTATTTCTTCCTTGACTAAGTTATCATTGAGTAGAGCATTTTTCAACTTCCATGTGTATGTGGACTTTCTGTAATTTTTTTTGCTTCACTATTTAATATTGTATCTTTGAGAAATTTCTGTTGCGATGTGTGTTGATATATTTACATGAGCTAATTTCTTTAATTTTTGAAACTTATATTTTTTCAAAATTTATTATTGATGTATCTTTTTAAGATATTTATTTATTTATTATTTTAATGCTGGGGAATAAAATTTTGTATATGAGCACGCTGGACAAGTACTCTACCATTGAAAAGCACTGACAAGTTAAAGACTTTTAACTCTAAAGTAAATCATCAAAGTAAATAACATCCTATAGCCTGGAATATCAATAACATGTAATTTCCCTATAGAACTTTTCTTTCAGCAATGCAATAAACTCTGTTCATTCAAAGGTATACTAGATCTATGCAGAATCTACTAACTGAAACCCAGAAACGAAAAAAAGTATCAGAAACCTGTGACTAAAACTGCTGCCATGAGGCCCAACTTCTGACCTGGTATAAAATTTTATAGCCCCTGAATCTTTTCCTGAAACGTCATTTCGGTTTGATCTTGAGTGTCCATCATTTCCTGCCAAATGTAGTGACTCAGGCATCTCTCTCCCTGGATTTCTCAACCTCCACCCTTACTTCTGGAGGGTAAATGGGAACATCCCATGGACATGGTAGCCATTGATGTTCAGACATCCCCAGTGATAGAGAACCTCACTTTTCTGGAACCTCACTTCAGCCTATATTTTACACAACAGCAGCTTAGGAGTCAAATGCCCATTTTGTCTTCCTGGATGGGACATCCCCATAATGACAATGATTCTCCTTCCTTCCACTGACATTTTCTGCAATTTGAAAAAAAAGTTCATCATGCTTTGGGCCACTTTCTAGTTCTGTTGCTTCAGTGTAGCACACTTGGAGGTCAGGAAGGGCTCAAACTCCTGGGAGGTTAGAAAAAAGCTTTAATGGCGTTTTTGCGCTCACACAGTTAATATGTTCTTCAGCTCTGCATCAGAACTGTCCATCAGACAGTCCAATCTCCATTCCTTCTTGCTTTGAAGTTTGTTTCTGCAGGAAGTAGGCCACAGTAGACTTGGCTGAAATGGGCTAATAACTTCTCGAGAGGTGTCTTCCTCCCCCGTGACTCTTCAAAGTCTGAACTAGGAATATGATTTAGATGGTGTCCAATAGGGCTAACACAGTAAAAGGGGTTGAATTTTCAGTTTTGTTAGCATCTCTGCTGTACTTTTACTAAGGCAGCAAAATGATGGTCATAGTTCACATTAGAAGATGCCTATGGGACACATAGGGCCAAACTTGTCCTTACTGGTGTTCCATATTCTATTACCCCATGCTCCTCACGGGGAACCTGTTAGCCTGGCCTACCTCATCTTCATTCCCACAAACTATGCCTGTGTATCTCCAGTTCTTGGTTATTTCTTCTTATTTGAGCAAGACTGGTTATTTTTTAAAGTGTGTCTGTATATGTATTATGATGGTTAAATTAGGAGGTCCCAGAACATTGTTTCCCCATAATTTACATTTTTTCAGGTTTGCTGCAAGAAAATAGCTGATTAATGCACTGAATCAAAATATTAAAAGTTTAATATGGGTGAATAATAAGAAAATTGATGACTAGTCTATATTAGTTTGTGTGAACATATACATTCACGTGTGTGTGTTTGTGTGTGTGTGTGTGTGTACACAGGTGTGTGCATTCATGGTATATGTGCATGTGTGAGTCTGTGTGTTTAGGTCAGAGGATGATTTTCTGCAGTTTGTTCTTGTCTTCTAATACATGGATTGCATAGATTGAACTCAGATCCTTAGGGTTAGCAACAAATGACTTTACCCACTAAGCCATCATCATGTTAGGTCAAATTTTAATCTTTAAATTTATTTTTCAACTGTTACATAAGTGCCTAAAATTTGTACATATTAATGGAGCATCATGGAGTCCTTTGACATAAGTTGGGTATTGCTTAAGTAAGATTAAATATATCAATCTCAAACATTTACCATATATTTCTTATAAGTATATTAAAAATTCTTTTATTTTACTTATATATTTATTTTGACACCATTCTTTTTCCATTTTTATTGGTTATTTTATTTATTTACATTTCAGATGTTATCCTCCTTCCCAGTTTCCTATTCACAAGTTCCCTATCCCCTCTCCCTGCCTCTATGAGGGTGCTCCCCCACCTGCCCATGCACTCCTGTCTCAGTGCCCTGCCATAGCATTCCCCTAAACTGGGGCATTGAGCCTTGACAGGACCAAGGGCCTCTCCTCCCACTGATGCCCAACAAGGCCATCCTCTGCTACGTAAGTGGCTGGAACCGTGGGTCCTTCCATCTCTTTACTCTTTGGTTGGTGGTTTAGTCCCTGTGAGCTCTGAAGTGTCTGGTAGATTGATATTATTGTTCTTCCTATGGGTTGCAAACCCAGTCAGTTCCTTCAGTTTTTTCTCTAACTCCTCCATTAGGGGCCCAATGCTCAGTCCAATGGTTGGCTATAAGCATCTGCCTCTGTATTTTTCAGGCTCTGGCAGAGCCTTCTCAGGAGAGTGCTATATCAGGCTACTGTCAGCAAGCACTTCTTGGCATTAGCAATAATGTCTGTATTTGATATCTGCATAGGATGGATCCCTTCTGTGTCCTTGCATTTCCTTTTGACAGGAGGAATTCTGCATTAATATTTTTGAGGTGGGTGGGTGGCCCCATCCCTTAACCGGGGACCTTGCCTACCAACTGAATATGATCTCTACAGGTTCTATATCCCCTTCGTTGGTTTTAAATAACGCTGCTATGAACATAGTGGAGCATGTGTCTTTGTTATATGTTGGAGTACGGGGGTTGGGGATTTAGCTCAGTGGTAGAGTGCTTGGCTAGCAAGCGCAAGGCCCTGGGTTCGGTCCCAAGCTCCAAAAAAAAAAATGCTATATGTTGGAGCACCTTTGGGTATGTTCCCAGGAGTGATGTAGTTGGGTCCTTAGGCAGAACTACTTTCAATTTTCTGAGGAACAGCTGCACTGGTTTTCAGAGAGGTTGTACCAGCTTTCAATCCCAGCAGCCATGGAGGAAACTATTCATAAACTATCACTTTATTTATATGTATGGGTGTTTTACCCGCAGGTATGCATATCTCTGTACCACATAAAATTCCCACAAGAGCCAGAAGAGGTTGTCAGATCCCTGTATACTGGAGGTGACAGGTGGTTATCATCTGCCATAAAGGTCCTGGGAATTGAACTGAGGGCCTCTGGAAGAGCAACTAGTGCTCTTAACTGCTTAGTCATCTCTCTACTCCTCATTGTTTTAATACATAGTACATTATTGTCTTTTTACACTCTAGTGTTCATTATCAAACCAGGACGACTTACCACTAAACTGTAACTTAGTACTCACGGATCAACAGGAACACTTCTAGCAAGTCATTAAAATGTTAAATTTCAACTACACACTTATAACGTAGGTACATATAATGTGTACATGAAACACACATCTATAACACACATAGCCCACGTATGACACAAGCATATAACACACATACACATAATACATCCTTATAACAAAAACATATAACACACATAAAACACAAGCCTATCACACACAGAGATATAATTATATTTATGCATGAGAAACTGGATATAATTTTTGTGAAATTCCAAGTGTTGGCTTTGATGTTCCCAGGGTTCTCATGACTAAGGCTAACATACCTTGAGCACACAAGTACCTTGTTAACTTTATCCTTCTGGTTCTGTCTGGTGCAGAAATTCCATTTCACCACATTTTATTCAATTATGATATTGATGTTTATTTCTCTTTTATTGGATTAAAAATGTTTAGGAAAATTTTTATTTCTCACATTAATTCCCTTATAATAGCTTAGTGTTTTTAATAAGGTACTGACCAAAGAGTTGATGGATAGGATTTTTAGAACGTCATGTTCTAAGCATATATTTATTATGTGTGGAGACTTTGAAAACAAAATCATCTCTCAAAAAAACAGATTTCAGGATATTTATAGAAATTGCTGTTGGAGTTTTCACACTATTTTATTTTTCTTTTGTTCATGGAAGAAGATTTGTCTTGTTTTTCAGATTCCATAGTATTTTTCAAGATGAAAGCAGCATAAAATTAACTTACTGGCATTTTTCATTGGCAGTATTGTAAAAATGTTCATACTAATTGTCATATCATTTCCTCTTCTTATGTAAGAAACAATATTAAATTTCAAATTAAAGAAGCCACAGTTAAAATTCTGTGTGATATAATTAAAGCAAAACATGATACTAAATATTGAATTATTCTTTGATCATAGTAGCTACACATTAGGAGATTTACTCAATGTTAATGAAATCCTTTACTATAAAGAACTGCTATGCTAAAAGCCAAAAAAGGTCTTAAGGTGTTTTTACTGAGGTTGGTGCTATCAGATACTGTTTATCTACTCATCAGAATCTATCAGATACCAATTATCTTCTGATAAGGATCTATCTCATAACAATGTTAAAGGTCACTTATTTGCTATTTGGCAGATTTCATAAGCTAATGTCTTTCTAGATGACAGAGGCTTTCAGACAGCAGATGATGCTCCTTGGAGCCCAGAGTTATGTTTCCCTCTGGAAAGTGGTTTTGGGAGTGCAGCCCATTGGCCCCAAATGACCTTAAGTAATGTAGCTTTCCAAATGCATTGACAACTCTTATCCAGTCAAGTCCTCACCACATTAGCCAGGAATAGAGGGACATCGTCCAGGAGGAGTAACTGAATGAAGCTCAACCCTCAACATCTGTGTTTCTATGACAAATTGGGAATGCTTCACCAGTGAATCTAGCTGTCCATGGCATAGACAGTGCCTTGATTTTCAGCATAGAGTGCTTATACAAAACTTATATGTGCTGTTTATATAGCTAAGGAAATAAAACCAAAAACCTGTAAAGAGAAGCAAATACTATGACAGAAAATTCGCTCAGTTTTCAATTCCCACCCTGGGTTCCCATATTTAGCCATTCACCATCATTTAGGAGATCACAGAATTCAAAATGGAGATATTCACAAAGAGGCAGATAGTACCCTTCGTACTCAATGAACAGCCATTTTGTTAGCTCCACATTCAATTCTAATACCTTCATTTTAAGTATTGTTGCTACGAGCTGTCTTTCTATCCTTTGCAAAAATTATCCATATCATTATATGTTACAATAAATACATCATCTATACAAGGTATTCGATAAATGAAAAAAGTTGTTATTTCAATGCCATATGAAGTAGAAAATAACATCAACTTCTAAAACTGATATTTATTGAGTACTGCTTCTGTGTAGCATGCAGAATTAGATTTGATCCATTGACTCATATAACGAGAAGGAACTGTTATCATTACTCTCCTTTGACAGACAAAGATATTAAAGATTGGATAATATCGCACAGCTTGGTCATTTTGAGATCAAAATTGAATAGTTATTGTCCTGCTTTAAACTGCTTAATATTTTGTACTTTATACTTGATTTCTTGGTCAAAGTTTAATAGGTGTGTGTGTGTGTGTGTGTGTGTGTGTGTGTGTGTGTGTGTGTGTGTGAGTGTGTGTTGGTGTGTTGGTGTGTTGGTGTGTGTATGTGTGTTGGTGTTTTGGGATTGAGCAAGACTGAGAAGAGCATCTACAGAACAGTGGCTTGATTATATAAGGAAATATTCCTTATCCATGAGCAGGAAGTCAAAGTGTATGCATGGCTTGGTGAGTGCGATAGGGTTCCTTTTCAGGGACAAGAGGGCAGACAGCTTAAACTGGTTAGAAAGGATATTTAATATAATATAATACCCTCAATCTCCAGACATTCTAATTTTATACTAACATAACATTTATTTTTGATAATTGATTTCAATCATATTGAAAAGTAATTGTCAGGTTGACAAATATGTCAATAAACTAAACATTTTGGATCAAAATAGTAGTAAATAATATTTGTCATCTTATTCTCATGTCTTCTCGAGTTAATCAGAGAGGCAGAGAGCCCAAACTAAACTGATTCTAAGAAGAAATTAAGATTCCTATAAAACATAAGAAAATGGTTATACTATCTGCTCATATTTTAAATGGACAAGAAAACTAATCTCCAGAAATGATTTAGCTGTTTATGCTGTTATTTTTTTCATTAAAAGAAAATCTTAAGTTTTCTAAATTCAACTTGCCAGTTTTAACAAAGCTCTTCTGAAAAACATCCTTTAAATAATCACCCATCTCTGTGGGATTGGGTTCAAATAGTCAGCTGTGATGGAAAAATTGATACACTGTGAAAGGGACCAGGAAGATAATTTATATTCAGCAGAAGCTCAAATACTAATTCAGAGAAAAAAAATCTCAAGATGAAATACATCCCAGAGTTAAGAAATCTAATTACGCTGACTGCCTCATTTCTCAGCCAAACTTTGCTTTTGTATCTATGCCATTAAATCAGCATGCTACTAGGGTTTAGTGGAGGTGTTTTTCACTCATATCTATAGATTTTGCAAATTTTTGAGAACAAAAATATTCACATTTTCAATGAAGAGTGTTTGTTACTAATTCTATACTCACAATATTTTATCCAGTGACTTTATTTGTTTCAAGACTTATTAGAACATTAAAACTACATAACCTAAAATCTAAATATTAAGAAATAAAAATAATTTTATTTGGAGAGCTTTATTATTACTTTTTCTCAAAAGGGCATGTTTTTTCCTTTGCACTGTCACGGAGTTTCATGATCCTATTGTTTGTATATCTTCATAATATTTCAATTTAAAGTATATCATAGATCCTTTTACTGAATAAAAGCACCTGAGTAAACTAGGATCAAAAGCTGGCACATACAACTATGCAGCTTTTAAATATCACAGTCTTTAACTTCACATCAAAGGAATCCTTCTGTGTAATTATTTAATTGCTCAGGATTATTTGACCTATGTCATATAAAAGATAGAGATACAGTTCGTCCTGAACACGACCTGCTCTATTCTTCTTCTAGCATCCTTCAGGCTTTATGAATTGTTTAAGCTATTGAAATAGATCTGAGATCCAACAATGACCTTGGTTACAAATAAGAAGCTCTGCTTTATTAATCTCCCAAATAGCTACATAAATGTTGCCTTTCTCCTATCTTCTTAGAAGAAAAGCAACAAAAATGTGTAGATCAATGGAGTTAGCAACAAAGAAAAGTACACCATTATCTGATTTTTAAAGTTACAGTCCATTCTTATCTTTTTAGCCCCAACACATCTTAATACTATTTTGCTCCTTATTATGTAACACTTCTTTGTTGTTTCATGTTAGTACTCCCACTGGGGTGTGGAAACACATTTACTCTATGCATACTGTTGGGTGCTGGGCTCCAGGCAAGCACCAAAGATCGGGAAAACATGGCCTAGGATGTGGGAAGTCAGAGCTGGGGTTCCCTGACTCCCAGGACTTCCAGTTGCCACTGGAAAACTGCATGGGTTAAGGAAAAAAGAGGTTCACGGGCCGGTGATGAGGAGCCCAAGGACAGGATTTCTCAGACTCCTGGCCTTCCAGACACCACTGGAAGTCACAGAGGAGGCAAGAATGGAGGAAGCCCAGGGGCTGAGAAAGAGGACCATCCCAGGACTGGAGTGTGCGTGTCTGCGGTAGGGGGTGGGGCTCCAGTTTACTTCATCAGTGAAAGTCCTTAGCTTAGCAGTGGTTGACTGGGAGCACAGAGGGGCCTTCTGCAGGAGTCTTAGGCAGTGGAACTTTATAGATTAAGGCTATCTCCATGCTCCCCATGTCAGTTCTTGTTGAACGAGAAAGTCGTTGTTTCCAAATTGTTTATTGATTGTTCATTGTGGAAAATGGGTGTATACCACTTTTTCAGGGTGGATCAGAGATTAAATACCTTTTGCAGGAAGGAATGTCAGGCAAGGGAAGATTATTGGCTAAACCCTCAGGGCCTCTAGATACCTCATTATCATGGAAAAGTCTGTTTTGGGCTACATGACCGCAGGACACGTTTCTTATGTGAGAAGTGTGATACATGTTCAAGGCCAGGAATCTGGTAGGGAGCAGGGAGCAACCTACCTTCTCAGGTGAGTGTCTGGGTGCTGCTTAACCTTTAGAAGTTTCCTAGTATGGGCCATTGTGGATTGATGTCTATATGCCGGTGAGGGCAGGCACAAGATAAGACAAGGACTGTGATTGGGCAGTGAAAAAGAAAGGCAGGGGCAGAGTTTTTGAAAGGCAGGAGAGACAGAAGAAGAGAAGATGGAGGAGGAGAAGGTTGACCTCCCCTCCCCCCCATGTGGCTTTAATTAGTCACAGGTAGCTAAACATATAAGGGATGGATAAGTATAGGACAATTTGTCTTATCTAGGTGGGCAATTTATACCAATGTCAATTGGCTCTGAATTTATTGCGTGGACGTTTTGTGGAGTGAGAATTTACTGATATAAATCTGATTGATCAACTGCAAGCTCTAGATTTTTGATTTTATCCGTTTGCGGGGAATATGAACAGAGTCTGCAGCAAGAGAGGAGTGAGATAGACAGCCACTCCCTGGAGCTAGCCGTGGTGGCAGAGAGACCACAGGGGAGAGAGAATAGCAGGAGGTACGGTGGGATGGTGCCTGGAACCAATCATAATTGTTTAATATTTACTGCTACAGTCCTTTGTTCCATACTTCATGAGACCAAAACGCAAATGTAAAAATTTATATCCTTAAGTAATATATATATATATATATATATATATATATATATATATATATATTTAAAGCTCAGTAGTTTTTGAGTATGTAGTACACAGACATATATTATGCTGGTCCAAGTTCACATGTAAAAATAAAAGTATCTTTAAAAATACTCAAAAATGAGAGGGGAGAGGAGGAGGAAGGGGAATGGGAGAGGGAGAGAGAGAAAGAGAGAGAGACATAGACAGAGACACAGAGATAGACAAGGAAAGCCAGAGAGACACAGAGACAGAGACAGAGACAGAGAGATACACATAGAGAGAAGGAGAGATCAGTGGTAAAAGTGCTTGCCACATAAGCATATAGGCTAGGTATCTTAATTAGGGTTTCTACGGTTGTGAATAGACACCATCACCAAAACAAGTCTTATAAAGGACAACATTTAATTGGGGCTGTCTTACAGGTTCAGACATCCAGTGTATTATCATCAAGGTGGGAAGATGGCAGCATCTAGGAAAATATGGGACTAGAGGAGCCTAAAGTTCACATCTTGATGCAAAGGCAGACAGGAGTAGACTGGCTAGGAGGAGGGTCTCAAAGCCAACCCCAACCATGACACACTTCCTCCAAAGAGGCTGCACTTCTTAACAGTGCCACTCCCTGGGCCAAGTATATTCAAACTACCACACTAGGGTTCAGATTTCTGGGGATACAAACAAGTACTGAGTGTGCATAGCAGCATGACTTAATTCTAGCCCTGGAACACACAGCCAGGGGCCCCAGAGCAAGATGAATAAGAAGACTAGCCATACTGGAAAACCTTGAATTTGACTGAGAAATCTGCTTCAGTAACTAAGGTAGTAAGAATATCAATCATGGACTCCTCTCTCTCTCTCTCTCTCTCTCTCTCTCTCTCTCTCTCTCTCTCTCTGTCACACACACACACACACACACACACACACACTCAATTATATATATAAACAGCTTGTGACAATATCCATGCAAGCATATATACATATTTAGATGCATTCTATACATACAAAGGGAAATTAAAAAATGGCTACAATACTGAATCTTTAGTTGTGAGGTAAATACAGGAATGAATATGGAGTGTGCTTCTAGAGTTAATAGTATTGTTTTCTTTACTTGGAATATATTTAAAAGAGTGTCCTGTAATCACAAACATGAAGAATAAAGGAAATTGTTAAGGATGGTAATTGATGGATCAGTTAATTCTCTGTGGTTATTAATCCAAGATGCATCACATTGAATATAAAATAGTGTCACATTGTATACCTCCAATATATCCAATATAAATCATGAAATGTATATCAATAACACATGGGAAATAATATTTTTTAGTCTGATATTAACGAAAAAGTCATAATGATTTGGGACTTAGAAAAGTCTACAATGTTAAAATGCAAGTTCAGGAAAACACTAAAAGCATAACATGTTTATAAAAAAGCATTGAACTACAGAGGATTCAGAAGATGAAATGACATGTAATTTAAAAATTGGGATGTGGCAGAAAGGAAATTATTTCTATTTCAATTAAAACATTAAAATAACAACCAAAATATTCTAATAAAAGCAGTTACAAACAGAAGACAGGTGAATAAATTATTTTAAATCAATAAAATTTTCAGCCTTGACCTTTATTGAAAGAATTAATAATGGACCAAGAAGAACTTTAGAAAAGAGGAGGACAAGGGGTATAAAACACAAGGAAAGTAAATAAACCTTAAAGAATAGTAACAAAGGGCCAACAATAGCAACAAAACACAAATAGGGAGAACATGTGAAGTGGCCTGATAAAACTCATACATGAAAGAGTGAGGATGAGCCCCTGTAGCCCCAGTCCTTCAGAGGCTGAGGAAGCAGCATCAGGAATCTATGGCTAGCCTTTCTTGAATTTGAGACCACTTTGATCTGCATGAGATTTTCTTTCAAAAACAAACAAAATAAACACATGTGGTTGAAATATTGGCAAAATAAAATATATACTTTTTATTGTAGTTTATACTTTGTACCACTATTACTTTAGGGCAATCAAGAAACATGATTCCCATCTGGCTTAGTATATTTTTAAAATATGTAATTAAACATTATGATAACATTTAAATAATTGTGTACCCCTTCTGGTGGACATTTCTTGTTCTATATTAACTATTTAATTTTTTATTTTATACAAGCACACACAGACACACATATACACATGCACACATGCATGCATGCTACATACATACATACATACATACATACATACATACATACATATGTACAGATCCCTTTTGTGTTTTGAAAAGCCGAAATATGTATTTGTATGTCAATTGTATATCCATTTTGTCACTTAAGGATGACAGCAATGGTTTGAATAGGAGCTCTCTTTGCAAGTGGTTCATGTGTTGAAGGCTTGGAAGCTTTATTAAAAATTGATTGATATTAGAGCGTCTCACTTAATCAATGTGATGTTAGATGGTGCGGCCTTGTCTTACTTAGGGTTTTACTGCTGTGAACAGACACCATGACCAAGGCAACTCTTATAAAGACAACATTTAACTGGGGCTGGCTTACACTTACTGAGGTTCAGTCCATTATCATCAAGGTGAGAACATGGCAGTATTCAGTCAGGCATGGTGCAGGAGGAGCTGAGATTTCTACATCTTCATCTGGATGCTGCTAGCAGAATACTGGCTTCCAGACATCTTGGATGAGAAAGCCCATACCCAGAATGACACACCTACTCCTTCTAATACTGCCAGTTACTGGGGCAGACATATATAAACCATCACAGGCCTGGTGGGTGTAAGTAGGTCACTGGGTTTGTGGCTTTGATAGCTAAGCCTTGTGTCTCTGTTTTCCCTCTCCTTTTCAATCCTTTTCACTTCTCTTTCCCCTGTCTCCTCTCCTCCATGCTTTCTTTCTCATTTTTGTTCCACAGTGAAGCACCTTTCTGCTCCAGTATGCCCTCTGTGCTTTGGCAGTCTACTTTGCCATAGCCTCACAGTAACACAACTGGCCAATGATGGGCAGAAATCTTTGAAAAAGTAAGCCAAAATGAATCCTTTGACCTTTTAAGCTGATATTTCAGGTGTTTTGTCAGTCAAAGATTTTCTAGGAGGGAAAACAATACCTAGAATCGTACGCAACAGTGTGACTTCCAACCAGGTAGTTTAGAAGCCTTAGCAGGACCAGTTTGGAAAAATCATGAGAGACTACTGAGGCTCTAGTGTACATATGCATAACTTCATGAGTAATTCTGCTATATATGTATAAGACAAGAGGGTTAACATGAATGTGAACAATAAAGACTCCTGATAAGGCTTCAAATGAAAGTGAAGACTATTGCGGTATTGGACTGGAGGCACAGTGCATTGCATTGTGGTAAAGAACTTACTTATGTTTGTGTTAGGCTCAATTTAAATGTGATGCTCTCGTTCATCTGATGAAAGACGTTCCAAGGCATCACAGCATATGTGTTCACTGATTTTAGGCAGGTTTATAATGAGAATGGAAGTTATAAATCAGAGCAAAAAAATTGAAAAAAACTGCAATTTGATCAGAAAAGCCTATGACAGGGTAATAGGTTGAAACAAATACTTTGCCCAGGACAAAAGGGATTGGTGCCCTGAGGGCATCTGAGGGATTAACAGGACTCATTAAAATTATTTTTTCTTGAGAGAGGAACATCAGTGTTCTCTGCTCACACGAGATGTTCTTGGATTCATTGTACCCTCCTCAGCTTCTGGGCAACCAGAAGCCACTGCACCACCTATTTCAATGGATCTGGCTACCATTTCAGCCAGCAGCAAATCTTGGTTTCACCCATGCTGTTTTTTACAGGCATGCAGAATATAAGCCATAGATTGTGGAGTCTTCGACCCACCTTCTGATTCAAACCCTTGTGGTCAGACAATGTGCCATAGCATCAAATTCTCTGAAGAGATTTCTTGGGTGGGAGGAGGGTTGGAGGTGTGATTTTGTGAGTGTTGAGCTAAAAGTTCTCAAAAGTTAGAAATAACAAAAATCTTTCAAGAAAATGTAAAGAACTTGGACAGAATGGTAGAGAAGGAATCTTTAGAGTTTGTATGTTGCTCTTGGCTGTTCTGTCTTTCTTTGTTTCCTGCTTGCCAGTGTACCCCTCCAGCATGATGGTCAGCTGGGCTTCAGCCCATAGTAATGGAAACTGATGACTATAGACTATAGGTCCTGAAAACCCTGCTCCAAAACTACAGACCTCTTCCCTTACCTGGCTTTTCTCAGATGTTTTCTCGCAACGATGAAAACCTAACAGAACAAAGGTAGTTTGTATTTCTATCAAACAATAGTTTGATTTTCATTTTACCCATTATTTGATTTATAGGCAATAAAATATTCTTGAGGGTAATGTGGTTTTTAATGGTCATCTCATTTTTTTTTTCTTTTTGCAATGTGAGCCAAATTCCAGACTGTGTTTTTTTTCTGTAGTCTCACCTCCACTTTGTAATGTTTCATTTTTAAAGAGTCTGAGTTGCTCTTGCAAGGCGTTTTCATTCCTGTGATATTCAGATGTGTTTTTACTACATCTAAAAACTGATACTCTTCTCTGAGTAGTTAGTTCTCTGGTTGAGTTTGTCACCATATGTGTGAATCTGGTTTACTTTGTTACCATATGTGCGAACTTGGCTGTTACTCTTAATTACCCAATGACACTCTCAATGTTTCTATCTATGAACCAATTTAGAAACATTGGAGGGAGAGATTCTGGATCTCATAGTACCACATTAGATTTTGTGTTTTCATATGGACCGATCAAGAGAGTGACAATATCAAAACTTGCAAGATTTGAAAAATATTTATTACTAAGTTAATTGATAATGCTCTGTGGAAGATACAGAGATAAATGCCTCCATGTTTGCAATGCTTACTTACAGAGGCTGACTCTCAAAGTAATGTTGGAAATATCCTAACAAATACAGTTTCTTCTATTTCCTTTTTGTCTCTAGATAAGACATATTAAAAGTCTTATATGTAAGAGATGATACTGTGGACATAGTGTGGATATAATAGCAAAAGAATATAGAATTTATGATAGCCGGGTTACTTGGTTTTACAGAAAAAATTTAAATTTAATATTGAGTAGTATATCTTAAAACAGAGAGTAAACTACAGTCAAATGGCAAATACGTTTCCTATCTGGGTTTTCTATCACAGGACACATTATTCAGAAATGAATTTCTTTCCTATGTATTATATTTTTCTGGATTATATTCATGAATCCTCTTCTACATTTATTTGTCAAATTAGGTGTTTTTAAAAAAGATTTATTTATTTTATATATATAAATACACTGTAGTTGTCTTCTGACACACCAGAAGAGGGCATGAGGTTCCATTACAGATGGTTCTGATCCACCATGTGGTTGCTGCAAATTGAACTCAGGACCTCTGGAAGAGCAGTCAGTGCTCTTAACCACTGAGCCATCTCTCCAGCCCCCAAAATTAGATGTTAGTAATAGCCCATGGTGTCATAGGACGTAATGACTCCATGTACTCATGAGCCAAATGAATTATATTTTATCAGTCATGTTCATCATCAAAATTGAAAACATTTGAAATGTTTTTCTGGATTATTTGATTTTTCTCTTAAAAAGCTAATGAAGAGGGGCTGAAGAGGTGGCTCAGCTGTTAAGAGCACTAACTGCTCTTCTAGAGGTCCTGAGTTCAATTCCCAGCAACCATACGGTGGCTCACAA
Source organism: Rattus norvegicus (assembly GCF_021556685.1). Lineage (NCBI taxonomy): Eukaryota > Metazoa > Chordata > Mammalia > Rodentia > Muridae > Rattus > Rattus norvegicus. Next base: position 64,209,936 of record NC_141546.1, on the reverse strand, counting down.
CCATCTGTAACAGAATCCAGCAATGCCCTCTTCTGATTAGTCTGAAGAGAGCAAGAGAACAACAGTGTACTCACATAAAATAAATAAATCTTAAAACAAAACAAAACAAAAAAACAAAAAAGCTAATGGAGATACGATGGAATGGAGGAAGTAGTTCAGAATAGGCAAACATTAAGCCAAGCAAAACAGAACAAGCAGAAATTTAGAAATTTATATAAAATGCACCATTCAGAACATGATGCACTAGAGAATTTGAACCAATATAAAAACAAAAATGGGGCAGAGGGCTGCACTGAGAAAAGTACCTGCTGAAAAAGCTCAAGCTGAGAGGTCAGGTCCCAACACCCATTTACAAGCCAAGTTTCTTAGCTCCTCTCTGTAAGCCTAGCACTCGGGGTATAAACAAATGGATCCTGTCCAGTCAAGATAATGTGATCAACGTGACCCTTACAGAGCCAGAGACTGTGTCTCAAAATTTACAGAAAGAACTGTAAAGGAAGGCTTGGGGCATAGCTTCTCAACCTCTACATATATACATACACACAGACACATGCACACATACATGTGTGTGCCACAAACAGTGCATATACATACACAAATATCAGAACAATTCAAATGGAGAAGAGACCAGAGATTATATATTTTTTAGCACCTTTTTTTAGCTCAAATTTTCTTATCCTTAAGTGTAAAGGTGTTTAAAATTAGTAACAGAGTGTAGGCCCTAGTAAGTTGGCCAATCCACTGAATGGGTAAACTTCCACAAATATTTGGACCGTACAGGAAAGGCAGAGTTGATTTATACACACACACACACACACACACACACACACACACACACACACACACACACACACACACACAAACCTTCGCAGATAACATCAGTAATGTGTGTTTATATTTCTATTCAGAATGCATAATATGGGCTAATATACAATTTTGTTTCTGACCTGAGATCATGTTTTGTTCTATTATGATGCTTCTGGCTATAGGAATATTTCCCTAGACACAGAATATCTTGACGGTTGCTTATGAGAAACAAGTCTTCCTGGGACACTGATAATTTTATTATGTTTACCAAATATCTTTTATAAATCACTTAGAACCCTGGGGAGATTTCACGGTTGAAATTGGCCTGTCACCTGAAGCTTTTCGCTGTTCTGAACTCAGTGTGTTGCACATCCTGTCACAATGGGGCATATTAGCATTACTGCTGCATAACAGAAAAGGATAATCTGCACTCGAGGCAGAAATATGTATGCTGTGCTTCTTCCCATCAGCTGTTCTGTGCCCTCTCCCCTTTTTCATCCATAATTATTTAAGTGCCCTTCCTACGTTAGTTCTATTTATCAAAATCATAACCTGTTTTAAATTCATAACGAAACTGTATCAATCTCAAAAGAGATTAATATCAATTTAGATGAACCCTTAATCTGTTTGTTTTCCGTGGTTTTTACCTTTCCCCACCATCTCTTAGATACCGTTATCTATTGCTAGTTTTGTTTGTGTCGTTCTAGTCCTTACAAAAATTTTGTTACATTAACATAAAATCTGCATTTGTGATAATAGAATTTTAATATTTTCTTTTACATCCACTACTCCACTACTTTGGTTCCTCCTTTTAAGTCTGGGAACATCTTTTGATTCTGTCATATTGAGTAATTACCTTACCCTCATAACATTTACTGTATACAACTATGAGAGAATATATCTCTGCTTGGACTTCACTAGTCTACATCGTGTGGTGTCTGACTTGTCTGGTGATCATTCTCAAACTTCATTGCATTCGTACTGTTTTAATCAGTTAGAGGAGAACAGGTCATTTGTGTCTCCTTGATTTAACTGACAGCATCCATTTATTCTTAATGTTTTTTCTCCTTGATCTCAGTGTCATTCTATTTTGTTGATTTCCATGCTACAGAATCCAAGGCCACATACTATCCCCTCTTAGTCACTCTTCCACCTCTCTATAAGAGTCTAAAGCACTGAACTCAAGTGTTCTGTATTGCAAAAGCCTGAATAAAGTCGGCATTTCAACTTGTTTGTTTTTCTCTGACAGTGCCCTTAGCATTATGTCTCCAAGTGATTTCTTTCTCCTTTGTGTGGCAGATACAATTTTGTTCTCTCAAGGCTCTCCAGACACTCTCCAACAACTGCTAACCCTTGTGACTTTTTCTGTATGGCTCCATCTGAACCTTTTCCTATTTAAAGAAAAGTAACCACACCATTGCTGAAATAATCAAATCTTTTCAATACTATAAACTTCCACCAAAGAGATGCTTACTTTGAATCATCACCTGTATAGTTTCAAGAGCTTTGTAAAATCTCTCAATAAATCTGTGTTTCTTCAAAACCAATATGTGCTAAGCCAATTTTATCATTAACTCTCTTCCTGCTTCATTCAATAATCATATGAGAATTTTAGTACTTATTAGCATGCTGTTTAGTTAGGTGTTTAAACTAGGGAGCTGACTCTATCTTTGACTCTTCTCTTACCTGTGGATTCTAGTTGAGAACTCTGGATCCTACGTGTTATTTACGAAAGGACTTGTGTTGTTTTTCTCATTGTTTTACTCTTACAAAGAATTCAGAGAAATCACATTTACTCCTCATAATATAAATCATAGTCTCATTCTAAGCCATCAGTTTTAGTTACTTTTCCTATTTCCCTAATAAAAACATCATGACAAAACACCTTAAGAGAGAAACAATTTACTTTGGCTCACGGTTTGTGGTCATAGTCCACCATGGTGAGGAAATCATGGCGGCTGGAGCTTAAGATAGCTGGTCACATTGCACCCAAAGTCAGGAAGCACAGAACGATATAAATGCTTGGGCTCTACTCAATTTCCTTCTCTCTCTCTCTCTCTCTCTCTCTCTCTCTCTCTCTCTCTCTCTCTCTCTCTCTCTCTCTCTTTCTCTCTCTTTCTTTCTTTCTTTCTTTCTTTCTTTTAGTTCTACTTTTGGTTTTATTTTCTCCATCTTTATTAACTTGGGCATATCTTATTTACATTTCAAATGCTATTCCCTTTCCCGCTTTCCCGGCCAACATCCCCATAACCCCTCCCCTCCCCTTCTATATGGGTGTTGCCCTCCCCATCCTCCCCCCATTACCGACTTCCCCCCAACAGTCACATTCACTGGGGGTTCAGTCTTGGCAACACCAAGGGCTTCCCCTTCCACTGGTGCTCCACTGGTGGTTGGAGCCCAGGGTCAGTCCATGTATAGTCTTTGGGTAGTGACTTAGTCCCTGGAAGCTCTGGTTGCTTCGCATTGTTGTTCATATGGGGTCTCAAGCCCCTTCAAGCTCTTTCAGTCCTCTCTCTGATTCCTTCAACAGGGTCCCATTCTCAGTTCAGTGGTTTGCTGCTGGCATTCGCCTATGTATTTGTTGTATTCTGGCTGTGTCTCTCAGGAGAGATCTACATCCGGTTCCTGTCAGCCTGTACTTCTTTGCTTCATCCATATTATCTAGTTTGTTGGCTGTGTATGTATGGGCCACATGTGGGGCAGGCTCTGAATGGGTATTCCTTCTGCCTCTGTTCTACACTTTGCTTCCCTATTGTCTCCCAAGGGTATTCTTGTTCCCCTTTTAAAGAAGGAGTGACGCATTCTCATTTTGGTCATCCATCTTGAGTTTCATGTGTTCTGTGCATCTAGGGTAATTTGACCATGTGGGCTAATATCCACTCATCAATGAGTGCATACCATGTGTGTTTTTCTGTGATTGCGTTACCTCACTCAGGATAATATTTTCCAGTTCCATCCATTTGCCTATGAATTTCATAAAGTCATTGTTTTTGATAGCTGAGTAGTATTCCATTGTGTAGATGTACCACATTTTCTGTATCCATTCCTCTGTTGAAGGGCATCTGGGTTCTTTCCATCTTCTGGCTATTATAAATAAGGCTGCTATGAACATAGTGGAGTATGTGTCTTTGTTATATGTTGGGGCATCTTTTGGGTATATGCCCAAGAGAGGTATAGCTGGGTCCTCAGGTAGTTCAATGTCCAATTTTCTGAGGAACCTCCAGACTGATTTCGAGAATGGTTGTACCAGTCTGCAATCCCACCAACAATGGAGGAGTGTTCCTCTTTCTCCACATCCTCGCCAGCATTTGCTGTCACCTGAGTTTTTGATCTTAGCCATTCTGACTGGCATGAGGTGGGATCTCAGGGTTGTTTTGATTTGCATTTCCCTTATGACTAAAGATATTGAACATTTCTTGAGGTGTTTCTCAGCCATTCGGCATTCCTCAGCTGTGAATTCCTTGTGTAGCTCTGAACATAACTTTTTAATAGGGTTATTTGTCTCCCCGCGGTCTAACTTCTTGAGTTCTTTGTATATTTTGGATATAAGCCCTCTATCAGTTGTAGGATTGGTAAAGATCTTTTCCCAATCTGTTGGTTGCCGTTTTGTCTTAACAACAGTGTCCTTTTCCTTACAGAAGCTTTGCAGTTTTATGAGATCCCATTTGTCGATTCTTGATCTTAGAGCATAAGTCATTGGTGTTTTGTTCAGGAAATTTTCTCCAGTACCTATGTGTTTGAGATGCTTCCCCAGTTTTTCTTCTATTAGTTTGACTGTATCTGGTTTGATGTGGAGGTCCTTGATCCACTTGGACTTAAACTTTGGACAGGGTGATAATGGATCGATCTGCATTCTTCTACATGTTGACCTCCAGTTGAACCAGCACCATTTGCTGAAAATGCTATCTTTTGTCCATTGGATGGTTTTGGCTCCTTTGTCAAAAATCAAGTGACCGTTGGTGTGTGGGTTCATTTCTGGGTCTTCAATTCTCTTCCACTAGTCTATCTGTCTGTTTCTGTAGCATTACCATGCAGTTTTTATAACTATTGCTCTGTAATACTGCTTGAGTACAGGGATAGTGATTCCCCTGGAAGTCCTTCTATTGTTGAGGATAGTTTTAGCTATCCTGGGTTTTTTTTTATTCCAGATGAATTTGCAGATTGTTCTGTCTAACTCTATGAAGAATTAGGTTGGAATTTTGATGCAGATTGCATTGAATCTGTAGATTGCTTTTGGCAAAATGGCCATTTTAACTATATTAATCCCGGCCATCCATGAGCATGGGAGATCTTTCCATCTTCTGAGATCTTCTTCAATTGTTTTCTTCAGAGTCTTGAAGATCTTATTGTACAGATCTTTTACTTGCTTGGTTAAAGTCACACCGAGGTACTTTATATTATTTGGGTCTATTATGAAGGGTGTCGTTTCCCTAATTTCTTTCTCGGCTTGTTTCTCTTTTTTGTAGAGGAATGCTACTGGTTTATTTGAGTTAATTTTATACCCAGCCACTTTGCTGAAGTTGTTAATCAGCTTTAGTAGTTCTCTGGTGGAACTTTTGGGATCACTTAAATATGCTATCATATCATCTGCAAATAGTGATATTTTGACTTCTTCTTTTCCGATCTGTATCCCCTTGACCTCCTTTTGTTGTCTGATTGCTCTGTTCAAGAACTATATTGAATAAGTAGGGAGAGAGTGGGAAGCCTTGTCTAGTCCCTGATTTTAGTGGGATTGCTTCAAGTTTCTCTCCATTTAGTTTAATGTTAGCAAATGGTTTGCTGTATATGGCTTTTACTCTGTTTAGGTATGGGCCTTGAATTCCTATTCTTTCCAGGACTTTTATCATGAAGGGGTGTTGAATTTTGTCAAATGCTTTCTCAGCATCTAATGAAATGATCATGTGGTTTTTATCTTTCAGTTTGTTTATAGAGTGGATTACGTTGTTGGTTTTCTGTATATTAAACCATCCCTGCATGCCTGGGATGAAGCCTACTTGATCATGGTGGATGATTGTTTTGATGTGCTCTTGGATTCGGTTTGCAAGAATTTTATTGAGTATCTTTGCGTCGATTTTCATAAGGGAAATTTGTCTGAAGTTCTCTTTCTTTGTTGGGTCTTTGCGTGGTTTAGGTATAAGCGTCATTGTGGCTTCATAGAAGGAATTTAGTAGTGCTCCGTCTGTTTAAAATTCGTGGAATAGTTTGGATAGTATTGGTATGTGGTCTTCTATGAAAGTCTGATAGAATTCTGCACTGAACCCTGGGCTTATTTTGGTTGGGAGACCTTTAATGACTGCTTCTATTTCTTTAGGAGTTATGGGGTTGTTTAAATGGTTTATCTGTTCCTGATTTAACTTCGGTACCTGGTATCTGTCTAGGAAATTGTCCATTTCCTGCAGATTTTCAAGTTTTGTTGAATATAGGCTTTTGTAGCAGGATCTGATGATTTTTTGAATTTCCTCTGACTCTGTTGTTATGTCTCCCTTTTCATTTCTGATTTTGGACACATTCTCTGTGTGCTCTGATTAGTCTGGCTAAGAGTTTATGTACCTTGTTGATTTTCTCAAAGAACCAGCTTTTGGTTTTGTCGATTCTTTGTATAGTTCTTTTTGTTTCTACTTGGTTGATTTCTGCTCTGAGTTTGATTATTTCCTGCCTTCTACTCCTTCTGGTGTGTTTGCTTCATTTTGTTCTAGAACTTTTATGTGTGCTATCAAGCTGTTGATATATGCTCTCTCCTGTTTCTTTCTGCAGGCACTCAGAGCTATTTGTTTTTCTCTTAGCACAGCTTTCATTTTGTCCCAAACGTTTGGGTATGTTTTACCTTCATTTTCATTAAATTCTAAGAAGTCTTTGCTGTCCAAGATTGTAGTATATGTTCCCTGGAATAGTGTCACCAGCTATAGGATGTTCCTATCTCATGTAATCTAATCAATATGTTTTCTCAAGTGCATAACCAAAAACTACTGCTTTCGATGATTTTAGATGTCACCAAAATGACAGTTGAAATTGGCCATCATATCATCCTTTACAATACCCTATTTTTTTCCACAAAGTAAATCTAATCATAAATGGATATCAAAAGTTTGTATAAAATTTCTTAAATGATAGTGTTATTATGTTGTCTGAGCATAGCATCTAGACCCAGTATATTTCTTCTGTAAGGTCATATCATCCAAACTCAGACAGAGCTTTACACATAAATTCTAAAATAGAAAAGGATTTTGCATGCATCCTAGCTATTGTCTGTCATGGTCCTAGTCACACATGGTCTGCATTGCTCATTTTCTTTCCTCCTTTCCTGAAGTAAGTTCCATTTAAAGCTCCATTTATTGTATGAGCTCTTTATCTTTAATCATGTAGCCCCACTATGATCTCTTATAGACACCAGGTCCTACATTATGATTTTTCAATCGGGCACTGTCATAGAGCTTTTTTTATAGAACTACAGATGTGAATAGAGCAGTCCTATTCACTTCTGAGTGTAAACAAATGCATTGCCCTGAGAATTCCATTCATAGCCCCTGAGATGTGTTCCCCACCACTGCACACACTTTTGTATCATGTCTATAGAGGGTCATGCTGTTTAATGCAAATATCCACAGAGATACTGAAAACAAAACCATAAACTCATTCACCTGCCACTTTGAAAGAATTTCTTTTAATAAAGAAAACAAGAAAAAAAATATAGCAATACAAAAACCTTTTATGTGAATGAAGAGAGTCTGAGTTCATGTGTCCTAGAGAGTTACACAGCACAGGTTTGAAGAAAACGTCATTACCCACTGTATGGCAGTTTTATGGGAAAGTTCACTTTTCACTAACAATGACTTCAATTATTTGATAGGCAAAGAGCCACTGCCATTCTTCTCATCATTAGCTTTTTTTATACAAAGAAGTCTTTACCAGGAGAGCAAGACAGACACTTTGTGTGAAACAAGATTGTGATTTTAAGTCATTTTCCAGAGCCTTGCTCAGTTGCATGTAATCTAGGCCCCATAGTCTTAATTAACAGCTCTATGTTTGCTTTTAGCTCATCCATACGCCTTAATGTGGAAAACTCATCAAATTTATTAAGCACGCCCCCCCCCCCGAGAATAGATAACAAATATCAACTACTGTGATTCTTAAACTGTCTGTGCAGAGTTGCAGTCCTGAAGGGATACAATTAGGGTTGGAACATAGCATGCTTAGTCTCACACTGTGGTGTTCTTTTCAAAGATATCCTTGTTAGGAAGAGGGATGCTGCTAGGAACTCCATGGAAATGTAGTTATAATTATGTTGGACATATGCTACTGTGAGACTTTGACCAGCCTTCTAAACACATCTGATTCTATCCTCCTCATTGATGAAATTATATATATATATATATATATATATATATATATATATATATATATGCCCTGTAGACACACTTTGGTAGTTTTGGGATTATTATTATTATTATTATTATTATTATTATTATTATTATTTTACATCTCATTTCTCAGACAACTCTGATATAACTCAGACATCTCCCCTTTCTTCACAGAGCATGCACTTCAAGATAAACTAATGCTTAGAGATAGGTTCAGTTTTCAATACACTCGCCCTTCCACTACTTAATTTGAGAAGAGATATATGTTCTTGTCATTTATTTATATGGCCCTTGGTGAAATTTTATTCAACATCTTCCTGGCACGGCTAGGATTGTCCCAAAGCTGTATGTTCATTGATAAGAATGGGATGGAAGTCATTTCCCCGGCCACCATCCAGCCCTGTCTTTCAATCTCCTTAAATTCATTCCTGGGCTTAAAGATACTAATATATAAAGTTTCTGTGAAATGTGAAAGACTTTTATTTTTTTAATTGGCTATTTTATTTATTTACCTTTTTTGTTTTTTTTTTTATTGGATATTTTTTATTTACATTTCAAATGTTATCTTCTTTCCCCAAACAACCCTCCTGACCCTCCCTTCCTCCCCACCATGACACTCCACTAAAATGTGGGGTCCAGCCTTGGCAGGACCAAGTGCTTATCCTCCCTCTGGTGCCCAACAAGGCCATCTTCTGCTACATATTTAGGTGGAGCCATGGGTCTGTCCATGTGTATTCTTTGGATGCTGGTTTAGCCTTTTAAATGTTATTCCTCTTCCCGGTTCTCCCCTCACCCATCCACCCTCTGCTTACTTCTATGAAGATGCTCCCCATTTCATCCACCCACCCCCACCACCCAACCCTGTCGTTCCCCTACACTGGGAAAACATACCTTCATAGGACCAAGGGCTTCTCCTCCTATGGATGCCAGACAATGCCATCCTCTGCTACATACGCAGCTGGAGCCATTGGTCCCTCCGTGTGTACACTTTGGTTGGTGGTTTAGTCCCTGGGAGTTCTGGGGTGTCAGTTTGGTTGATACTGTTGTTCTTCCTATGGGTTTGCAAAGCCCTTCAGCTCCTTCAGTCTTTTCTCGAACTCCTCCATTGGGATCCCTGTTCTCAGTGCAATGTTTGGCTGCAAACAATCTCATCTGTTTCAGTAAGACAATGGCAGAATCTTTCAGGAGATATCCATATTAAATTCCTGTTAGCAAGTACTTCTTAGCATCAGCAATAGTGACTAGATTTGGTGGCTGCATATGGTATGCGGGTGGGGCAGTCTCTGGATGGCCTTTCCTTCAGTCTCTGCTCCACTTTTCCCCTGTATTTCCTCCAGTTAGTATTTTGTTACCCTTTCTAAGAAGGTCTGAAGCAACCACACTTTGGTCTTCCTTCTTCTTGAGCTTCATGTGGTTTGTGAATTGTATCTTGTCTATTCCGAGCTTTTGGGCTATTATTTGCTTATCAGTGAGTGCATACCATGTGTGTTTTTTTGTAATTGGATTGCCTCACTCAATATGATATTTTCAAGTTCCATCCATTTGTCTATGAATTTCATAAAGTCATTGTTTTTAATAGCTGAGTAGTACTCCACTGGGTAAATGTACCAAATTTTCTGTATCCATTCCTCTGTTGAAGGACATCTGGCCTCTTTCCAGCTTCTGGCTATTATAAATAAGGCTGCGATGAACATAGTGGAGCATGTGTCCTTGTTGTATGTTGGAGCATCTTTTGGCTATATGCTCAGGAGTGGTATAGCTGGGGCCTCAGGTAGTATAATGTCCAATTTTCTGAGGGACCTCCAGACTGATTTCCAGAACGGTTGTACCAGCTTGAAATCCCACCAACAGTGAAAGATTTTCTAAACTTCTGAATTTGCCGTGACACTACAATGGAGTAGTGATGTGAATTTCTGCTTGTTCTGTTAACACTGCTGTGGAGATTAAGCTAAGAGTAAAGTGGATGTATATAGAGTGGGAGGATTTCCCAGGGAATTATGATGGTTTTCTCTTTTCATATATTTTATCATAAAGCATAGGAATTATTTGTCCCACTAATCATGTATAACAGTCTGTATGTATCTTGTGTGCACAGGCACATGCATACTTATTTTCTCTGAGTCCATCCTTATTGTATTCTCATTTTGACTTTCTTATGCAGACTGTGAAAGGTAAGACAATGGGTGAATTCATTTTCTCTAGCCCCTGGATTGCTATTTTGTTCATGGTCAGTGACAGAAAACAATTTACTTTTGTCTCACATTCTGAAACCCTCTCTCAGTAGATCCAGAACTAATGTTTAGGAGGAAGTGATTTCCCCATTCTCTGCACATATATTATCTGGACTTTTCTAACCTGGACAACACTTGCTGCTTACAGATCACCCTTTCATGGTCCTCTGTTTCCTCTAGAGTTATGAGAGCTTTTCTCTGTGAACAGATCATTGATGAGGATTTCAGTGTAATGTTGGAAGTATACATCTTGCTGTAAACCCCAGTACCTTATATCTGATTTCATACAGATCTGTCAGCACTCATAGGAACAGTTCATCAGAGACGTTTTTTGACAAATGTGTGCAAAGAATCTATTAAAATAGAAAATTCTTTGAAGAAAACAAATAATTTCCTTTGGAAGCAAGGGCTTAGAGGTTGACTATAACTATTGATGAGACTAGGATTTTGTCTGCAGGAACAGAAGACTGAAAAGGGAAAAGCAAAATAGAGCACAGAGGGGAAGAGAGACAAGGGCTATGAAAAAGGGAAAAAGGAATGGGCCTTGCCTTCAGAAATTATCAGTATCAGTGGTAGTTTTAGGCAGTGATGGCTGATTGTGAGAACCACACCTTTACAGTTCTGGACTTCCCCTAAAGCCTGTGCAGAGACTTAGTCCAACGAACACATTTTCCCAGAGCCTGAACCATGAAAAACAGGTTGGGTTTCAATAACACCAAGAAACTATAGAAATAAGGAATGAATCAGAGTGATTTACAACTGAGCAGAATTTAGTAACATATGTTTAAAGCTTGAATATGACAAAATATTAGGATAATTTATTTTTGCTTTAAATTTTTCAAATATGTAATGTAGGTGTTTGAATAATTATATAAAAACAGGCATCATAATATAAAAGATAGCCACGGTATAGTGGTGATGTAACAACTAATCATAAGAATGCCAGTTATCAGTGACTAACATATGGTATGAAAACAAATCCCCACCTTGTACTTCATAAAAAGATTTACAGCTAAGAAAGCAGTTCACTTACAAACAAATGAAATTTTGGAAAATAATGAAAGTGATTAATTAGGAATGAAGATGAGACACATCATACTATATAGAAATGTGTGTGGAGTTTGAGAGCTGGCTTAGCTCTTAAGAGCACTTTCTGGTCTGGCAGAAGTTCATAATTTGGTTCCCAGAAGTGGCTCACTTGCCTATAACTTCAGCTCTAGAGGACTAGATGCGCCTCCTCTATTTTTAATTTTTACCTCACTGGTCACCTTCATTCATGTATGCATATACAAATGCACACATACAATTAAAAATAAAATCTAAAAAATAGAAATATAATCATTCTGTTACAGAACTGACAATGGATTCATCATGCCAAAAGAATCAAAATTAATGGTTTTATTACTTAGGATCTGATAAATATCAGTTATTCTAGATAGTGGATAAGTAACTGGTAGCCACTTTAAGTGCCTAGGCAGATCTTCTGCTGAAATATGGACATTTTAAAAGTAAACCAATATTGAGGATCCTCTGTGCTCTAGTGAGTAGCAGAGAAGCATCTTCCCACACGTGTATCTCCATAGCTAAGCCTTAACAAATTCGAGATAATTGGCCCTAGACGTCTGAATAAATTTTACTTGGGGCACTAATTATTGTAAAATTGTAGCAAAAAGGTGAATCATTCTGTTAGACTCATAATATGAAATCAGTTGATGTCACTGAAACTATTAACAAATGTTGACTGCCTATGAGAGGTCAAATGTTCACTATCCTAAGTTATAGAACACGAGAAGGGTGAGAGAGGGGAACAGGGAGAAAGAGGTTGGGCAGGAGAAGAGGGAAGAAAATGAAACTAAGGTCATTTATCTGAGTCCAGTAAGTTCAAATTTGACCTAAAATATGTATTTATTCAAGACCATTTAAATTGTTTATATACCTTTTTACTGAAAAAATATCACACTATAAACTTCCAAAAGTATTGTCTTTAGCAAATGTTTATCATTAAATAATTTGTCTAACATCTTTTCTAAACAAAGATTATCTGGCCAACTTAAAGGATCAGTGCTTTTCTCTAAACCATTAAAATATCAGGGTTGAATATTTATTAAGAGGAAAGAAAAGGCTGGCACTCTTGCATGCCTCAGCAGTGCCCTATTGAATAGTTTTCTTAGCAGCCATTCTTGCATTGCATTGATCTTGCCCTAGAGTGTATTGGTTTTCAATTCTCCCCTGGTTCAGACCATGCTTCCCACAGCATCATTTTAAAGAAGGTTATTTGTACCAGGATTCCCTCTTCTGTGAAATCTTATTTATAAAATCACAATTGCACAGTGCTACAGAAAGCACTCATTCACACCTTACAGCACACAATTATTTAGAATTAAGATTAAGGTGAAATTTGCTCACTTCATTGAAATCTCCCAATACTATGGATCTATCACATTTAGGAATAGATGAAAATTTAAAAGCACAGTAAAGGGTTGGGGATTTAGCTCAATGGTAGAGCGCTTGCCTAGGAAGCGCAAGGCCCTGGGTTCGGTCCCCAGCTCCGAAAAAAAGAACCAAAAAAAAAAAAAAAAGCAGAGTAAAGTAATGGGAAACAATCAAATCCTTTCTTTTACAGCTAAAATGTTGAACTTCGAATTTGTCTTATAGTATATCATGGATTACAATGTGCAAAGACAAAATTACAATTATAACAAGAAGGGGTTGTGATTAAGAAAGGATGAATACTGATATAATTAGCAAGAATAATCAATAGTTCCTCATGGCGTCAACATTAATAGAGAATGCCCATAACCGCACAGCACTTCACCCTACAGTTTAGAAGGAGCTAAACAGTGAGCTTCTTTCCCTGTCTAAGAGCTTGTAGCAATTTCATATTATCGGGAATTTGCTGCATTTCTACACAAATGATCCTTCAATTGCTGCATAAATTTATGTTTTAAGCTCAACATCAATTGAAACAAATCCTAAACACCATTACTCTTTGGGATAGAATCTTCTGCACATCAAGACAATATAAATAGCCCTCCAATCTCATATTACTACCCATCCACTTATTTTCATTAATTTATGAACTGAAACAGTACTTCAGCAAGAATTATTTCACCTTTGCTACTCAAAGTTAATTATTCTTACAGAAGTCCATAGAAGATAGACTATATATTATATACAGATATAATGTGTATATGATTTTTAAGATATTTAGTATTGAAATAAAAATAAACTTTAGCTATGTGAAGGAGAGTCTACTAATATTATTACCTGGATGACAACTCATGTATGAAGAATATGCACAAGGACTTTCCACTAAGTAAATTATAAGATTAAGCATCTTCAAAGAAAATGCTAAAGAAACTTAAATTTTTTTTCCTTTTCTTTTTTTCGGAGCTGGGAACCAAACCCAGGGCCTTGTGCTTGCTAGGCAAGCGCTCTACCACTGAGCTAAATCCCCAACCCCAGAAACTTAAATTTTAAGTTTCTAAATTATAGACTAATTAATTCAGCAAATTGTAGATGAATTTAGCTCAGTGAATGTATTTCGTTAAATTGATGTTTCTTTTAATTTCCATATTGTATCAATATACACTTGTGCAAACATAAATAGGGCTTGTAGTATGGTGTGTTTGTGTGTGTTGTGTGTTTTGTGTTTGCGTATGTGTAGTTTGGTTGCCCTAATAAGCAATCTTTCCTATTATGTTTATGATAGATTTTGATGAGATATATAAAGTTGTAGTGGAATAGTTTCTGTGATAACATTTTTATTTTAAAGTCATTTGCATTGATCTCCACTTTACTGTTATAAATGTGTAATTTTTCTCCTCAAGTTAAAGATGCTAAATATAATTTATATTGATATTGGCATACACACTGTCTATGACTATCAATGTTACAGAAGAGGAAAGAGAAAGAAATGCCAACATCAATTGAAACCATTTTTATTTTTACATAATTTTCTTTCTGCAAAATGTAAGACCAAAGTTTTCAGACAATCCCCTTAGATGAGTCTTTTCTTCCTATCCAGCTCTAAACCCATTGTTCTGTGCCTTTAAACAAGCCTTCCCAACACAATTTGAAGTATGTCTCAGTGAGGCCATTACTGATCACAGTCATTAAACCCAAGCTCACTGCTTGGTTCTTGATTCACTCATTACTTTGTGTCTAAAGAAGTTTTCTATTTTTCATATGATTGACACTGCTCTCTTTTTAGGATTCTTTCATCTGATCCTTTTTAGTGACCCTGGGGACAGTCAGTAATTAATTTCCTCTTCCAATGATAGGTCCAGGACATTCAGGTGTTGCGTGCACACTCTTTCTTCTTATATACTCTAGATATCTCAGCTGACTTTGTGGCTCTTTTGGCCATGCAAATCTGACAACTGACAATTTCCTTGTGGGTTACAAAAAGATTCATCTTTTCATTAGTAACAAGGAAGTCACAGATATTCCAAAGCCTTTGTTCACCAAACTGTTGTATGTGACAAATTTAGCTTGCCAGTGAATTCATTTATGCTATTGCTAAAGAAATGGCTTATTGTCCCCTACTTAATCTTTGTATCAGTGACATACACCAATGTCCTATTTTGTGTCCCAGCCTTATGTATCATGCCAGTGAGGAAAATTTAATCCTGTGTAAAAATTCATATGTGGGATATTTATGAACTCTTCTAATGTCAGCAAAACAGCCTCTACTTGGACCCAGTCCTTGGATGTCTCCTTTTCCACTAGAAACTAACAAGCATCTTCTTACTTTAATTTGAAACATGTAGAATTAGTTTGCTATATTTTCCATCACATTTCTGGGAACATGGAATGAGTGAATTGATAACTTTTGTGTAATTTTGCTTTATAGTATTAAAAGCAACTGGAAGGGCTACTTCGAAGTTATCCTGAGAAAGATAGACTACCATCCACACAAATGATAGGAGTCAACACCACAGAGCAATGCACATTGCGTGTTAAGTTTTAAAGATTATCTAATCATACTAGCTTCATGTAAGCTGAATTATGGTTTCCGATGATATTACATAGTTTCTTATACCTATGGTATAACATTGTAGATAAGTCTTAAAATATTTACTTTAGGTTCTAATATTATAATAAGAAAGAAAATAATTGAAATAAACTAAAATGTTATTAATAGGTTATGCATATTTTATCTGCTTGAGGTTATATTCACATTAAACTAGCCAGTGATTATAAATTGAAAATAAATTTGAAGATCTGTAAGGTCAATTTTCAGTAACATACTCTCAAACAAATCTTAAGCCTTGCCTAGTAAGTGGGCCTTTGAAGAGCTATATTTTTGTTCTTATATGAACTGTAAATCAGACAAGAACCAGATTTGCCTTTATGCAAAACTTATATTCTATTTTTATGCACCAGCGACTTTCTTCTTGCTCTGTGCAGAAATTCATGTGTAATCTTTTTATATTGTCTTTTTGTTGTTGTTGTTTTTTCATTTCTTCCCTTTTCTGTCTCTCTCTACCCTCACTTCTTAGCAAATCCTCTCAAAGGTAATGCTCTCAACATGCTTTATTGACATCATTGCACAACTGCAGTGTTTGTTAGACTAAGATAAACCCAAAAGATCAGAATCAAAGACAAAGACTTCTAAGGATTAATGTGAACAAAGCACTTACTCAGCACAAGGGATTCCAGCTCAGATCACAGTGCTAGAGGAAAATACTTTAATAGTTTGATGACTGGGAAGAAAGGTAATATTAAGACAAAGTGAACCAATAAGATACAAAGTGACAGATCATAGATGCTTTGTAACTTAAAAGAGAACATGGGCAGAATCGGAGGATTTTAACTGGGAAGGGGGAATAGGGAAGGATTGGAAAGAAGAGGGTAAATAATATGGTGTTTTAAAATGACATGGAGAATGATTATTGTATATTCATATGTAACACACATACAAACACAGAGGGAGGGAGGGATGGAGGGAGGAAGAATTTTAACTCTATTATAAACACTTATCCTCTTACCCACATGTAAGTATAGCTCTTATTCTTCATCAAAAAGCTACTTTTTGAAACATATGAAGACTATGTTAGAGAATGACCACACATGTTGCACATTGACCCATTCCCTTTAAAATCCATGACCTCTTTTTCATTTCAACATACAAAGAGAATAGTTGATCTTGGAGTGACCATGGTCAACTGAGACTTCTACAATGAAACCCCTATATCTCAGGCTCATGGAAAAATCAAAGAATAGGAGCAGAAAGATGTTAAAAGCCAGAGATTCAGCATTCCTACTGCTAAACGGTGTTTTATTTTTTCTTTTTTAAATAGATATATTTTTTCTTCCATTTTTATTAAATTACCCCCATTATCATTAGCCCCCCCAACAATCCTCTACACTGGGGGTCCAACCTTGGTTTTCTACACATAACTGCTAGATTGCACCCATGAAATTGCAACAACATGGCAGACCTACAAATAATACCAATTGACTTGCCAATGTGACTGGGTGAATTTTGCAAGATCCCACCCCTAGAGCAAGAGCTACAGGCTGTCTGTCATTGGCTGCTAAGAGATGGAGAATCAGTTCTCTAAGGCACTATCTCCCTTAATATGCTATCCAGTATCAAAGGGTAAGCTCTCAACATATGCATATAAATGGACTCAGTAGGCCACATATTACATACATACATACATACATACATACATACATACATACATCAGGTGTACATTTATTTAATAATATTATTAATTGACTGATGAATAATAATAATTATAAATAATAAATAAGAAGAAAGGCCCATGAATTCTTCAAAGACATGGAAAGAACATGGAGGAAGAATGGAGACATATGGGGTTGGGTGGAGCTAATGTAAAGAAAGTACTAATATAAAAAAGTGAATTAAAATAAGTTAATTAGACAATTAAAAATAAATATTACTGTATCTTTAGGCAGTAAATACAGATTATAAATTTCTAGATATAATTATGAGTTTAAGGAATGACAATGAATTAAACTGTTGAAAGATTTGTAATATTCTTTAATGTTATCCTAAACAAACTCAAAGAAAGTTCATCTCCTTAGATGCTGAAAAAGCATTTGACAAAATACAACATACCTTCATGTTAAATGTTTTGGAGAAATCAGGAATTCAAGGCCCATAACTATACCCAATAAAGGCAACTTACAGCAAACCAACAGCCAATATCAAATTAAATGGCTTGAAGCAATCCCACTAAAATCAGGGACAAGACAAGGATGTCCACTGTCTCCATATCTATTCAATATAGCACTTGAAGTGCTAGCTAGAACAATAAGACAACAAAAAGAGATCAAGGATGTACATATCGTCAAAGAAGAAGTCAAGGTGTCACTATTTGCAAATGATAGGATAGTACACATAAGCAACCCCAAAGATTCATCAAGAGAACTGCTACAGCTGATAAACAACTTCAGCAAAGTGGCTGGATATAAAATTAACTGAAATAAATCAGTAGCCTTCCTTTATAGAAATGATAAACAGCCTGAGAAAGAAATTATAGACACAACACCCTTCACTATCCCCACAAAAATATACAATATCTTGGGGTAACTCTAGCCAAACGAGAAAGATCTGTAGGACAATAACTTCAAGTCTCTCAGGAAAAATATTGAAGACTACAGAAAATGGAGAGATTACCTACATTCGTGGTTTGGCAGAGCTAACATAGAAAAAATGACCACCCAATCAAAAGCAATCTACAGATTAAACACAATCCCCGTCAAAGTTCCAACACAATTCTTCAATGACCTGGAAAGAACGATTCCAGGATAGCAGAAACTGTTCTCAATAATAAGAGAATTCCTGGGGAAACCATCATCCCTGACCTCAAGCTGTACTACAGAGCAATAGTAATATCAACTGCATTGTATTGGTACAGAGACAGACAAGTTGACCAATGAAATTGAATACCCAGAAATAAAACCACACACTTATGAACAATTGATCTTTGACAAGACAAAAATATATAATGGAGAAATGAAAGCATCTTCAATAAATGGTGCTGGTCTAGCTGACAGTTTGTATGTAGAAAGATGTGTAATATTTTTATAATGAGATTTCCCTTATATATAGTAAAACTTAACACTAAATATTCTGCACTTTCAGGAAAAATAAAAAGACAAAAGTTGTAGATATCTTTAATAATTCTGACCATTTTGGAGATAGGTAGAGACAAGAGACACTTTATAACAACTTCTCAGTCTTTTATTCTAATGAATTACCTGGCTCATGACAAATGAAATATTATAAAATGAAATATAATTATTTTAGCTTTAAGGGAATCTCAATAATGATACATGTTCATTATTTTTAATAAATTAGGTGTTATGGCATCATTAACCTGCATTAAGAATCAGGCTAGATACTCAGTAGGAAAAATCTCTTATTTTAGTTAGCATGAACTTTATAATTTTTTTCTTAATCAATTTTATTCTTTCATCTTTCTACTTTCAGAATTAATTACTAGCCTTTCTATTAGTTTCCCAGGGCACAGGCTTTTATTGCAAAAATCAGTACTAGTATTTGAACTCATCTCTTCACAAGTCAAATGGTGCATTTTGTTTTGTTTGGGAGGCAATTGCAGAAGATAAAGAGCCCAGCTCATTGCATAGTGCTTGTGCACATAATTGGAATCACATACCTTTTCAGCATCACAATTATCTTAGCTATTGTTGGCTTTATTTCCTAATTGAAGGGGGAAAAGAAACACTATTCAAGTAATTATCATATTTTGGGCATTTTTGTTTCATGAACAAGTCACTTAAGGGTCTAACTTACTGAGCCCTACCTTTGTGGGATGTTAATTTAAATGTGCACAGACAATATAATCTGATTACTATAACAGGTCTCCTGCTCATTCCCTGATTTCTTGCTGTAAAGGCAATTCTTTTTTTTTTTTTTTAAATCAGGACCTGTCTTCAAATGGGCTCCCTACTCAGGTGATTTTAATTTGTAGCAGTTGATATTAAAACTAGCCATAATTGCCTTGGAGATGAAACTATTCTCAAATGTGATATCCCGGGTGTATGTATATACACACGCATAAGTTTCACCTGCATATATCACATGTATGCAGTATCCATGGAGGGCAGGTGTCAGATACTCTATTCAGACACTTGAATCACGGTCAGCTCTGAACCACTTGTAGGTGCTTGTAATTGAAGCCCAGTCAGTCTGCTGTGAGATCCAGTCCTCTTAACTGAAAAGTCATGTCAGTTGCTATGATTTTCTTTCTTTTCTTTTAAAATTTTTTTATTAGATGTATTTCTTTACTAACATTTCAAATGGTATTCCCTTCCCCAGTTTCCTGTGCATAAGCCCGCATCCCCACAGCCTTCCCCATACAGGTGTTCCCCTATCCACCACTTTTACCCCTCCCCCCAATATTCCTCTGCATTGGGGGTCCAACCTTGGCAGGACCAAGGACTTCCCTGTCTACTGGTGCCCCAACAAGGCTATTCTCTGCTACATATGTAGTTGGAGCCCTGGGTCAATCCATGTATAGTCTTTTGGTAGTGGCTTAGTTCCTGGAAGCTCTGGTTGGTTGGCATTGTTCTTACGGAGTTGCAAGCCCCTTCAGCTCTTTCAATCCTTCCTCTAATTCCCCCAAAGGGGGTACTGTTCTCAGTTCAGTGATTTGCTGCTAGCATTGACCTCTGTATTGGACATGCTCTGGATTTGTCTCTCAGGAGAGATCTATATCCCGTCCCTTTCAGCATGTACTTTTTAGCTTCATCAATCTTACCTAGTTTTGGTGGCTGTATATATATGGGACCCATGTGGGGCAGACTCTAAATGGCTGTTCCTTCAGTTGCTGCTCTAAACTTTGCTTCCATATCCCCTCCTATGGATATTTTTTTCCACTTTCAAAAAGGTGTGGGAGCATCCACATTTTGGTCACACTTCTTGAGCTTCCTGTGGTCTGTGGATTGCATCTTGGGTAATTCGAGATTTTGGGATAATATCCACTTATCAATGAATGCATACCAAGTGTATTTTTTGTGATTGGGTTACCTCACTCAAGATGATATTTTCTAGTTCATTCCATTTGCCCATGAATTTCATGAAGTCATTGATTTTAATAGCTGAGTAGTACTCCATTGTGTAGATATACCACATTTTTTGAATCCATTCCTCTTTTGAAGGGCATCTGGGTTCTTTCCAGCTTCTGGCTATTATAAATAAGACTGCTATGAACATAGTGGAGCATGTGTCTTTGTTTTATGTTGGAGCATATTTTGGGTATATGCCCAAGAGGGGTATAGCTGGGTCCTCAGGTAGTGCAGTGTCCAATTTTCTGAGGAACCTCCAGACTGATTTTCAGAATGGTTGTGCCAGTCTGCAATCCCACCAACAATGGAGGAGTGTTCCTCTTTCTCCACATCCTCGCCAGCATCTGCTGTCACCTGAGTTCTTTTAATCTTAGCCATTCTGCATGGTGTGAGGTGGAATCTCAGGGTTGTTTTGATTTGCATTTCCCTGATGACTAAGAATGTTGAACATTTCTTTAGGTGCTTTTTGGCCATTCGATAATCCTCAGCTGAGAATGTTTTGCCTAGCTATGTACCCCATTTTTAATAGGGTTATTTGGCTCTCTGGAGTCTAACTTTTTGAGTTCTTTGTATATTTTGGTTATAAGCCCTCTATCAGTTGTAGGATTGGTAAAGATCTTTTCCCAATCTGTTGGTTGCCTTTTTGTCCTAACCACAGTATCCTTTTTGCCTTACAGAGAAGTTTTGCAGTTTTATGAGGTCCCATTTATCAATTCTTGATCTTAGAGCATAAACCCTTGGTGTTTTGTTCAGGAAAGTTTCCCCAGTGCCCATGTGTTCGAGATGCTTCCCCACTCTTTCTTCTATTAGTTTGAGTGTATCTGGTTTGATGTGTAGGTCCTTGATCCACTTCGACTTAAGTTTTGTACATGGTGATAAGAATGGATAGATTTGCATTCTTCTACATGCTCACCTCCAGTTGAACCAGCACCAGTTGTTGAAAATGCTACCTTTTTTCTATTGGATGGTTTTGTCTTCTTTGTCAAAGATCAAGTGACCATAGGTATGTGGGTTCATTTCTTGGTCTTCAATTCTGTTCCACTGATCTGTCTGCCTGTCTTTGTACCAATACCATACAGTTTTTATCACTATTGCTCTGTAATACTGCTTGAAGTCAGGGATGGTGATTCCCCCAGAAGTTCTTTTATTGTTGAGTATAGTTTTTGCTATACTGGGTTTTTTTTGTTATTCCAGATGAATTTGCAAATTGTTTTGTCTAGCTCTCTGAAGAATTGGATTGGAATTTTGATAGGGATTGCATTGAATCTGCAGGTTTCTTTTGGCAAGATGGCCATTTTTAATTTATTAATCCTGCCAATCCATGAGCATGAAATTCTTAATAATTTGACTACTAACAGAATTTTTCATATGCTCAGGTACTAAACTGAAGACTATATATTTTGTGAATAAAAGCAGCATGAATAATAATATTCCAAAATTTTTCTAAATAGAAAAAAATATATACATGCTTTGTAAGTTCCAGGGAGAACATCATACCATTTCTAGTTCCAGAAGTCACAAGTTCGTCTTCTAGAAATTCGATTATTTTTATTCTGAACACTCATGTATGTATCTATAAATATGTGTAACTATTACCTAAGTGAACCTTTATTCTGCATTTTCTTTTTAAATAGCAATTAAGTAATATTTATAATTAATTAAGTAATTAATTTTACATTGCAAACATAATTTCCCCTCCCTGCTCTCTCCCTAATCTTTCCCCTCTCCCTTCCTCCTAGCCACCCCCTCCCTTTGTTTTCAAAAATGAGAGGTCTCCCATGGATATCTGACATCAAGTTGCAGTAAGACTAGACTCATCTTCTCTAATTGAGGCTAGGAGAGTAAGTCCAGTAGCAGGAAAGGCCTCCTAAAGCAGGCAACTGAGTCAGAATCATTGCCTCCACATGAAGATCAAGCTACAAAACTGTTACATATGTATAGAGAGCCTAGTCAGTCCCATGCATACTCTCTGGCTAGTGATTCAGTCTCTATGGGCCACAATGGGGCCATATTAGTTGATTTTTTAGGTTTTCTTATAGTGTCCTTTACCCATCTGGCTCCTACAATCCTTTCTCCTCCTCTTCCACAGGATTCCCAAGCTCTGCCTAATGCTTGCCGGTGAGTCTTTAACCTCTGATGAAACCTCTCTGATGATGTTTATGCTAGGCTACTATCTGCAAGTATAGCAGAATATCATTAGCAGTGTCAGAAGTAGGCTTCCTCTCATGGCATGGGTCTCAAGGTGGACCAGTCATTTGCTGGCCATTCCCTGAATGTCCGCTTCATTTTTACCCCTATTCATCATGTAGGCTGGACAAATTATAGGTTGAAGGTTTTATGGCTGGGTTGGTATCCCAATACTTGCATAGAAGTCTTTCCTGGTTAAAGGAGATGGCTGGTTTGAGTTCCATGTTCCCAATTGCTAGGAGTCTTAGCTAGGATCACTCACTGATTTCTGGGTATTTCCACTTTCTTAGGTTTCTAGCTTGTCCCATAGATGACTCCCAAAATTCCAGTTGTCTCTCCCAATATTTTCTCACTCTGTCCTCCACCCTTTCTAATGTCCTCTCTTCTCATCCCTATTGTCAGCCCACTCTTGTCCTATCCCCCTCCATCTACTTCAATCTCTATTTATTTTTTATTTAATTATTTTATTTATTTACATTTCTAATATTGCTGCCCTTCCTGGTCCTCCTTCCTGAGTTATTCACCCCATCCTCCTGCCTCTTTGCTTTTGAGAGGGTGATCCTTAATACATCCAATCACCCCTGTAATTATACCCCTTCCCTGGGGCATCAACTGTACAGGATTAAGTACCTTTTTACTGAGGCCAGAAAAGGCAGTCCTCTGCTACACAGGGGCTGGGGGCCACAGATCAACCCCTGTATGCTCTTTGGTTGGTGACTTAGTCTCTGGAAGCTCTGAGGGGGTTCAGTTAGTTGATACTGTTGTTCTTCCTATGGGATCGCAATTCCCTTTAGCTCCTTCAGTCCTTCCCCTAAGTCTTCCATAGGGGTCCCAGTCCTCAGTTGGATGTAAATATCTGCATCTGTTTCAGTCAGCTGCTAGAAGAGCCTCTCAGAGGACACCCATGCTAGGCTCCTGACTGCAAGCACAACACAGCATCAGTAATAGGTGCCTGAACATGGGATGAATCCCAAGTTGGGCTGATCACTGAATGGCCTGTCCTTCAGTCTCTGCTCCTTTTTTGTCCCTGCACTTCCTTTAATCAGGAATA
Organism: Rattus norvegicus; assembly: GCF_021556685.1. Taxonomy (NCBI): domain Eukaryota; kingdom Metazoa; phylum Chordata; class Mammalia; order Rodentia; family Muridae; genus Rattus; species Rattus norvegicus. Next base: position 64,186,234 of record NC_141546.1, on the reverse strand, counting down.
ATTCTGAGATAGAGGGTAAATATCTAAAATACACAAAGAACTCCAGAAGTTACTCTACAACAAACCAAATAACCCATTTAAAAATGTGGTTCAGAGCTAAACAAAGATTTACCCAGAGAGGAATGTCAAATAACCTAGAAGCATTAAAGAAATGTTCAAAGTCTTTAGTCATCACGGAAATGCAATAAAAACTACTCTGAGATTCCAACTTATACTCATTACAATGGCTAATATCACAAACTCACGAAGCAACATATGCTGGCTGTGGAGAATGAGGATGTGGAGAAAGAGCAACAATTTAATGCCAGTGGGGTTGCAAAGTTGTACAATCACTGTTGAAATAAATTTGTCTGTTCCTCAGAAAATTGGAAATAGTTTCACCTGAAGACCAAGCTATATCACTCCTCAGCCCATACTCCAAAGATGCTCTACCATATCATAAGGACACATGCTCCACTATGCTCATAGCAGCCTTATTTGTAATTGACAGAAGCTGGAAACAATCAAGATGTCCCTCAACCAAAGAATGGATACACAAAATGTGGTTCATTTACAAATGGAATACTATTCAGCTATTAAAAATGAGGATATCATAAATTTTTCTGGCAAATTGACAGAACTAGAAAGTATTACCCTGAGTGAGGTAACCTAGACCCAAAAGGATATGCATGTTATGTACTCACTGATAAGTAGATATTAGAGAAAACTTCAAACAACCCATGATACAACTCACTGACCATATGAAGCTTAATGAGAAGGAAGCTCCAAATGTGGATACTTCAATCACACTTAGAAGGGAGAACAAAATAATCATGAAAGGCAGAAAGGTGGAGGGACATGTGTGGGAGATGGGGGGAGGGGGAAAGGGGATATGATTAGGTATGGGGGAGACAGAAGAGAAGCCCAGAGGGCCAGGAGAATGAATGGAAACATGAAGCAGTGTGGTGTGGAAGGCGAGGGAACCTCTAGAAAGTTCTAGAGACCTGGAAAGTGAAAGGTTCCCAGGAATCAATGTTTATGAACTTAGCTGAAATGTCCAACACTGGGGAGATAGAACCTGAAAAGGTGACCTCCAGTAGACAGACATGACCTGCAGTTGAGGCGTTGGGCCACCCACCTTTCTCCTTTTTTAAAAAAAAATTCATTTAATTTATTTGTTATTTATTTATTTATTTATTTATTTATTTATTTATTTATTACTTATTCACTCTATTTTTTTATTAACTTGAGTATTTCTTATATACATTTCGAGTGTTATTCCCTTTCCCGGTTTCCGGGCAAACATCCCCCTCCCCTCTCCTCTTTCCTATGGGTGTTCCCCTCCCCATCCTCCCCCCATTGTCGCCCTCCCACCAACATTCACTCTAAATCCCTCTCACTGCTCCTCTCTCGGTCATCCTCTCCCACAGTCCTTCCCCTCTCATTTCTTCTTTGAGAGGATGGCCTCCTCCTGGGTATCTCCCTACCCTGGCACTTCAACTCTCTGTTAGACTAGGTGTGTCCTCTCCCAGTGAGGCAAGACAAGGCAATCCAACTAGAAGAACATATCCCATGGGCAGGCAACAGCTTTTGGGAGAGTCCGTGTTCCAGTGGTTCAGGAAGCACATGAAGGTCAAGCTACATAATTGCTTCAAATGAGCATAGCGGCCTAGGTCTAGTTTGTGTATGTTCTTTGGTTGGTGGTTCAGACTCTGAGAACCACAAGTGTCCAGGTTAATTGATCTTTCTGTGGAGTTCCTCTTTAGGTCCCACAACCCTTCCTCCCATTATTCTATGAGTCTCCAAGCTCCAGTCACTATTTGGCTATCGGTTTCTGCATCTGTCTGAGTCAGCTGCTTGGTTTGGATTAAAAATTTTGTGGGTGGGTTGATGTTTCTATTGCTCCACTGGAGTTTGTGTCTGGCTATAGGAGGTGGCCTCTTTAGCTTCCATATCCCCAAAATAGTCACAGGTCACCCCCATTGCTTCTTGGATGTTTCCCTTATCCCACATCCTTGTCTCATCCTGGAGATGCCCCCACCTCCTCACCCCCATGACTTGCAAATTTCTGTTCATTTTCATAGACATCAAGACATCTCACCTATCCTTTCCCATACCTGATCCTGAACCCCAGTACTCCTTCCAGGTCCTTCTCTCCATTTACCTCTTGTGACTATTTTGTTCTTCCTTCTATGTGACATTCAAGTTTCTGTGCTTGAGTTTTCCTTTTTCTTTAGACTGTTTGGGTCTGTGGAGTGTAACATGATGCCTGTATTTTATGGCTAATATCAACTTATAAGTGAGTACATACCGTGCGTGCATGTCCTTTTCAGAGTGGGTTACTTCACTCAGGATAATATTCTCAAGTTCCATCCATTTGCTTGCCAAATTTATGATGTTTTGGTTTTTTAATAGCTAAATAGTATTCCATTGTGTAAATGTACCATGCTTTCTTTATCCAGTTGAGAGACATTTGGACTGTTTCTAGTTTATGGCTATTTTGAATAAAGCTTCAATGAACATAGTTGAACAAGTGTCTTTGAGGGGTGGTAGAACTTCTTTTGGGTATATACCGAGGAGTGGCATAGCTGGGTCTTCAGATATGATTATTCCAAGTTTTCTGAGAAAATGTCAAATTGATTTTCAAAATGATTGTATGAGTTTTGTTCTAGGCTTTCTTTGTATATGCAAGAATTTCACTTTGTGTTATCTTCAGACATAGAGATGCAAGGAGAATGCTCTTAGAATCTATTTGAGGTAACTCATCCCTCCTAGTACTTGGAAATATATTATGTGTATTCTAGAATAGGTCATAATATAGAGTACTAAGTAATTTTTGTCATTCTAAAATGTTATGATGTTTAAATCTAGGAAAGTATTTTCCTTAATGAATATAATTGTGAACAGTGTAATTTTATATAATAATTATATAATAGCTTATGATGGGTATTATTCTATGTTCTGACATGTTTTTCACTGCATATTTTAATAGTCCTATAAAAGATACACATATTTGTCATAAATTTTATATCCACAAGTTCTCTGAAAATTGAAAACAGTGTGTATTTGTTTAAAGACACTAAATTTTTTCCAATTAATATTTTTATTAATTCTTGGGGAATTTCACCTTGTACATCCCAGTCACATTAATTTCAGCGTCCTTCCATGTCTACTCCCCTGCCCTCGGGCTATCCTCTCATAACCTACCCCACCCCCAACAAGACCATTTTCAATTTGTATTGTTCATATATTCACTGGAGCATGGTCAAACTCCCAGTGGCCTGCCCCTTAATGAAAACTGAGTCCTTTTTCATATGTATCCTCTACCAGATGCCATTAACTATGAAAGCCTATGCTTCACCATCTTTATCAAAATATTCAAGACTTCTCTTCAATGGCTTCCATTTTATGCTGTTACTTTTGGTGGGTGAGGTAATAAGGTAGGGGTTGTCACAGAAGACCCCCATTTCTCTTATTATCAACTATATGTCTGTCGTCATCTATATCACTTTTAAAGCAGATTCTTTGCTTAAAGAAAAACTAACTTATTTGATGAAAAAAATCTGTGTAGGCAGTTTACATTACACATTTAGCCAAAAAAGTCCTGCCACTTATGAGTATTTTTGTAATTGTCATACAGCATACAGAACCTGAAGTGCCTTGCTTTAACATAATACATCTTAAATTGAAAAATGTATCTGGCTATTAGGTTTTAGAAACGTATTCCCTTGAACTGGTTGTAATACTCACTCAAGGAATAAGAAAATAGAGGCACGCCCGGCCCGCAGCAGCTCTCTGCTCCCAGACCCAGTGAGAGAGAGACCCAACCGCCTGGTCAGGTGGGCACTCCTGAGGCTGCAGAGCGGAAGAGACCACCAACTCTGCTCACCACTGCCCACATCCCTGGCCCAAGAGGAAACTGTATAAGGTCTCTGGGCTCCCGTGGGGGAGGGCCCAGGAGCGGCAGGACCCCTGCCTGAGACACCGCCGGAACCTGAAAGAAACAGACGGGATAAACAGTTCTCTGCACCCAAATCCCGTGGGAGGGAGAGCTAAACCTTCAGAGAGGCAGACAAGCCTGGGAAACCAGAAGAGACTGCTCCCTCCCTGCACACACATCTCGGACGCCAGAGGAAAAAGCCAAAGACCATCTGGAACCCTGGTGCACTGAAGCTCCCGGAAGGGGCGGCACAGGTCTTCCTGGTTGCTGCCGCTGCAGAGAGCCCGTGGGCAGCACCCCACGAGCAAACTTGAGCCTCAGGACCACAAGTAAGACCAAATTTTCTGCTGCAAGAAAGCTGCCTGGTGAACTCAAGACACAGGCCCACAGGAACAGCTGAAGACCTGTAGAGAGGAAAAACTACACGCCCGAAAGCAGAACACTCTGTCCCCATAACTGACTGAAAGAGAGGAAAACAGGTCTACAGCACTCCTGACACACAGGCTTATAGGACAGTCTAGCCACTGTCAGAAATAGCAGAACAAAGTAACACTAGAGATAATCTGATGGCGAGAGGCAAGCGCAGGAACCCAAGCAACAGAAACCAAGACTACATGGCATCATCGGAGCCCAATTCTCCCATCAAAACAAACATGGAATATCCAAACACACCAGAAAAGCAAGATCTATTTTCAAAATCGTATTTGATCATGATGATGGAGGACTTCAAGAAAGACATGAAGAACTCCCTTAGAGAACAAGTAGAAGCCTACAGAGAGAAATCGCAAAAATGCCTGAAAGAATCGCAAAAATCCCTGAAAGAATTCCAGGAAAACATAAATAAACAAGTAGAAGCCCATAGAGAGGAGACACAAAAATCCCTGAAAGAATTCCAGGAAAACATAAATAAACAAGTAGAAGCCCATAGAGAGGAGACACAAAAATCCCTGAAAGAATTCCAGGAAAACACAATCAATCAGTTGAAGGAATTAAAAATGGAAATAGAAGCAATCAAGAAAGAACACATGGAAACAACCCTGGATATAGAAAACCAAAAGAAGAGACAAGGAGATGTAGATACAAGCTTCACCAACAGAATACAAGAGATGGAAGAGAGAATCTCAGGAGCAGAAGATTCCATAGAAATCATTGACTCAACTGTCAAAGATAATGTAAAGCGGAAAAAGCTACTGGTCCAAAACATACAGGAAATCCAGGACTCAATGAGAAGATCAAACCTAAGGATAATAGGTATAGAAGAGAGTGAAGACTCCCAGCTCAAAGGACCAGTAAATATCTTCAACAAAATCATAGAAGAAAACTTCCCTAACCTAAAAAAGAGATACCCATAGGCATACAAGAAGCCTACAGAACTCCAAATAGATTGGACCAGAAAAGAAACACCTCCCGCCACATAATTGTCAAAACACCAAACGCACAAAATAAAGAAAGAATATTAAAAGCAGTAAGGGAAAAAGGTCAAGTAACATATAAAGGGAGACCTATCAGAATCACACCAGACTTCTCGCCAGAAACTATGAAGGCCAGAAGATCCTGGACTGATGTCATACAGACCCTAAGAGAACACAAATGCCAGCCCAGGTTACTGTATCCAGCAAAACTCTCAATTAACATTGATGGAGAAACCAAGATATTCCATGACAAAACCAAATTTACACAATATCTTTCTACAAATCCAGCACTACAAAGGATAATAAATGGTAAAGCCCAACATAAGGAGGCAAGCTATACCCTAGAAGAAGCAAGAAACTAATCGTCTTGGCAACAAAACAAAGAGAATAAAAGCACACAAACATAACCTCACATCCAAATATGAATATAACGGGAAGCAATAATCACTATTCCTTAATATCTCTCAATATCAATGGCCTCAACTCCCCAATAAAAAGACATAGATTAACAAACTGGATACGCAACGAGGACCCTGCATTCTGCTGCCTACAGGAAACACACCTCAGAGACAAAGACAGACACTACCTCAGAGTGAAAGGCTGGAAAACAACTTTCCAAGCAAATGGTCAGAAGAAACAAGCTGGAGTAGCCATTCTAATATCAAATAAAATCAATTTCCAACTAAAAGTCATCAAAAAAGATAAGGAAGGACACTTCATATTCATCAAAGGAAAAATCAACCAAGATGAACTCTCAATCCTAAATATCTATGCCCCAAATACAAGGGCACCTACATACGTAAAAGAAACCTTACTAAAGCTCAAAACACACATTGCACCTCACACAATAATAGTGGGAGATTTCAACACCCCACTCTCATCAATGGACAGATCATGGAAACAGAAATTAAACAGTGATGTAGACAGACTAAGAGAAGTCATGAGCCAAATGGACTTAACGGATATTTATAGAACATTCTATCCTAAAGCAAAAGGATATACCTTCTTCTCAGCTCCTCATGGTACTTTCTCCAAAATTGACCATATAATTGGTCAAAAAACGGGCCTCAACAGGTACAGAAAGATAGAAATAATCCCATGCGTGCTATCGGACCACCACGGCCTAAAACTGTTCTTCAATAACAAGAAGGGAAGAATGCCCACATATACGTGGAAATTGAACAATGCTCTACTCAATGATAACCTGGTCAAGGAAGAAATAAAGAAAGAAATTAAAAACTTTTTAGAATTTAATGAAAATGAAGATACAACATACTCAAACTTATGGGACACAATGAAAGCTGTGCTAAGAGGAAAACTCATAGCGCTGAGTGCCTGCAGAAAGAAACAGGAAAGAGTATATGTCAGCAGCTTGACAGCACACCTAAAAGCTCTACAACAAAAAGAAGCAAATACACCCAGGAGGAGTAGAAGGCAGGAAATAATCAAACTCAGAGCTGAAATCAACCAAATAGAAACAAAAAGGACCATAGAAAGAATCAACAGAACCAAAATTGGTTCTTTGGGAAAATCAACAAGATAGATAAACCCTTAGCCAGACTAACGAGAGGACACAGAGAGTGTGTCCAAATTAACAAAATCAGAAATGAAAAGGGAGACATAACTACAGATTCGGAGGAAATTCAAAAAATCATCAGATCTTACTATAAAAACCTATATTCAACAAAATTTGAATATCTTCAGGAAATGGACAATTTCCTAGATAGATACCAGGTATCGAAGTTAAATCAGTAACAGATAAACCAGTTAAACAACCCCATAACTCCTAAGGAAATAGAAGCAGTCATTAAAGGTCTCCCAACCACAAAGAGCCCAGGTCCACACGGGTTTAGTGCAGAATTCTATCAAACCTTCATAGAAGACCTCATACCAATATTATCCAAACTATTCCACAAAATTGAAACAGATGGAGCCCTACCGAATTCCTTCTACGAAGCCACAATTACTCTTATACCTAAACCACACAAAGACACAACAAAGAAGGAGAACTTCAGACCAATTTCCCTTATGAATATCGATGCAAAAATACTCAACAAAATTCTGGGAAACCGAATTCAAGAGCACATCAAAACAATCATCCACCATGATCAAGTAGGCTTCATCCCAGGCATGCAGGGATGGTTTAATATACGGAAAACCATCAACGTGATCCATTATATAAACAAACTGAAAGAACAGAACCACATGATCATTTCATTAGATGCTGAGAAAGCATTTGACAAAATTCAACACCCCTTCATGATAAAAGTCCTGGAAAAAATAGGAATTCAAGGCCCATACCTAAACATAGTAAAAGCCATATACAGCAAACCAGTTGCTAACATTAAACTAAATGGAGAGAAACTTGAAGCAATCCCACTAAAATCAGGGACTAGACAAGGCTGCCCACTCTCTCCCTACTTATTCAATATAGTTCTTGAAGTTCTAGCCAGAGCAATCAGACAACAAAAGGAGATCAAAGGGATACAGATCGGAAAAGAAGAGGTCAAAATATCACTATTTGCAGATGACATGATAGTATATTTAAGTGATCCCAAAAGTTCCACCAGAGAACTACTAAAGCTGATAAACAACTTCAGCAAAGTGGCTGGGTATAAAATTAACTCAAATAAATCAGTTGCCTTCCTCTATACAAAAGAGAAACAAGCCGAGAAAGAAATTAGGGAAACGACACCCTTCATAATAGACCCCAATAATATAAAGTACCTCGGTGTGACTTTAACCAAGCAAGTAAAAGATCTGTACAATAAGAACTTCAAGACACTGAGGAAAGAAATTGAAGAAGACCTCAGAAGATGGAAAGATCTCCCATGCTCATGGATTGGCAGGATTAATATAGTAAAAATGGCCATTTTACCAAAAGCAATCTACAGATTCAATGCAATCCCCATCAAAATACCAATCCAATTCTTCAAAGAGTTAGACAGAACAATTTGCAAATTCATCTGGAATAACAAAAAACCCAGGATAGCTAAAGCTATCCTCAACAATAAAAGGACTTCAGGGGGAATCACTATCCCTGAACTCAAGCAGTATTACAGAGCAATAGTGATAAAAACTGCATGGTATTGGTACAGAGACAGACAGATAGACCAATGGAATAGAATTGAAGACCCAGAAATGAACCCACACACCTATGGTCACTTGATTTTTGACAAAGGAGCCAAAACCATCCAATGGAAAAAAGATAGCATTTTCAGCAAATGGTGCTGGTTCAACTGGAGGGCAACATGTAGAAGAATGCAGATCGATCCATGCTTATCACCCTGTACAAAGCTTAAGTCCAAGTGGATCAAGGACCTCCACATCAAACCAGACACACTCAAACTAATAGAAGAAAAACTAGGGAAGCATCTGGAACACATAGGCACTGGAAAAAATTTCCTGAACAAAACACCAATGGCTTATGCTCTAAGATCAAGAATCGACAAATGGGATCTCATAAAACTGCAAAGCTTCTGTAAGGCAAAGGACACTGTGGTTAGGACAAAACGGCAACCAACAGATTGGGAAAAGATCTTTACCAATCCTACAACAGATAGAGGCCTTATATCCAAAATATACAAAGAACTCAAGAAGTTAGACCGCAGGGAAACAAATAACCCTATTAAAAAATGGGGTTCAGAGCTAAACAAAGAATTCACAGCTGAGGGATGCCGAATGGCTGAGAAACACCTAAAGAAATGTTCAACATCTTTAGTCATAAGGGAAATGCAAATCAAAACAACCCTGAGATTTCACCTCACACCAGTGCGATTGGCTAAGATCAAAAACTCAGGTGACAGCAGATGCTGGCGAGGATGTGGAGAAAGAGGAACACTCCTCCATTGTTGGTGGGATTGCAGACTGGTAAAACCATTCTGGAAATCAGTCTGGAGGTTCCTCAGAAAACTGGACATTGAACTGCCTGAGGATCCAGCTATACCTCTCTTGGGCATATACCCAAAAGATGCCTCAACATATAAAAGAGACACGTGCTCCACTATGTTCATTGCAGCCTTATTTATAATAGCCAGAAGCTGGAAAGAACCCAGATGCCCTTCAACAGAGGAATGGATACAGAAAATGTGGTACATCTACAGAATGGAATATTACTCAGCTATCAAAAACAACGAGTTTATGAAATTCGTAGGCAAATGGTTGGAACTGGAAAATATCATCCTGAGTGAGCTAACCCAATCACAGAAAGACATACATGGTATGCACTCATTGATAAGTGGCTATTAGCCCAAATGCTTGAATTACCCTAGATCACTAGAACAAACGAAACTCAAGACGGATGATCAAAATGTGAATGCTTCACTCCTTCTTTAAATGAGGAAAAAGAATACCCTTGGCTGGGAAGGGAGAGGCAAAGATTAAAACAGAGACTGAAGGAACACCCATTCAGAGCCTGCCCCACAGGTGGCCCATACATATACAGCCACCCAATTGGACAAGATGGATGAAGCAAAGAAGTGCAGACCGACAGGAGCCGGATGTAGATCGCTCCTGAGAGACACAGCCAGAATACAGCAAATACAGAGGCGAATGCCAGCAGCAAACCACTGAGCTGAGAATAGGTCCCCCGTTGAAGGAATCAGAGAAAGAACTGGAAGAGCTTGAAGGGGCTCGAGACCCCAAAAGTACAACAATGTCAAGCAACCAGAGCTTCCAGGGACTAAGCCACTACCTAAAGACTATATATGGACTGACCCTGGACTCTGACCCCATAGGTAGCAATGAATATCCTAGTAAGAGCACCAGTGGAAGGGGAAGCCCTGGGTCCTGCTAAGACTGAACCCCCAGTGAACTAGACTATGGGGGGAGGGCGGCAATGGGGGGAGGGTTGGGAGGGGAACACCCATAAGGAAGGGGAGGGGGGGGATTTTGCCCGGAAACCGGGAAAGGGAATAACACTTGAAATGTATATAAGAAATACTCAAGTTAATAAAAAAAAATACCAATCCAATTCTTCAAAGAGTTAGACAGAACAATTTGCAAATTCATCTGGAATAACAAAAAACCCAGGATAGCTAAAGCTATCCTCAACAATAAAAGGACTTCAGGGGGAATCACTATCCCTGAACTCAAGCAGTATTACAGAGCAATAGTGATAAAAACTGCATGGTATTGGTACAGAGACAGACAGATAGACCAATGGAATAGAATTGAAGACCCAGAAATGAACCCACACACCTATGGTCACTTGATTTTTGACAAAGGAGCCAAAACCATCCAATGGAAAAAAGATAGCATTTTCAGCAAATGGTGCTGGTTCAACTGGAGGGCAACATGTAGAAGAATGCAGATCGATCCATGCTTATCACCCTGTACAAAGCTTAAGTCCAAGTGGATCAAGGACCTCCACATCAAACCAGACACACTCAAACTAATAGAAGAAAAACTAGGGAAGCATCTGGAACACATAGGCACTGGAAAAAATTTCCTGAACAAAACACCAATGGCTTATGCTCTAAGATCAAGAATCGACAAATGGGATCTCATAAAACTGCAAAGCTTCTGTAAGGCAAAGGACACTGTGGTTAGGACAAAACGGCAACCAACAGATTGGGAAAAGATCTTTACCAATCCTACAACAGATAGAGGCCTTATATCCAAAATATACAAAGAACTCAAGAAGTTAGACCGCAGGGAAACAAATAACCCTATTAAAAAATGGGGTTCAGAGCTAAACAAAGAATTCACAGCTGAGGAATGCCGAATGGCTGAGAAACACCTAAAGAAATGTTCAACATCTTTAGTCATAAGGGAAATGCAAATCAAAACAACCCTGAGATTTCACCTCACACCAGTGCGATTGGCTAAGATCAAAAACTCAGGTGACAGCAGATGCTGGCGAGGATGTGGAGAAAGAGGAACACTCCTCCATTGTTGGTGGGATTGCAGACTGGTAAAACCATTCTGGAAATCAGTCTGGAGGTTCCTCAGAAAACTGGACATTGAACTGCCTGAGGATCCAGCTATACCTCTCTTGGGCATATACCCAAAAGATGCCTCAACATATAAAAGAGACACGTGCTCCACTATGTTCATCGCAGCCTTATTTATAATAGCCCGAAACTGGAAAGAACCCAGATGCCCTTCAACAGAGGAATGGATACAGAAAATGTGGTACATCTACAGAATGGAATATTACTCAGCTATCAAAAACAACGAGTTTATGAAATTCGTAGGCAAATGGTTGGAACTGGAAAATATCATCCTGAGTGAGCTAACCCAATCACAGAAAGACATACATGGTATGCACTCATTGATAAGTGGCTATTAGCCCAAATGCTTGAATTACCCTAGATCACTAGAACAAACGAAACTCAAGACGGATGATCAAAATGTGAATGCTTCACTCCTTCTTTAAATGAGGAAAAAGAATACCCTTGGCTGGGAAGGGAGAGGCAAAGATTAAAACAGAGACTGAAGGAACACCCATTCAGAGCCTGCCCCACAGGTGGCCCATACATATACAGCCACCCAATTGGACAAGATGGATGAAGCAAAGAAGTGCAGACCGACAGGAGCCGGATGTAGATCGCTCCTGAGAGACACAGCCAGAATACAGCAAATACAGAGGCGAATGCCAGCAGCAAACCACTGAGCTGAGAATAGGTCCCCCGTTGAAGGAATCAGAGAAAGAACTGGAAGAGCTTGAAGGGGCTCGAGACCCCAAAAGTACAACAATGTCAAGCAACCAGAGCTTCCAGGGACTAAGCCACTACCTAAAGACTATATATGGACTGACCCTGGACTCTGACCCCATAGGTAGCAATGAATATCCTAGTAAGAGCACCAGTGGAAGGGGAAGCCCTGGGTCCTGCTAAGACTGAACCCCCAGTGAACTAGACTATGGGGGGAGGGCGGCAATGGGGGGAGGGTTGGGAGGGGAACACCCATAAGGAAGGGGAGGGGGGGATTTTGCCCGGAAACCGGGAAAGGGAATAACACTTGAAATGTATATAAGAAATACTCAAGTTAATAAAAAAAAAAAACTATCCAATTCTTCAAAGAGTTAGACAGAACAATTTGCAAATTCATCTGGAATAACAAAAAACCCAGGATAGCTAAAGCTATCCTCAACAATAAAAGGACTTCAGGGGGAATCACTATCCCTGAACTCAAGCAGTATTACAGAGCAATAGTGATAAAAACTGCATGGTATTGGTACAGAGACAGACAGATAGACCAATGGAATAGAATTGAAGACCCAGAAATGAACCCACACACCTATGGTCACTTGATTTTTGACAAAGGAGCCAAAACTATCCAATGGAAAAAAGATAGCATTTTCAGCAAATGGTGCTGGTTCAACTGGAGGGCAACATGTAGAAGAATGCAGATCGATCCATGCTTATCACCCTGTACAAAGCTTAAGTCCAAGTGGATCAAGGACCTCCACATCAAACCAGACACACTCAAACTAATAGAAGAAAAACTAGGGAAGCATCTGGAACACATAGGCACTGGAAAAAATTTCCTGAACAAAACACCAATGGCTTATGCTCTAAGATCAAGAATCGACAAATGGGATCTCATAAAACTGCAAAGCTTCTGTAAGGCAAAGGACACTGTGGTTAGGACAAAACGGCAACCAACAGATTGGGAAAAGATCTTTACCAATCCTACAACAGATAGAGGCCTTATATCCAAAATATACAAAGAACTCAAGAAGTTAGACCGCAGGGAAACAAATAACCCTATTAAAAAATGGGGTTCAGAGCTAAACAAAGAATTCACAGCTGAGGAATGCCGAATGGCTGAGAAACACCTAAAGAAATGTTCAACATCTTTAGTCATAAGGGAAATGCAAATCAAAACAACCCTGAGATTTCACCTCACACCAGTGCGATTGGCTAAGATCAAAAACTCAGGTGACAGCAGATGCTGGCGAGGATGTGGAGAAAGAGGAACACTCCTCCATTGTTGGTGGGATTGCAGACTGGTAAAACCATTCTGGAAATCAGTCTGGAGGTTCCTCAGAAAACTGGACATTGAACTGCCTGAGGATCCAGCTATACCTCTCTTGGGCATATACCCAAAAGATGCCTCAACATATAAAAGAGACACGTGCTCCACTATGTTCATCGCAGCCTTATTTATAATAGCCCGAAACTGGAAAGAACCCAGATGCCCTTCAACAGAGGAATGGATACAGAAAATGTGGTACATCTACAGAATGGAATATTACTCAGCTATCAAAAACAACGAGTTTATGAAATTCGTAGGCAAATGGTTGGAACTGGAAAATATCATCCTGAGTGAGCTAACCCAATCACAGAAAGACATACATGGTATGCACTCATTGATAAGTGGCTATTAGCCCAAATGCTTGAATTACCCTAGATCACTAGAACAAACGAAACTCAAGACGGATGATCAAAATGTGAATGCTTCACTCCTTCTTTAAATGAGGAAAAAGAATACCCTTGGCTGGGAAGGGAGAGGCAAAGATTAAAACAGAGACTGAAGGAACACCCATTCAGAGCCTGCCCCACAGGTGGCCCATACATATACAGCCACCCAATTGGACAAGATGGATGAAGCAAAGAAGTGCAGACCGACAGGAGCCGGATGTAGATCGCTCCTGAGAGACACAGCCAGAATACAGCAAATACAGAGGCGAATGCCAGCAGCAAACCACTGAGCTGAGAATAGGTCCCCCGTTGAAGGAATCAGAGAAAGAACTGGAAGAGCTTGAAGGGGCTCGAGACCCCAAAAGTACAACAATGTCAAGCAACCAGAGCTTCCAGGGACTAAGCCACTACCTAAAGACTATATATGGACTGACCCTGGACTCTGACCCCATAGGTAGCAATGAATATCCTAGTAAGAGCACCAGTGGAAGGGGAAGCCCTGGGTCCTGCTAAGACTGAACCCCCAGTGAACTAGACTATGGGGGGAGGGCGGCAATGGGGGGAGGGTTGGGAGGGGAACACCCATAAGGAAGGGGAGGGGGGGGATTTTGCCCGGAAACCGGGAAAGGGAATAACACTTGAAATGTATATAAGAAATACTCAAGTTAATAAAAAAAAAATACCAATCCAATTCTTCAAAGAGTTAGACAGAACAATTTGCAAATTCATCTGGAATAACAAAAAACCCAGGATAGCTAAAGCTATCCTCAACAATAAAAGGACTTCAGGGGGAATCACTATCCCTGAACTCAAGCAGTATTACAGAGCAATAGTGATAAAAACTGCATGGTATTGGTACAGAGACAGACAGATAGACCAATGGAATAGAATTGAAGACCCAGAAATGAACCCACACACCTATGGTCACTTGATTTTTGACAAAGGAGCCAAAACCATCCAATGGAAAAAAGATAGCATTTTCAGCAAATGGTGCTGGTTCAACTGGAGGGCAACATGTAGAAGAATGCAGATCGATCCATGCTTATCACCCTGTACAAAGCTTAAGTCCAAGTGGATCAAGGACCTCCACATCAAACCAGACACACTCAAACTAATAGAAGAAAAACTAGGGAAGCATCTGGAACACATAGGCACTGGAAAAAATTTCCTGAACAAAACACCAATGGCTTATGCTCTAAGATCAAGAATCGACAAATGGGATCTCATAAAACTGCAAAGCTTCTGTAAGGCAAAGGACACTGTGGTTAGGACAAAACGGCAACCAACAGATTGGGAAAAGATCTTTACCAATCCTACAACAGATAGAGGCCTTATATCCAAAATATACAAAGAACTCAAGAAGTTAGACCGCAGGGAAACAAATAACCCTATTAAAAAATGGGGTTCAGAGCTAAACAAAGAATTCACAGCTGAGGGATGCCGAATGGCTGAGAAACACCTAAAGAAATGTTCAACATCTTTAGTCATAAGGGAAATGCAAATCAAAACAACCCTGAGATTTCACCTCACACCAGTGAGAATGGCTAAGATCAAAAACTCAGGTGACAGCAGATGCTGGCGAGGATGTGGAGAAAGAGGAACACTCCTCCATTGTTGGTGGGATTGCAGAGTGGTAAAACCATTCTGGAAATCAGTCTGGAGGTTCCTCAGAAAATTGGACATTGAACTGCCTGAGGATCCAGCTATATCTCTCTTGGGCATATACCCAAAAGATGCCTCAACATATAAAAGAGACACGTGCTCCACTATGTTCATCGCAGCCTTATTTATAATAGCCAGAAGCTGGAAAGAACCCAGATGCCCTTCAACAGAGGAATGGATACAGAAAATGTGGTACATCTACACAATGGAATATTACTCAGCTATCAAAAACAACGAGTTTATGAAATTCGTAGGCAAATGGTTGGAACTGGAAAATATCATCCTGAGTGAGCTAACCCAATCACAGAAAGACATACATGGTATGCACTCATTGATAAGTGGCTATTAGCCCAAATGCTTGAATTACCCTAGATCACTAGAACAAACGAAACTCAAGACGGATGATCAAAATGTGAATGCTTCACTCCTTCTTTAAATGAGGAAAAAGAATACCCTTGGCAGGGAAGGGAGAAGCAAAGATTAAAACAGAGACTGAAGGAACACCCATTCAGAGCCTGCCCCACATGTGGCCCATACATATACAGCCACCCAATTAGACAAGATGGATGAAGCAAAGAAGTGCAGACCGACAGGAGCCGGATGTAGATCGCTCCTGAGAGACACAGCCAGAATACAGCAAATACAGAGGCGAATTCCAGCAGCAAACCAATGAACTGAGAATAGGTCCCCCGTTGAAGGAATCAGAGAAAGAACTGGAAGAGCTTGAAGGGGCTCGAGACCCCAAAAGTACAACAATGCCAAGCAACCAGAGCTTCCAGGGACTAAGCCACTACCTAAAGACTATACATGGACTGACCCTGGACTCTGACCCCATAGGTAGCAATGAATATCCTAGTAAGAGCACCAGTGGAAGGGGAAGCCCTGGGTCCTGCTAAGACTGAACCCCCAGTGAACTAGTCTATGGGCGGAGTGCGGCAATGGGGGGAGCTTTGGGAGGGGAACACTCATAAGGAAGGGGAGGGGGGAGGGGGATGATTGCCCGGAAACCGGGAAAGGGTATAACACTCGAAATGTATATAAGAAATACTCAAGTTAATAAAAAAAAAAAGAAAAAAAAAGAAAATAGAGGCACAATGTGCTGCAGAAACATAGTTAAGTTATGATCAAAGAGCTGGTAGTAAAAGCTCTTTCAGCTATGAAGAAGCTAAAAGCCATTTTTTTCTGACTGGAGTTTAGAGATAACTAATCAAATTCATTTTAAAATAATGTATAAAAAGATATTAATGAATAAATGCCACAGAAATGTTATAATTAAGCGTAAAAAAGCTTTTCTTCTGAGTTGAATAACTCGAATAACAGTTCTAACCCAACTCTCATTGATGAGGACATTTAACATTAGATGCAACTCTTTTCTCTGTGTCAAACTCATGTTCAAATGATGACGATCATTATACCTGACCTAAAAAATTCTTGGAAGCTAAAGTGTAATAACAATGAAGGAGGTAATTTGAAAGTAATTAGTCCTATTCTTGCATAAGTGACTATAATAGTTCCATAATATAAAAGGATATTTTTATACCTTTGAACTTTAAAGGACATTAGAGACATGTCAAACTTAAGTTGCACAGGAGAGGCATATTGTACAATGTGGTTCCCAGAGCACCACGCTGAAAGACCATAGCTTGACGAGTACATTATGGTCAAGTGGAAAGAGAAATTCAGGACTGTTGTTGTTGTTGTTGTCTCTTGGAGATTTCCAAGTGTTGTGCTGGTAACTATTACATATAACTTTAAATAATGTATCCTGTACTTTTTTGCTAATATCACTTATCAGAGAGTATATGCCACACATGTCTTTTGGGTCTGCATTACCTCACTTTAGGATGATATTTTCTAGTTCTGTCCATTTGGCTGTAAAATTCATAATATCCTTGTTTTTCATAGCTGGGTAGTATTCTGATGTGTAAATTTTCTGTATCCATTCTCCAGTTGAGGGACATCTGGGTTGTTTCCAGTTTCTGTCTATTACAAATAAGGCTGATATCAACATAGTGGGGCACGTGTCGTGATATGGTGTATCATCCTTTGGACATATGCACAGGAACAGAATAGCTGGATCTTAAGGTAGAACTATTTCCAGTTTTCTGAGAAACTACCCCATTGATTTCCAGAGTGGTTGTCTGATATTGGTGGTCTTTATTCAATCATTTAAAGCTCGAATTGAACAAAAATGCTGAGGAAGAAAGACTTCAATCTTTGGTGCATTGATGGCATTTGTATTCCTCACTTCCTACTTTAATTGCAACATTGTTTCTTCTTGGGTATGGAGCATGATCCATTTGTACTGTGACGTGGAATCAATTGGGGCTCAAGCTCACTAATTGCAGATCTTGATTTTGGTTCTTGTTGGCCAAATGATGGGAGTCCCCACACTTCCCTCTGGTTATGCTTCCTACAAAATTCTAATTGACAGACTCCATAGATTTTATCACCAAAATGTCCTGGAAGAACAAAAATTAATGGACATATTTTCTTGAATTATTTCTAATTTCTGGAATTGACTGTATAAATGATCATTGGAAACAATGATAGTGTTTTGGATAACCGTGTATATAGGTAATCCATGGACATGTTCTCTTAATGAGGATTACCAACAGGGAAATGACAGAAAATTTGTACTTGGAATAACCCACTGACTAGCATATCCTGATGACTCAATGTATATAGTATAAGGGATGGATATGGTAGCATAGGGGCATTTCATAACAAAGGGAAGACAAGACTACATGTGTATTATGGTTGGTGATGGTATTGGAAGCTGGAGACAGAATATAAAATTCAGAATTGTTTGATGGGATTCATTTGGAGACTATCGTAGACTCTCCTGTTTTAATTTTTCTGAATTAAAGAACGATATTTGAGAAGCTAATAACTTCTAAGAAACTATCAGTTCCAATCATTCTGAACCCATCAAAGCAGAGGCCGTGTCTCCCCGTCATAGATGATGCAAAGAGTCTGTATAAAGGTTATGAATCTTCCCTTTGTATATTCTGTTTCTCATTGGAATATTAGTATCATATCACAGAAAAAACCATATAATAAAAGTACAATTGTACCAAATTCATATTAAGTAAGCATAAATATTTTCATGCATGTTTATGGTATGTAGAATGACCCATCAAGAATATCTCATTGGTGGGTTGGGGATTTAGCTCAGTGGTAGAGCGCTTGCCTAGGAAGCGCAAGGCCCTGGGTTCAATCCCCAGCTCCGAAAAAAAGAACCAAAAAAAAAAAAAGAATATCTCATTGGTAACTGAGGAGGTGCAATACTTATAACAGGTAAACATATTAATATTGGCATGGGGGTGAGAGCAAGCTTATAGAAATCCTATTCACAGGATATAAGAATGAAAAACACATTCAACCTCTCTTTGTGTCCTTTTCCAGCAAATGGTTGGAGTACAAGTTACTTTGATATCAGTTTAATTATGATTGCATCAGCATACTTCATATCAAGTCTCTAATTTAGCGGATTTTGCTGGCTGAATATAGCCAATTTATCCCAGCAGTTGTTCTACTAATTCACATTAGCCCCCATGGAGGAGCACACGGCACTCAAGTGGAAGAGTGATGTATAATTGATAAATATCCAGCTACAAAATTCCTCCCATGGGGAGCATGAAACAGTAAGGAAATGAAAATGGGTTGGTTATCCAGTTCTCCCTTTGATCTATCATTTGCATTGCATTGTTCACTTTGCAAGTATTAATTTATTCATTGTTTTTGCTCAAATTCATATCTGCTGTAAGCTCAAGAAGCGTGCCCACCTATGATGGCTCTATCAAACTTATGTGCTTGCCCTGGAGAAGTCAAGTATTTAATTTCCAAAAATCATCAAGACTTTTAACAACAGCAGTCTTTTAAAAGCATTGATTATTGCAATGGCATATGAAATATCGAGGTCTCAAATAAAATACTGTGTTTTGTGTCGCTATGTGCATTTAGTGAGCCGGTGATGGTTGTTTGTGTTTTCCACTCCTCTGGCAACTCTGAGTTTCTGCTCTATGGACCATTAGGTCCCAAATGATATTCCTCATTGCTGTGCACTCTGAAGTGCTCTCTGCAGTTAAGAAGACACACAGGTTCACAGCCCACCAGTGAGGGTCGGTCATACATGGGCCTTTCGTCATTTGGAAGGGCATTTTTGGGAACACTGAATAAAAGGGGTTATATATTTCTTGCAAGTCAATTTTTCTGAGTGTGCACAGAACTGTTCAGATCTCTAATCTACATCTCAGGGACCCACCCAGGAAAGTTGGCTCAGTGGTCATCTAAGATGAAACATGAGAGAAAGATGTGTCTAGTACTGTAATTTATTTAATCACCCATGATGCAATGTGTTTTGTGCACAAATGAAGCTTTAGTTCCAAATTTTCCCAGCATCCCTCTCAATCCTCCAGGTTCACATTCTTCCTGGTTGACCTTCTAGAATGTATTCTAAGCCTTGCATGTAATAGAGGTGTCCTGTTCAGGGCTGAGCACTGAAAGTCAGTTTTTTCTAAGTAGTTTAAGTTTCTGCCTTCACTGCTGTACCTACCAAGGCCAAGAGAGACACTGAACTATAAGGAAAACCACAAATATTTAAAAAGCAGTTTGGTAACAACATGTCCATGTAGGAAAACATTAGTATTAGACTTTACCCTAGGATAGAAGACTTCCCTGGAGCCATGGGCTTTTGATGAGAATATAGTGCAAGGCACAAATTCCCTCTTGCCGAGCTAGCTTCCACATAATGGTAACCCTTGTATTGCCCCGGTGGGTATCTCTGGCCTGGCAGGCTGGTATTTTAGCATGCTTTGTACATAACTGGTAAGGCTGTTAATGGCTTCTCTCCCTCAGAAATCTGCAAAGTGTCTAGTGGTACCATGAATTATAGCCATTGGGGATGCATTGGCAACTTAATTCTGGCTTAATTTCTTCATGTCCTGTAGCTGGTGTGTATCTTCAGGAAGAGGGTCTTAACATCCAGTTCTGAGAAGAAACCACAGACAATGACAATAACTTATATAGTCTTTGGGTCTGTGTGACCTCATTGATCAACACAACTCATTGATCTGGTAATCTTTCTTTACTTACTTACAGTGCATTTATGTTTTCCTCTCTGCACTATTAAGCTCAGCAGATTCAGCTTTGAAATCTTGCAAAAATTCTTCTAGGTAAGGCTATATGAATCATATAATCTGTATTCAGTTTTTAAAAATTATGTAACTCTAGGCTTGCCCTGTCATCATTTATTTCGTGCTTTATGTTTATTTTATTTTGGCTTTATTATAGGCAATAAACAAATGTATAAAATTAATTTGAAAACATATCTCTTCATAGTTTCTAATCCATAAAAGCTAGAAGTCTCATGTTTAAGACACTTTGAAGGAAGTCATGAGGAGATATTTCCTGATAAAGTTCTGCCACTCATCTGGAGGAGTGGGATGCTCCAGCCAGAATCTGATGCTCTTCAGTTTCCTCCAGAGTATGAGAGGCAGCAACCAAAAGTAGGCTGTGGTGGAATGTGAACTGCCTATACTTTCTAGAGAGTAACTTTTGTGTTTCTTTCTGTTTGAATTTTTAAATTTTATTTAATCTTTTTATTACACTCCAGATTTTATCTCCCTCCTGGTCCACCCTCTGATTGTTCCACATCCCATACCTTCCCCCACCTCCACCTCATCTCCTCAAGGATGTCCCCACTCCATACCCCCCATACCCACCAGACCTCCCCACTCCCTGGGCCCTCAGTCTCTTGAGGCTTAGGTGCATCTTCTCTGTTTGAACCCAGGCCCAGCAGTCCTCTGCTGTATGTGTGTTGGGGGCCTCTTATCAGCTGGTGTATGCTGCCCAGTTGGTGGTCCAGTGTCTGAGAGATCTTGGGGTTTCAGGTTAATTGAGACTGCTGGTTCTTTTACAGAGTCACCCTCCTCCTCAGTTTCTTCCAGCTTTTCCCTAATTCAACTACAGGGGTCAGCAGCTTCTGTCCATTGATCGTGTGTAAATATCTGCATTTGACTCTTTCAGCTGCTTGTTGGGTCTCCTGGAGGGCAGTCATGATAGACCCATAGCCTCAGTAATGATGTCAGGCCTTGGGGCCTCTCCTAACTCCTATTAAATGCTTCTAGGTCTTGAGATTACTTATGTAGGATTTGTAACACTTGACAGATAGTGCTAACTGCTGAGACTAACATGTCATGAAACACACCACACACATAGACACACAAAGATACACGCACACCCCTCACACATACAACATGCATACAAACACACACACATACAAAACACTCTTCACACATACCATATATAGACAATCACACACACACACACACACACACACACACACACACACACACACACACACCACCCAGACATAAACACATACATAAACAAAATTCTCTCTCTCTCTCTCTCTCTCTCTCTCTCTCTCTCTCTCTCTCAGCAATAAGCAAAATCAACTCTACATTTAACTATTTAACTATAAATAAATTACTGTACATAAAACATGGGAGATGGCCTCAGGACAGATATGCCTCTCCTGGGAAGATAAGAGAATTAACATGAGTGTAGCTTATTTAACCAGATGAGGTGGTATTAGAATGACATTTGTAATATTATCCTTCATGAGAATTGCTGTACAGCACTCAAATTCACCTCAGATTTCCTGCTTGTTTTCCTGAGACAGGGTTCTTCTTACCCATGTCATTTCTTGTACAACATGGCTCCTTACTGCTCCATGCTTGTGTTTCAACAAATCATCATGATCAGAAATTATTATTTTTACTTTTACATCAACAGTTGACATATCAACTTCAGTATTTTTATAAGATTATTTTCTGAAGAGGAAATTTTATTCAAATGCTTGGGTAATGAGCATACAGTTACATGACAGCTTGAATCAATCATTTAGATAAAATTCCTCATTTACTCTTAACATGTTTGTATGTATTTTCTTATTTTATATTTTATGTTTAATTACATTATAGAGGATACTGAATAACTGCACAGGAAATTTTAATTATAAAAGAATATAATGAGGTTCATTAGAATTGGAGTGACTAAACTACATATTTAAGAGATATCAAATGATATGAAATAAAAAGAGGTAACTACATTTGTCTTTTCAATACAAAAGAATTATTGGGTTTGTGCATGTGTGTGCATGTGGCAGTCTCTGTCTCTCTGTCTATCTCTGTCTCTCTATCTCTATATCTCTATCTCTCTGTCTCTATATCTGTCTGTCTCTGTCTCTGTCTCTCTGTCTCTCTCTGTGTCTCTGTCTCTCTCTGTCTCTCTCTGTCTCTGTCTCTGTCTCTCTCTGTCTCTCTGTCTCTCTGTCTCTCTGTGTGTGTGTGTGTGTGTGTGTGTGTGTGTGTGTGTGTGTTAGGGACTGAACCAAGACTTCATTCTAATACTTAGATACATGCCTGACCACTACTTTTAAAATATTCAAGTTACTTAGTTATTTATCACCCCAATCTCTGCCAATTACTTTTTATTAGAAGTGGTATTGTTAGACATAAAATCTTTAGAGTACAACCAGATATCCAAAAATATACATAGTATTTTTAGTGTTTTGGGGAAGGCTTTGGATTTCATTCCTAATGTAATCTGTATCACAAAACATTTTCATTAAATAAACTTTAGTGTTTGCTTACTTAGTTGTGAAATACTTTCTCTTGCTAAGAGGAAGAAAGCTTATGGACATATTCTTTGTGGCAGATAATAACCTAGAATTTAAAGAGCCATGTCAAAGAGCATTCATGCCTGGGAAACATTGTGTGGAATCACCACTTTCTTTGAGTTCAAATTAAAAACATTAGCTGGGAGTGAGCCAAACTTTGGTGCTGCTGCATAGATTAACTTTTGCACTACATCCAGGATTTCTGGAGAATAGTGTCCTTTAGAGTAGAGGGATAGTGTAATTCAAGAATAAAGAGTTTCTCTTCTGTTTGTTCTTATATACAGGGGCAAATGTAAAAGCTTTGTACTTCACATTTGGATCATGGTACTGCTTAGATTTTCTTCTTAGTACCTTCAAGATTGGGAACAAATATTAGTATACTGTAATTATTTGAGTGCATAGTGTCTTGACCAGTGGAACCCCAAGAAAGATCCTTCTGGGAAACGCTAGACAAAGCAGCTATTATCTCTCTTTGTGAATGCTAAGATATAGATTGCAGAGTGTTTGGTCCACTGGTGGCAAGCTATTTAGTCCTTGCCAACAATGAATTCTCTAGGATGACAACAGGATTTGTCAGTGGCACCTGCTTGACAAGCTGAAGAGAGAAAGGAGCAAGGAGATGGAATGAAATTGCACTTCAATGCAGCCTCCAAAAGCTCAGTAGAATCCTGATATGACAGCTGAGCAAGTCACCAGCCCTGTTACAGGCAAGACAGGCAGCTCTGAGACAAGGCAATGCTTCACACAGGATTGGTAGAAGCTCCAACAAGGAAAGTTTTAAAATGTCGTAAGTAAATGCAAGGGCATATAAGTAAGCCCACTGCAGTGAGTAGTTTTCATATATTTAAATTACAGAATCACACAGTTAATATTTGGAGATGAGGAAATAGCAAGGGACATGGACAGACAGACAGAAGATGGCTTTGAAATATTACTTGAACACACATCTTGGGGCTATGTATAGAGGCTATGCACTCCCATAAATATGACCCAGGGTGTATGGTGCTTTCTGTCTTAGGTCAGTCATGAGCAAATCATTTGTATTTTTTCTCTGTGCCCTTCAAATTGAAAAACAAACAGTCTTTATTGTAACCATCTTATGCCCTGCAACGTGTGCCAATGAAGTAAGAGATTTTAGCAGTAGATGGAACAATGAGGCCAAATACACGGAGTGTTGTTCTATATGGTAACCATCCTTATGTTCTTTTTCCCCTAAGGAGCTTTTCCATAGTTTTGTGCCCTCTCTCTCTGCTTTGGGTGAGATGAAGTTAGGGCAGAGGGGAATATGTTACAGTCCGTTGGAAACCTTGTCAAAAGAGTGATGATATATTAGAATATGTTAAATTGTGGGCAATATTTTCTTAGTAACTCCTTCTATGACTAAGTGATTGACAGTGATTCTAAGAATCATTTCCACATCCTTGTATAACTATTATGTATGTAATGAAATTGTCACAAAAGATTATTACTTCATGTATTGTGAGGTGTTCTAAATAATAGTTTCTCTTGAGTGTGTTAAAATACATGTATGGTCTCTCTCCCTCTGTCTCTCTGCCAGTCTCTCTGTTTCTGTCTCTATCGCTGTCTCTGTATCTCACTCTCTCTGTGTTTGTGTATATGTGTGTGTGTGTAAGCATGTGTGAGAGATGTTGCATGTATGATATGTGTTTAGAGCATACATGTAGAAGGCACAGGAAAATTTGTGTTAGTTCTCTCCTTCCTTATTTGAGACAGGGAGTTTTTTTCTTAGGAATACTTCTGAAAATACCAGGCTAGCTGACTTACTAACACCCAGAAAGCTCTGTGTCTATCTCACCCTAGGAGTAGTAGGATTACAACCATTTGCATATGTGTCCAACTTAACCTGTAATCTGGGAACTATGCTCCTTACACTTGAGATAAACACTATCTACAGTGACATTTCTCCACTCTCAAACAGTGCCTTTTGTTACTGTATTTGCTTTGAAAGAAAGATGCCCATACCCAAACTAAGACACAAGGTGGCTCAATATGGTGTATGAGAAAGCATTAGAAAGTGTTGTTTTCTTAGTAAAATAAATAAAGAGCAAATTGATCTACATTAACTTTGACTGTAAGTTGATAATTGCTCATTCATTCAATTTTTATGACAAACAAAAGTGCTTTGTGTGTAATGCATGGTAAACTAATGAAATATTGGTAATCCATAGAAATTTACATATGTAAATATATCATCATTCTTTTAAAATTATGAATCTTCATCTAGGACACCGTAAATATTTTCTGCTGTCACATATTGGAACTGGATAATGAATATTTCATAACCAGTGTCTCAACCACTCAATATTGATTTTAATGATCTTTGATTAAATAACATTGTCAGCCCAAGAAGATTGCTTACTTCAAAAACTTCTCTTGCTCAATGAAATAAAAACAAACCAAACAAAATGAGAAAACAAACTTTCTTCCCAACTGTCCATTTCTACATTACATTCTGTTTGACTGCCATTTCTGATGCTGCCTTTTGTCTGGGATTTCTTTCCTCCAGTAAGTTAGAAATGTTTATCTGAATGTCAGTATACAGATAGCTTTCCATTTTCTGAGAGACTTCTTTTCACATAAATCTTACTGTCTATGACCACAAAAGTAAATATGTTTTTTTTAAATTCTCTCAGGCAGGGAAGTATAATTTTCCCTTTTCATCTTATGGTGAAGTAATTCCCTTGTTATTAATGTGAGGGCCACAACACCAACCAAAGGAGTACATTGGAAACAATCTCATTCTTCCCCTCGCCGGTTACTTATTTATTTCCTGGGGAGGAAGGGGCTCATGTTGTTCATACTTCTATATAACAATTCATCATCTAAAAGCAGTGAGAGCAGGAACTCAAGCAGGTCAGGAACCTGGAGGCAGGAGTTTGCCCATCTTGGTTTGTTCAATCTACATCATTTGTTTATTGTTTTTATTGAATCTAAGACCACCAGCCCAGGTACCAGCCAGAATGGGTTGGGCCCATCCACATCAATCATTAAAGACAATGCCCTACAGGCTTATCTAGAGCCCAATCTTATGGAGTCTTATGGAGGCTTTTTTTTTTTTAACTTGAGGTTTCCTCCTTTCAGATAGCTGTGTCAAGTTGACATAAAACTAGCTAGCACAAGGTAGAACATCTGAAAGAATGTTTCATAGACTGATAAATAAGGCCATCCAGAGACTGCACCCCCATTCCCTGGGGGGATCCATCCCATACACAGACACCAAAGCCAGACACTATTGCAGATGCCAAGCAGTGCTTGCTGACAGGAGCCTAATATAGCTGTCTCCTGAGAGGCTCGGCCAGAGCCTGACAAACAAAGATGTTGGCTCACAGCCAATCATTGGACCAGGTCGCCATTGGAAGACTTAGTAAAAGAACTGAAGGAGCTGAAGGGGTTTGTAACCCCATAGGAAGAACAACAATATCTACCTCCTAAACCCCTCAGAGCTCTCAGGAACTAAACTACAAACCAAAGAGTACACATGGGGGACCCAGGGACCCAGGGCATATGTACCAGAGGATGGCTTTGTAGGACATCGGTGGGAGGAGAGGTCACTGTTCCTGGGGAGGCTGGAAGCCCCAATGTAGGGAGTGGGTAGGTGGGAGGGGAGCACCTCATAACAGCAGAGGGAGGGAGGATGGGATAGGGTGTTTCCAGAGGGAAATCTGGAAAGGGGATAACATTTGAAATGGAAATAAATAAAATATCTGATTAAAAAAAGGAAAAAAAGAGACTGGATATTCAACTAGGTTTTTAATCGAAGTGAACAATTCAATCTAATTTTTCCCTCATTAATTTATTTATTCACTTTATAGCCTGACCAAAGACCCCCTTCCTTCTCTTCTCCCATTCCCACCCTCACACCCCTTTCCCATTCCCACATCCCCTTTTCCTCAGAGAAGGAGAGGTCCCCCATTGATACCCATCCACACTGGTACATCATGTTGCAGCAGGACTAAATGTAACCTCTCTGCCTGAGGCCAGACAAGGCAGCCCAGCTATGGTAAAGGGATCCAAAGGCAGGCAACACACTCAGAGATAGCCCCTGCTCCAATAGTTAGGGCACACAACTTCAAGTGTTATTTAAATAGAAAACCTGAATATACCTGTCTTTTGATCTCAGAGGAAAATGATTTAATTTCCTAAAGAGATGATCTGTTAAGTCTCATAATATTGGATTGAAAAGTTAAAAGCCATGAGAATATTGAAGTCAACATTATAATAAAATTAAATTTTCTTGTCTGTAACTTAAGAGTAGAGTTTTCTCTAGACTTCTTTTTTTCTTTTCTTTTCTTGGGTATTTTTATTTACATTTCAATTGTTAACCCCTTTCCTAGTTTTCCCTCTGGAACAACCCATCCCTTCTCCTTCCCACTGCTTCTGTCACTTCTCCCACCTTCCTGTCCTGGCATTCCCCTACTAAAGCATCAAGCCTTTACAGTATCAAGGTTGTCTCTTCCCACTGATGCCCTACAAGGCCATGCTCTGCTATAAATGGGGCTAGAGCTATGTGTACTCTTTGAATGGTGGTTTAGTTCCTGGGAGCTCTGGGCAGTCTGGTTGGTTAATATTGTTCTTCCTATGTGGTTGCAAACCCCTTCAGCTCCTTCAGTCCTTTCTAACTCCTCTAATGGGGACTCCATTGTCAGTCCAATGGTTGGTTATGAGCCAACCTCTGTGTTTGTCAGGCTCTGGCAGAGCCTCTCAGGAGACAGCTATATCAGGATTGTGTCAGCATGCACTTTTTGGCAACCCCAAAAGTATCTTCTAAACGGTGCTTACTAGTAACTCGTGACCTCCATGGCACCTCAGAAGTCAGCGTGGCCTAGAAATCTTCACTTATGGGTCAGGAACATTGTTTATATAGCTTCTGAGGTCTCACAAAGGTAAAGCTAACTATTATTATTATTATTATTATTATTATTATTATTATTATTATTATTTAAAAAGTCATAGTCATACTTAGTTTCATGGTAGCTATTGAGAGAGAATATGTCAAAGCAGGCCATTATTTATATCGAACAGAGCCTCATTTCTTAGATGGTTAAAAAAAAAAAACAAAACTAACTGTTCACTCTCCTTTACAGTGTCAACTCAGAGAAATGCGCATGATTTAACTATCAGGACAAGGTTTAGCTCCATGTTAAACCATGGAGTTTTCAAGGGTTTAGAAGGCCCTTTGTAATAGCCTAATTGGATTCACGTCTCTATATGCATGAGTCATAGGAGGAAAGTTTGAGCTTCTAATTGTAGTATTTTTTATAAGTAAGAGCAAGCACGTAACTCGAACTTCATGGAATACAATTTTATATATGAATAAAATCATTATCTGAGAGATAGCTGTTATGAAAATTTCTGAGATGGGAGAACAAAAATGATAAAATTCCTCCAAAGATGAAGTCTGTATTCAAAACTTGCAAATAGATTGTTAATATCAGGTCATAAAAGTGTGGAAGAAATCAGCAACTAACCATGACAAGAAAATAAAAAGTAATTCAGGATTTCATTATGAGAGGATAACAATGAACAAAATCGCATTTTGGTACAAAGAAGGGACAGCATAGAAATAAAGTAATTGGAGTTGCGCACAGAAAACCTACCCAAGGGATGCAAACAGATCTAAGCGAAGATAAAAATCAACTGTACCGATCTTAATAACTCTTATTGTCAATGGACGTAGAATCCCAATAGAGAGACTGGAAAGTTGAACAATTCATTGGCTGGTAATAAAGAAAATAAAATGTGAAAACAGCTAGATAGGGACTTAGATGTTATTTTAAAGCTAATGCACTGTGAAGAGTAGCAGGGAAATAAACACACCTGTCCTTGCTGTAATAACCAAAGTTCGGAAAAGTTGGTAGGAAAAGTCAATGCTTCTTGTTCATATTCTATACACAGAGGAGGCAATCTACCAAGAAATCTTTACAGTAGGTTCAACACTGAACTTTAAAAAGCCAGATGAACTCAAAAACATCATTAACGCATAGATAAAAATATGTAATTTATGTCACAGACGTTTGCTTTTAAGTGGAAGAAGGAAAAACCAACAACCCAGAAACACAAAGGGGCTTTACAATGGCTACTAGGGGTGTTGATAATGCCTTCATTTGAAATGCCGTGTTTCTCGTTCTGTACGTCATTTTCATGTTTCAAAGGTCATAGTTGGAGTAGCTCCTTCCTCCAGCTCCCTGTACATCTTTGCTTCTCTTTCCTTCCCTCAGGTCATCCTTTCATTTTTCTGACCATGTAATTTACGGAGAAAATTGGAAGCATTATGTTTGAATGCTTTCCCCCACACATCTCACTTCCACAGTTTTACTGTACTCACTCCACCTTTCCCTTCAGCTTCCTACAAACCTGCCTGGTAGTGCTTTAATCCAACTCTTTTGTGTCATCAGCTCCATCTCCCCCCCCCACCGCCCCCAATCCTCACTTATTACCATTTATAAGACCTAGGCTTATAGAAAAAATATGGATTTAGAGTCCCCTCAATTTTAGCAAACTCTTAGAAATATTACTTGCTGCTTTTATTTCAGGTGTTAGGTAACTGCCTTCCCTCTATTCCCTGTGCCCCCTTATGTAAATTTGTCATTGAAATTGTAAATATGTTCTCTTACTTTTTGGGATGAAAACATTTTAAAAAGCCACTTGGGACTAAAATCGTTTTTATTGGATATTTTTTAAAATTTTTATTATATATTTCTCTACTTACATTTCAAGGGTTATTCCCCTTCCCGGTTTCCTGTCCATAAGCCCCCCATCCCCTCCCCTCCCCTTCCCCCTCCCCCTCCCCCTCCCCCATATGGGTGTTCCCCCTATACATCCCCCTTATTGCCCTCCCCCATATTCCCCTGCACTGGGGATCCAACCTTGGCAGGACCAAGGGCTTTCTTTTCCACTGGTGACCCAACAAGGCTATTCTTTGCTACATATGCAGTTGGAGCCCTGGGTCAGTCCATGTGTAGTCTTTCGGTAGTGGTTTAGTCCCTGGAAGCTCTGGTTGGTTGGCATTGTTGTTTTTATGGGGTTGCAAGCTCCTTCAACTCTTTCAATACTTCCTCTAATTCATTCCAAGGGGGGTCCTATTCACAGTTCGGTAGTTTGCTGCTAGCACTGACCTGTGTATTGGACATGCGCTGGATGTGTCTCTCTGGAGAGATCTATATCCAGTCCCTTTTCTCATGCATTTTTAGCTTCAACAATCTTACTTAGTTTGGGTGCTGTATAGATATGAGCCACATGTGGGTCAGGCTCTGAATGGCCATTCCTTGAATTGCTGCTCTAAACTTTGCTTCCATATTCCCTCCTATGAATATTTTCCCCTTTTTAGGAAGGAGTAGGAGCATCTGCATTTTGGTCTTCCTTCTTCTTAAGCTTCCTGTGGTCTGTAGATTGAATCTTGGGTAATTTGAGCTTTTTGGCTAATATGCACTTATCAATGAGTGCATACCAAGTGTGTTTTTCTTTGATTGGGTTACCTCACTCAGGGTGATATTTTCTAGTTCATTCCATTTGTGTATGAATTTCATGAAGTCATTGTTTCTGATAGCTGAGTAATACTCCATTGTGTAGATGTACCACATTTTTTGAATCCATTCCTCTGTTGAAGGGCATCTGGGTTCTTTCCAGCTTCTGGTTATTATAAATAAGGCTGCTATGAACATAGTGGAACATGTGTTTTTGTTGTATGTTGGAGCATCTTTTGTGTATATATGCCCAAGAGAGGTACAGCTGCGACCTCAGGTAATGTAATGTCCAGTTTCCTGAGGAATCTCCAGACTGACTTCCAGAATGGTTGTACCAGTTTGCAATCCCACCAACAATGGAGGAGTGTTTCTCTTTCTCCACATCCTCGCCAGCATCTGCTGTCACCTGAGATTTTCATCTTAGCCATTCTGCATGGTGTGAGGTGGAATCTCAGGGTTGTTTTGATTTGCATTTCCCGGATGACTAAGGATGTTGAACATTTCTTTAGGTGCTTCTTGGCCATTCAATAATCCTCAGCTGAGAATGTTTTGTTTAGCTCTGTACCCCATTTTTAATAGGGTGATTTGGCTCGCTGGAGTCTAACTTCTTGAGTTCTTTGTATATTTCGGATATAAGCCTTCTATCAGTTGTAGGATTGGTAAAGATCTTTTCCTAAACCGTTGGTTGCCATTTTGTCCTAATGACAGTGCCTTTTCCTTCACAAAAGCTTTGCAGTTTTATGAGGTCCCATTTGTTAAATCTTGATCTTAGAGCATAAGCCATTGGTATTTTGTTCAGAAAATTTTCCCCAGTGTCCATGTGTTCGAGACTGTTCCCCACTTTTTCTTCTATTAGTTTCAGTGTATCTGGTTTGATGTGGAGGTCCTTGATCAACATGTACTTAAGCTTTGTACAGGGTGATAAGCATGGATCAATCTGCATTCTTCTACATGCTGACCTCCAGTTGAACCAACACCATTTGCTGAAAAATGCTATCTTTCTTACATTGGATGGTTTTAGCTCTTTTCTTAAAGATCAAGTGGCTATAGGTGTGTGGATTCATTTCTGGGTCTTCAGTTCTGTTCCACTGATCTACCTTCCTGTCCCTGTACCAATACCATGCAGTTTTTATCACTATTGCTCTGTAATACTGCTTGAGATCAGGGATGATGATTCCCCCAGAAGTTCTTTTATTGTTGAGGATAGTTCTCACTATCCTGGGTTTTTTGTTACTCCAGATGTATTTGCAAATTGCTCTTTCTATCTCTATAAAGAACAGAGTAGAAATTTAGGTGGGGATTGTATGAAATCTATAGATTGCTTTTGGCAAAATGACCATCTTTACTATACTAATCCTGCCAATCCATGAGCATAGATGATCTTTCCATTTTCTGAGATCTTCCTCAACTTCTTTCTTCAGAGACTTGAAGTTCTTGTCATACAGATCTTTCATTGCTTGGTTAAAGTCACACCAAGATATTTTATATTATTTGGGACTATTATGAAGGGTGTCATTTCCTTAATTTCTTTCTCAGCCTGTTTATCCTTTGTGTAGAGTAAGGCTACTGATTTGTTTGAGTTAATTTTAAACCCCGCCACTTTGCTGAAGTGGTTGATCAGGTTACATAGTTCTCTGGTGGAACTGTTGGGGTCGCTTAAGTACACTATCATATCATCTGCAAATAGTGATATTTTGATTTGTTCCCTTCCAATTTGTATCCCTTTGACCTCCTTTCACTGTCTGATTGCTCTGGCTAGGACTTTGAGAACTATATTGAATAAGTAAGGAGTGAGGGGGCAGCCTTGTCTAGTCCCTGATTTTAGTGGGATTGCTTCAAGTTTCTCTCCATTTAGTTTAATGTTAGCAACTGGTTTGCTGTATATGGCTTTTACTATGTTTAGGTATGGGCCTTGAATTCCTATTCTTTCCAGGACTTTAATCATGAAGGGGTGTTGAATTTTGTCAAATGCCTTCTCAGCATCTAATGAAATGACCATGTGGTTCTTATCTTAGAGTTTGTTTATAAAATTTGAGTTTGATTACATTGATGGATTTTTGTAAACCATCCCTGCATCTCTGTGATGAAGCCCACTTGATCATGACGGATAATTGTTTTAATGTGTTCTTGGATTCGGTTTGCAAGAATTTTATTGAGTACTTTTGCATCAATATTCATAAGGGAAATTGGTCTGAAGTTCTCATTCTTTGTTGGGTCTTTGTGTGGTTTAGGTATAAGAGTAATTTTGGCTTCACAAAAGGAATTCGGTAGTGCTCCATCTGTTTCAATTTTGTGGAATAGTTTGGATAGTATTGGTATGAGGTCTTCTATGAAGGTCTGATAGAATTCTGCACTGAACCCATTAGGACCTGTACTCTTTTTGGTTGGGAGACTTTTAATAACTGCTTCTATTTCTTTAGGAGCTATGGGGTTGTTTAGATGATTTATTTGTTCCTGATTTAACTTTGGTACCTCGTATCTGTCTAGAAAATTGTCCATTTCTTCCAGATTTTCCAGTTTTGTTGAATATAGGCTTTCATAGTAAGATCTGATGATTTTTTAAATTTGTTCAGATTCTATTGTTATGTCTCCCTTTTCATTTCTGATTTTCTTAATTTGGATACAATCTCTGTGACCTCTGGTTAGTCTAGCTAAGGGTTTATCTATCTTGTTGATTTTCTCAAATAACCAGCTCCTGCTTTTGTTGATTCTTCGCATATAGTACTTTTCGTTTCTACTTGGTTGATTTCAGCTCTGAGTTTGATTATTTCCTGCCTTCTGCTCCTCTTGGCTTTATTTATTTCTTTTTGTTCTAGAGCTTTAAGGTGTGTTTCAAGCTGCTGACATATGCTCTCTCCTTTTTCTTTTTGCAGGCACTCAGAGTTATGAGTTTTCCTCTTAGTACCTCTTTCATTGTGTCCCATAAGTTTGGGAATGTTGTATCTTCATTTTCATTAATTTCTAAGAAGTGTTTAATTTTTTTCTTCATTTCTTCCTTGACCAGGTTATCATTGAGTAGAGCATTGCTCAACTTCTATGTATACGTGGGATTTCTGTCATTATTGTTGTTATTGAAGATCAGTCTTAGTGTGTGGTGATCTGATAGGATGCATGGGATTATTTCTATCTTCCTGTGTCTGTTTTGGCCTGTTTTGTGGCCAATTATATGGTCAATTTTGGAGAAGGTTCCATGAGGTGTGGAGAAGAAAGTATATCCTTTTGTTTTAGGATGAAATGTTCTATAAATATCTGTTAAATCCAATTGGTTCATAACTTCTGTTCGTTTCTCTACGTCTCTTTTTAATTTCTGTTTCCATTACCTGTCCAGTGATAACAGTGGGGTGTTGAAATCTTCTACTATTATTGTGTGAGGGGCAATGTGTGCTTTGCGCTTTAGTAAGGTTTCTTTTATGAATGTAGGTGTCCTAGCATGTGGAGCATAGATACTTAGGATTGAGAGTTCATCTTGGTGGATTTTTCCTTTGATGAATATGAAGTGTCTGTTTTTATCTTTCTTGATGACTCTTGGTTGAAAGTCAATTTTATTTGTATTAGAATGGCAACTCCAGCTTGTTTCTTCCGGCCATTTGCTTGGAAAATTGGTTTCCAGCCCTTTGCTCTGCGGTAGTGTCTGTCTTTTTCTCTGAAGTGTGTTTCCTGCGTGCAGCAAAATCCTGGGTCCTCTTTAC
This sequence comes from Rattus norvegicus, assembly GCF_021556685.1. NCBI lineage: Eukaryota > Metazoa > Chordata > Mammalia > Rodentia > Muridae > Rattus > Rattus norvegicus. The sequence goes on along the minus strand of NC_141546.1, from coordinate 64,152,012 downwards.
GCATCTAGTCTGTTAGTCTATATCTTTTTATTGGGAAAATGATTCCATTGATGTTGAGAGGTATTAAGGAATAGTGATTGTCATTTCCTGTTATTTTTGTTGTTAGAGGTGGAATTAGGTTTGGTTTCTCTTTTTTGGTTTCATTGCAAGGAAATTATATTCTTGCTTTCTGTATGGTGTAGTTTCTCTCCTTGTGTTGGAGTTTTCCATCTATTATCCTTTGTAGGGCTGGATTTGTAGAAAGATATTGCATAAATTTGATTTTGTCATGGAATATCTTGGGTTCTCCATCTATTTTAATTGAGAGTTTTGCGAGATACAGTAACTTGGGCTGGCATTTGTGTTCTTAGGGTCTGTATGACATCTGTCCAGAATTTTCTGGCTTTCATACTCTCTGGTGATAAGTCTGGTGTAATTCTTTTTTTTTTTAATTAACTTGAGTATTTCTTATATACATTTAGAGTGTTATTCCCTTTCCCGGTTTCCGGGCAAAAATCCCCCTCCCCCTCCCCCCCTCCACCCTCCCCTTCCTTATGGGTATTCCCCTCCCAACCCTCCCCCCATTGCCGCCCTCCCCCCAACAGTCTAGTTCACTGGGGGTTCAGTCTTAGCAGGACCCAGGGCTTCCCCTTCCACTGGTGCTCTTACTAAGATATTCATTGCTACATATGTGGTCAGAGTCCAGGGTCAGTCCATGTATAGTCTTAGGTAGTGGCTTAGTCCCTGGAAGCTCTGGTTGCTTGGCAGTGTTGTACATATGGGGTCTCGAGCCCCTTCAAGCTCTTCCAGTTCTTTCTCTGATTCCTTCAACGGGGGTTCTATTCTCAGTTCAGTGGTTTGCTGCTGGCATTCGCCTCTGTATTTGCTGTATTCTGGCTGTGTCTCTCAGGAGCGATCTACATCCGGCTCCTGTCGGTCTGCACTCCTTTGCTTCATCCATCTTGTCTAATTGGGTGGCTGTATATGTATGGGCCACATGTGGGGCAGGCTCTGAATGGGTGTTACTTCAGTCTCTGTTTTAATCTTTGCCTCTCTCTTCCCTGCCAAGGGTATTCTTGTTCCCCATTTAAAGAAGGCATGAAACATTCACATTTTGATCATCCGTCTTGAGTTTCATTTGTTCTAGGCATCTAGGGTAATTCAAGCATTTGGGCTAATAGCCACTTATCAATGAGTGCATACCATGTATGTCTTTCTGTGATTGGGTTAGCTCACTCAGAATGATATATTCCAGTTCCAACAATTTGCCTACGAATTTCATAGACTCGTTGTTTTTGATAGCTGAGTAATATTCCATTGTGTAGATGTACCACATTTTCTGTATCCATTCCTCTGTTGAAGGGCATCTGGGTTCTTTCCAGCTTCTGGCTATTATAAATAAGGCTGCGATGAACATAGTGGAGCACGTGTCTTTTTTATATGTTGGGGCATCTTTTGGGTATATGCCCAAAAGAGGTATAGCTGGATCCTCAGGCAGTTCAATATCCAATTTTCTGAGGAACCTCCAGACTGATTTCCATAATGGTTGTACCAGTCTGCAATCCCACCAACAATGGAGGAGTGTTCCTCTTTCTCCGCATCCTCGCCAGCATCTGCTGTCACCTGAGTTTTTGATCTTAGCCATTCTCACTGGTGTGAGGTGAAATCTCAGGGTTGTTTTGATTTGCATTTCCCTTATGACTAAAGATGTTGAACATTTCTTTAGGTGTTTCTCAGCCATTCGGCATTCCTCAGCTGTGAATTCTTTGTTTAGCTCTGAACCCCATTTTTAATAGGGTTATTTGTCTCCCTGCGCTCTAACTTCTTGAGTTCTTTGTATATTTTGGATATAAGGCCTCTATCTGTGGTAGGATTGGTAAAGATCTTTCCCAATCTGTTGGTTGCCGTTTTGTCCTAACCACAGTGTCCTTTGCCTTACAAAAGCTTTGCAGTTTTATGAGATCCCATTTGTCGATTCTTGATCTTAGAGCATAAGCCATTGGTGTTTTGTTCAGGAAATTTTTTCCAGTGCCCATGTGTTCCAGATGCTTCCCTAGTTTTTCTTCTATTAGTTTGAGTGTGTCTGGTTTGATGTGGAGGTCCTTGATCCACTTGGACTTAAGCTTTGTACAGGGTGATAAGCATGGATCAATCTGCATTCTTCTACATATTGACCTCCAGGTGAACCAGCACCATTTGCTGAAAATGCTATCTTTTTTTCCATTGGATGGTTTTGGCTCCTTTGTCAAAAATCAAGTGACCGTAGGTGTGTGGGTTCATTTTTGGGTCTTCAATTCTATTCCATTGGTCTATCTGTCTGTCTCTGTACCAATACCATGCAGTTTTTATCACTATTGCTCTGTAATACTGCTTGAGTTCAGGGATAGTGATTCCCCCTGAAGTCCTTTTATTGTTGAGGATAGTTTTAGCTATCCTGGGTTTTTTGTTATTCCAGATGAATTTGCAAATTGTTCTGTCTAACTCTTTGAAGAATTGGATTGGTATTTTGATGGGGATTGCATTGAATCTGTAGATTGCTTTTGGTAAAATGGCCATTTTTACTATATAGATCCTGCCAAACCAAGAGCATGGGAGATCTTTCCATCTTCTAATGTCTTCTTCAATTTCTTTCTTCAGTGTCTTGAAGTTCTTATTGTACAGATCTTTTACTTGCTTGGTTAAAGTCACACCGAGGTACTTTATATTATTTGGGTCTATTATGAAGGGTGTCATTTCCCTAATTTCTTTCTCAGCTTGTTTCTCTTTTGTGTAGAGGAAGGCTACTGATTTATTTGAGTTAATTTTATACCCAGCCACTTTGCTGAAGTTGTTTATCAGCTTTAGTAGTTCTCTGGTGGAACTTTTGGGATCGCTTAAATATACTATCATATCATCTGCAAATAGTGATATTTTGACTTCTTCTTTTCCGATCTGTATCCCCTTGACCTCCTTTTGTTGTCGGATTGCTCTGGCTAGAACTTCAAGAACTATATTGAATAAGTAGGGAGAGAGTGGGCAGCCTTATCTAGTCCCTGATTTTAGTGGGATTGCTTCAAGTTTCTCTCCATTTAGTTTAATGTTAGCAACTGGTTTGCTGTATATGGCTTTTACTATGTTTAGGTATGGGCCTTGAATTCCTATTCTTTCCAGGACTTTTATCATGAAGGGGTGTTAAATTTTGTCAAATGCTTTCTCAGCATCTAATGAAATGATCATGTGGTTTTGTTCTTTCAGTTTGTTTATATAATGGATCACGTTGATGGTTTTCCGTATATTTAACCATCCCTGCATGCCTGGGATAAAGCCTACTTGATCATGGTGGATGATTGTTTTGATGTGCTCTTGGATTCGGTTTGCCAGAATTTTATTGAGTATTTTTGCGTCAATATTCCTAAGGGAAATTGGTCTAAAGTTCTCTTTCTTTGTTGGGTCTTTGTGTGGTTTAGGTATAAGAGTAATTGTGGCTTCATAGAAGGAATTCGGTAGTGCTCCATCTGTTTCAATTTTGTGGAATAGTTTGGATAATATTGGTATAAGGTCTTCCATGAAGTTCTGATAGAATTCTGCACTAAACCCGTCTGGACCTGGGCTCTTTTTGGTTGGGAGACTTTAATGACTGCTTCTATTTCCTTAGGAGTTATGGGGTTGTTTAACTGGTTTATCTGTACCTGATTTAACTTCGGTACCTGGTATCTGTCTAGTAAATTGTCCATTTCCTGAAGATTTTCAAGTTTTGTTGAATATAGGCTTTTATTGTAAGATCTGATGATTTTTTGAATTTCCTCTGAATCTGTAGTTATGTCTCCCTTTTCATTTCTGATTTTGTTAATTTGGACACACTCTCTGTGTCCTCTCGTTAGTCTGGCTAAGGGTTTATCTATCTTGTTGATTTTCTCAAAGAACCAACTTTTGCTTCTGTTGATTCTTTCTATGGTCCTTTTTGTTTCTACTTGTTTAATTTCAGCTCTGAGTTTGATTATTTCCTGCCTTCTACTCCTCCTGGGTGTATTTGCTTCTTTTTGTTCTAGAGCTTTTAGGTGTGCTGTCAAGCTGCTGACATATGCTCTTTCCTGTTTCTTTCTGCATGCACTCAGCGCTATGAATTTTCCTCTTAGCACAGCTTTCATTGTGTCCCATAAGTTTGGGTATGTTGTACCTTCATTTTCATTAAATTCTAAAAAGTCTTTAATTTCTTTCTTTATTTCTCCCTTGACCAGGTTATCATTGAGTAGAGCATTGTTCAATTTCCACGTATATGTGGGCATTCTTCCCTTCTTGTTATTGAAGACCAGTTTTAGGCCGTGGTGGTCTGATAGCACGCATGGGATTATTTCTATCTTTCTGTACCTGTTGAGGCCCGTTTTTTGACCAATTATATGGTCAGTTTTGGAGAAAGTACCATGAGGAGCTGAGAAGAAGGTATATCCTTTTGCTTTAGGATAGAATGTTCTATAAATATCCGTTAAGTCCATTTGGCTCATGACTTCTCTTAGTCTGTCTCCGTCTCTGTTTAATTTCTGTTTCCATGATCTGTCCTTTGATGAAAGTGGGGTGTTGAAATCTCCTACTATTATTGTATGAGGTGCAATGTGTGTTTTGAGCTTTAGTAAGGTTTCTTTTACAGATGTAGGTGCCCTTGTATTTGGGGCATAGATATTTAGGATTGAGAGTTCATCTTGGTGGATTTTTCCTTTGATGAATATGAAGTGTCCTTCCTTATCTTTTTTGATGACTTTTAGTTGGAAATTGATTTTATCTGATATTAGAATGGCAACTCCAGCTTGCTTCTTCCGACCATTTGCTTGGAAAGTTGTTTTCCAGCCTTTCCCTCTGAGGTAGTGTCTGTCTTTGTCTCTGAGGTGTGTTTCCTGTAGGCAGCAGAATGCAGGGTCCTCATTGCGTATCCAGTTTGTTAATCTATGTCTCTTTATTGGGGAGTTGAGGCCATTGATGTTGAGAGATATTAAGGAATTGTGATTATTGCTTCCTGTCGTATTCATATTTGGATGTGAGGTTATGTTTGTCTGCTTTTCTTCTCTTTGTTTTGTTGCCCAGACGATTAGTTTCTTGCTTCTTCTAGGGTATAGCTTGCCTCCTTATGTTGGGCTTTACCCTTCATTATCCTTTGTAGTGCTGGATTTGTAGAAAGATATTGTGTAAATTTGGTTTTGTCATGGAATATCTTGGTTTCTCCATCCATGCTAATTGAGAGTTTTGCAGGATACAGTAACCTGGGTTGGCATTTGTGTTCTCTTAGGGTCTGTATGACATCTGTCCAGGATCTTTTGGCCTTCATAGTTTCTGGCGTAAAGTCTGGTGTGATTCTGATAGGTCTGCCTTTATATGTTACTTGACCTTTTTCCCTTACTGCTTTTAATATTCTTTCTTTATTTTGTGCGCTTGGTGTTTTGACAATTATGTGACGGGAGGTGTTTCTTTTCTGGTCCAATCTATTTGGAGTTCTGTGCGCTTCTTGTATGTCTATGGGTATCTCTTTTTTTAGGTTAGGGAAGTTTTCGTCTATGATTTTGGTGAAGATATTTACTGGTCCTGGGAGTCTTCACTCTCTTCTATACCTATTATCCTTAGGTTTGATCTTCTCATTGAGTCCTGGATTTCCTGTATGTTTTGGACCAGTAGCTTTTTCCACTTTACATTATCTTTGACAGTTGAGTCAATGATTTCTATGGAATCTTCTGCTCCTGAGATTCTCTCTTCCATCTCCTGTATTCTGTTTTGAAGCTTGTATCTACAGCTCCTTGTCTCTTCTTTTGGTTTTCTATATCCAGTGTTGTTTCCATGTGTTCTTTCTTGATTGCTTCTTTTTCCATTTTTAATTCCTTCAACTGTTTGAGTGTGTTTTCCTGGAATTCTTTCAGGGATTTTTGTGACTCCTCTCTATGGGCTTCTACTTGTTTATTTATGATTTCCTGGAATTCTTTCAGGGATTTTTGTGACTCCTCTCTATGGGCTTCTACTTGTTTAATTATGTTTTCCTGGAATTCTTTCAGGCATTTTTGTGATTCCTCTCTGTAGGCTTCTACTTCTTCTCTAAGGGAGTTCTTCACGTCTTTCTTGAAATCCTCCAGCATCATGATCAAATATGATTTTGAAACTAGATCTTGCTTTTCTGGTGTGTTTGGATATTCCATGTTTGCTTTGGTGGGAGAATTGGGCTCGGATGGTGCCATGTAGTCTTGGTTTCTGTTGCTTGGGTTCCTGCGCTTGCCTCTCGCCATCAGATTATTTCTAGTGTTACTTTGTTCTGTTATTTCTGACAGTGGCTAGACTGCCGTATAAGACTGTGTGTCAGGAGTGCTGTAGACCTGTTTTCCTGTTTTCTTTCAGCCTGTTATGGCAACAGTGTGTTCTGCTTTCGGGCGTGTGGTTTTCCCTCTCTACAGGTCTTCAGCTGTTCCTGTGGGCCTGTGTCTTGAGTTCACCAGACAGGTCACTTGCAGCAGAAAAGTTGGTCTTACCTGTGGTCCTGAGGCTCAAGTTTGCTCGCGGGGTGCTGCCCAAGAGCTTTCCGTGGCAGCAGCAACCAGGAAGATCTGTGCCGCCATTTCCGGGAGCTTCAGTGCACCAGGGTTCCAGATGGCGTTTGGTGTTTTCCTCTGGCGTCCGAGATGTGTATGCAGAGTGCAGTCTCTTCTGGTTTCCCAGGCATGTCTGCCTCTGTGAGGGTTTAGCTCTCCCTCCCACGGGATTTGGGTGCAGAGAACTGTTTATCCAGTCTGTTTCCTTCAGGTTCCGGAGGTGTCTCAGACGCAGTGGTCCTGCCGCTCCTGGGCCCTCCCCCATGGGAACCCAGAGGCCTTATACAGTTTCCTCTTGGGCCAGGGATGTGGGCAGGGGTGGGCAGTGTTGGTGGTCTCTTCCGCTCTGCAGCCTCAGGAGTGCCCACCTGACCAGGCGGTCGGGTCTCTCTCCCACGGTGTCTCCTGGTGTAATTCTTATAGTTCTGCTTTTATATGTCACTTGACCTTTTTCCCTTACTGCTTTTAATATTCTTCCTTTGTTTTGTGCGTTTGGTGTTTTAACTATTATGTGGTGGGAGGAATTTTTCTTCTGGTCCAATCTATTTGGAGTTCTGTAGGTTTCTTGTTTGTTTATGGGCATCTCTTTCTTTAGGTTAAGGAAGTTTTCTTCTATAATTTTGTTGAATATATTTACTGGCCCCTTAAGTTGGAAGTCTTCACTTTCTTCTATACCTATTATCCTTAGGTTTGATTTTCTCATTGCATCCTGGATTTGCTGTATGTTTTGGGCTAAGAGCTTTTTGCGTTTTACATTATCATTGACAGTTGATGCTTTCTATGGTATCTTCTGCCCCTGAGATTCTCTCTTCTATCTCTTGTATTCTGTTGGTGATGCTTGTGTCTACGGCTCCTTGTCTCTTCCTTTGGTTTTCTATATCTAGGGTTGTCTCCCTTTGTTCTTTCTTAATTTTTTCTATTTCTATTTTCAATTCCTTCCCCTGTTTGGTAGTGTTTTCCTGTAATTTTTTCAGAGATTTTTGTGTTTCCTCTCTAAGGGCTTCTACTTGTTTACTTGTGCTTTCCTGCATTTCTCTAAGGAAGTTCTTTATGTCTTTCTTAAAGTCCTCCAACTTTATCAAAAAAATGTGATTTCAAATCTAAATCTTGCTTTTCTGGTGTGTTTGGATATACAGTATTTTTTTTTTTTTGGTAGGAGTACTGGTCTCTGATGATGCCAAGTAGTCTTGATTTCTGTTGATTAGGTTCCTACACTTGCCTCTAGCCATTTGGTTTTCTCTGGTGTTTGCTTGTCTTGCTGTTTCTGGGAGCGACTTGGCCCTGCTGTAGGCCTCTGTGTCAGTACTAGTGTAGAACAGTTTTCCTGTTTTCTTTCAGCATTTCCTGAGAACCGGTGCTCTCATCTGTGGCGGTGCTGCTGGAGACTGTCTTCCAGCTCTAGCCACGGGCAGGAATCAAAAGGTCCTGCCCCTGATTGCTCTTGTAGGTCTTTGCACCCCGTGGGCACAGTTGGCACTTTGCAATTCCCTTTTGCGTCTGGAGTGTGGATAGAGGGTATTCTCCTCTGACTTTTCAGGATTATCCACACTTCTGAGGTTCCAGCTCTCTCCCTCATGGGATTTGGGTGCAGGGAGCTGTTTGGCGGGATCAGTTCAGACCTGTGTGCAGACCAGAACCCTGAGTACCGTCGGTTGTCTGTTCCTATATCCCTCTGTCCAGAGGCATTGTGCAGTGTCTCCTTGGACTAGGTATGTGGGCTAAATTGTGTAGAAGTGGCAGTCTCTCCTGTGTCCTCAGAATGTCTGCACTCCCGGGAGGTCTGCTTTCTTCTCCACGGGCTGAATATTTTTTTATTTACTTTTCAAATTCTATTCCCTTTCCCAGTTTCCTGTCCATAAGCCCCCTATCCCTTCCTGCTCCCCTTCTATTTAGATAAGATTGATGAAGCTAAGGCGTGCATGCTGACAGGAACTGGATATAGTTCTTTTCTGAGAGACACAGCCAGAACATATCAAATACAGGGACTAAAATCTTTAAAGTTAATCTCTACTAGAGTCAGCGCCTCCATTTTCCAATTTCTATGGGAGAATGTGAGCCTCACTACAAGTTTATAACCCTCTCCTTGGTCTAAGATAATCTCCTAAGGTAAAGTAGGCTATGATCAATCCCAGGAACTCATAAGTTGGAAGGAAAAGACCAAGTGACTCAAACTTTGCTTCGATCTATGTATATGCAACATTGTTCATGACTGTGCATACAAAAATAAATAAGCAGAATAAGTAACAGCACAACTTCCTGTCATGATGACATAAGGCAAAAAACATCTCTTTGCATAGATCCTCTCAACAGTTGCCTTAACCCCTTCAAAGCTCTTTAGCTCTTTGCAACCATGGAACTTGAATAAAACTGAGTGCTGGGCCATCTTTAATCATAGCCCTCAATCAAGGGTCCTTGTTTGTTTCATATTATCTGGAGAAATATTTATTTAAACAAGATTGTTTCATTTTTTGCTTCCTAACAGTCCCATCACCTAAAATATAAGAATGCCCACCTCATGGGCATGCCCTAGATGGCCCTATACTGTCTTATGCCCATTTTCCTTTTCATGTTTGCTCAATGAGAGGTGTTCATCATCACAGTCCAGTTTCTTACTTTCTTTTTTCTTAAGTTCCTGAGCTATCCCTCTTTCCATGTAATTTTCTAGTTAAGATTACACATGAAATAAAACTTGTTGGGTTTGTTAAACAGTTGGCCTGCACTTGAACTCCTGTAACATTGTGATCCTTGAATATTTCTTCTTTGCAACTCTTATTTTCTTCTCATCTTTATGCCAAGCATGGTTCTTTCCTTTCCTCCTACAAAATATGTCTAGTGTACTTTGTCACACCCCTTTATGGTCATCATGTTAGTGTTCTTAATATTCCTTTTTCTCTCCATGTCTTCATTCTTTGAGGGAAAGAAAAGTACATATCTATGCATAGACCCCATAATATAAATAGCTCAGTCACTTTTTCTGGCTTCTAAACACAAATACTCCATGTTGTTAATGGACATTCCTACTTAACTCCAAAAGTGTTTTTGGGAATGCAGTTTCTTTCCCTTAAGTACTTCTCTTCATTTATCTCCTACCTATGAAGGGGACAAAAATGTGTAGATTTTTCAGTGATTATCTTGTGAGCAACTTCTCTCTACCTTTATCACTATTGTAAATATCTAAACAGCCAGTTGACCTTGTTGAAATCTTTTCTGAATCACCATCTCATCCCTTCCTTGCTGATAGTTAGCTCATTCAGTAATCTCTTGCATGATCGATCATTACTTGAGATTTGTACCTACCCTGAATTTTACCTCAGTTTTTTATAACAGAATGAATCCTTCTCTCTACTGGTTTATCTAACGTCTACATTTTCCAGTTTTAATTATTTCACCAACAAAGCAAAGAGCAAGCTCTTCAGCAGACATAGAAAGTAAGGAACTGTGACCTTGAACTTGGCAGTCTCCCAACTATATCAGTTGCTGTTCATTTCCTGTAGTTTATCAATATAGAACCACTGTTCTTTCACATAAACAGCTGAGTTATTGCATTGTCTAAGAATTTCTCCATTATTTGTCAAGATTCAACTCTGATATTACTACCACGAGAAGATTATTCCAAGTTCTATACTCTCACACTTAATGGTACTCTATTTTGTATCTTACACAAATGGGATATCAACATTTTTTGGGTTCAAATTAACAAAACAAATTATTAGAACTTCATGATGCCATCTACTTAGTAAAATCTCCATTTACAGCTATTTTAAACTATGCAACTTTGGAAATTGTGAAAAAAAAAAGAAATAAAAATTTAGAAGGATTACATACAGAAGTTTTTCTTCCTGAGATGGTAAGGTATTTCATGGATCTCAGTTTAATACCTTTTGAGAGCCTTTGAGAGAATTTCCATGATTAATAGTTACAAAATGAGTGCACATCTTCATGATGTCTGAGATGCATACTGGGTCTTAGTTTACCAGCATTTTTTAAAGATCTTTAATTCCAGGAAGAGATACTTAAATGTGAAAATAAAGAGTCTATTTCTCTCTCCTATTGAGGAAGCTCTAATATATTTTTGCATATACATTTTTGTTTTTACAGTGAAATTTCTACATATTATGTATTTCTATAAATTCTGGGTTAACTTTTGACATTAGTCAGGTTGTCTCTGGCAAGAAGTAGATAATACCAAAGTAGTGATTTTATAAAAATCAGATCCCATTATGGGTTGACAGATGCTAATTAATTGAACAGAAATCTGAAGATACAGTGGTTTATGTACAATATTGTCACACTGCATTAAAAGTGTACCCTTGAATAGTATTTGCAGAATATTTCCTGTTCATCAAGTCCTCATTCAAGCATTTTGCATGAATTAATGTGTCTAATCCTCACAGCACTCCCTTGATATAGGCTTTTTTCTCTGTCTAAAGTTTAATACAGTGAATAAGTCTACACAAATGGAAAGTGTCGAATTAAATCCCTACATTTAAAATATGAACTCAGTAACCTGCAAGGTTACCTTTTTCTTTCAAAGAATTCACAAGAAATATTTTATTTTTATATCTTTTTTTATTAACACATACTCCAATCTTCTATCCTTACTCGACTTTCTTATCATTTTTCATAAGATGCTTTGAAAATGTTGAGTGGTAGTAGTGTTATTCTAATTATTAACCACTTTTGTGATATTTACTATCTAAACCCATTGGTTCTTTGAAATATTAATCTTTAAAGCCTTTGTAGCATTTAAATTAATGTATAATGGTGCCAATTTCAAAGATGATGAAATAGACATATGGGAAATAAGGAAAGCAGAAAGGCTTGGCGTTAGCCTTGGGCAGCTCAAATAGGTTCCAGAGTTGTTTGTTCATTTGGCCACAGTGACTTTGCTCTCGTTCATTAAAAACCTATCTTTTATAGTGGATAAAATCTCTTGAATCAGAAGGAAATTTTTAATTATTATTATTATTGTTCCATCATCACATAGAAATGTATTCTCAGCTATTTTATACATTATTTATTATTATATATTTATAACTGGAAAAATCAGATATACATGAAAACAAAAAGAAAGCATGGCCTTCTGAATGCTTTTTTTACCTTCATATTTCTTGATACCTTAAAAATTCTGAATGTCTTTATGAAAATTCAAAAGCATTCTCCAGTTTCTCATAGTACCACCCCATAGAAAGCCTTTTCTGATGGAATTGTAATATTTTTTCTCTCTAGAGGAAATGTCACTTTAGGTACTTGGAGGACTTGTTCATTTTCACATTATGACATCTTGTGACTTAAACCAACAGTAGGAGGGGCATTTATATGAACACTAATTGAACTCTGACAAATGCACATGCAATGACCTTACCTGTGTGACCATGAATACTTGACTGTGTGTATTTGTGTTAAACAATAATGCTAGCAACCTGTTTGGTGGCCACTGATTTTATTTACATGTTATGTATTGGGAACAAAGACAGAAAAGTGAGCAGTGGAATTAATTTTAAATAAATACATTTTAGCAGATGATTAGTAGGGGAAACAGGACTTTTGTGCATTGGGCTTGTTTCTGGACCTTTCTCTGTATCCATTATTAAACATTGCCAATCTACAGTTTTCTATAAATTATTTCTTTTAGATTTGCTGAATAAAACCCATGGAGGCACAAAAGGAGGCATGTGTAAAAGAGCCCATGGTGGTGGAAGTGAAGGAAGATGGTATGGGAAGGATGCTTCATTTGTGTAAGTTCCCTAAAAACGTTCCACAGAATGTTAGCCTGTTATAGCCACAGGCATGTACACTCTGAAATTTCACAAAAGCAAGAAAGTCATTAAGAATATTAGGAAATGCTATAATTAAATTTATAACATAGCTTTCAATAGAAGAAAAACAATATATTTAGTCTTTCTCCAGTTCTCTCTCTCTTTGTGAATTTGTGCACGTGTGCTTCTGTATCTGTGTGAGTGTGTGTGTGTGTGTGTGTGTGTGTGCTCATGTTTAAAAAACTGAAGAAAATTATGTAAAAAACCAACAAGGTCAGGCTGCAGATGAATGCTAGCTGATGCTGTAGAAAGAAAATGTCAAGTGAGTATCTGGCAGGAAGCCCAGAAACCCGAAGTTGACACTTAGCGTTATTTCATAACCAGTCTAAAATGCTGACACGAATGGGAGCCACCCACGGGTGCTGAGGATGTAGTACTCAGTTACTGCAGCCCACAGTGCTTCTGTGATCACTTGCACCACAGCAGGGTGAGACATGAATAGGTGACAAGAAAAGACAGAAAGAAAAACAGATGTCTTGGTTTTCTACTTGTCACCTCAAGCTTCTGGGCCATGATCATTTTTTTCCTGCTGTTTGTCTATAAACAACTTTCCTCAGCCACTTTTGTTTTCTCTAAGTCAGTATTTTCACTCCTTGTTCATGATTTCAAAACTTTCATGGCTTTCTCTTCAGACAAGGTGAGATACTACATTCAAATAGATACCACATTCTTGGTTACCCCTTATTAATTTCAGACTCAGTTTTCTTGAGCTATCAGATAATTTTAGTTTCCCCGACATGTTTTATTCCATTTTGTAAACGACATCTTATAAACTTAGTTGTTTAGAGTCCTATTTCTCTTTTCCTTTTATTTTATTTATTTACATCCCAGTCATTGCCCCCTTCCCACAGTTCCACATCACATTCCCCCTCCTCCTGACCTCCAAGAGGGTGCTCTCCTGAACTGAACCTCCCTTTTCACTGGGGCATCAAGTCTCTCAAAGATTAAGAGCATCTTCTTTCTACCAATGAGGCCAGACCAGGTATGTCTGAGGCCAGACCTCTGCTATGAATGTTTCAGGGGCCGTGTGGCCAAGACCCTGTATCCTCCTGTATGGTGGCTCAGTCTCTGGGAGCTCCCTGGGGTCTGGGCTAGTTAAGGGTGCTGGTCTTCCTATGGGGTTGCTCTCCCCTTCAACTTCTTCAATCCTTCTCCTAATTCAACCATAGGGTTCCCTGACTTCAGTCCAATGGTTGGGTGTCAGTATTTGCCTCTGTCTCAGTCAATTCTGGTAGGGCCTCTCAGAGGACAGCTATGCCAGGCTCCCTTGATAGGACCAATTCTGGGTCAGAAATTTTGACTGTGAATTACTAACCCAGTCCCTCTACTTGAGGCCCTGTCTATCTACCAGAGGTAGACTGTTCAAGTTCCCTCTTTCCAGTGTTGGGCATTTTGACTAATGTCACCCTCATTTAATCCTGAGAGTCTCTCACTTCCTGGGTCTCTGATGTGTTCTAGAGGGTTCCCACGACTTCCACACTCCCCAAGGCTACTTACTTTCATTTTCCTGGCCCTCTGGGTTTCTCTCCTGTTTCCTTTTACCTGATTCTGTTCTTCTTTTTGCCTTCCCCTTTCCCTCCCACCCAGGAGTATATAAGGAATATATACTTATTGTGAGACATTTGTTTTTTTATAGGTGTAAAAATGATGCATGGGTCTTTCTGGCTTCCTTCATACAGTAAAAGCTTTCATTATTGGTTCTGAATATAGTAAACATTCGAATAACATCTGTATATTAAAATTAAAATTTGTCCCATTTGTCTGTGTGATCTGGGGGAATATACACATACACACACACACACACACACACACACACACACACACACACACACACACTTAGAATATGCCTTTAATTTAAAACAATGAACGAAAGGTTAGTTTGTAGAGGGAAACAGCCTTGCTTGAAAATGACATCTAGTTAAGTGGAAGACAAAGTGACAAATCAGAGAAAGATATGACAGATCGAGTCAGAGATGGGATGTACCTGACTCTCAGAAGAACAGCATAAGAAAGAGAAGTGACTTAAAAGCAGCCGAGAGCGAGAGCGAGAGCGAGAGCGAGAGCGAGAGCGAGAGCGAGAGCGAGAGCGAGAGCGAGAGCGAGAGCGAGAGCGAGAGCGAGAGCGAGAGCGAGAGCGAGAGCGAGAGCGAGAGCGAGAGCGAGAGCGAGAGCGAGAGCGAGAGAGTTGGGAGTCAGTGCGGTGAGTGCAGGGAAGTTAAGTAAGTTTGTGAGTTCATGAAGTTCAATAATGCAGGTCAGCAGAGGCATTTAAAGCCACAGAATAAGAAGGAGCCAGAAGATTGGAAGAGATTCCCAGAGTTAGTTTGAGGATAACCAGAGTAGTTAGAAACTGAATCATTGAATCAGTCAATATGGAGAGACATTTGACCTGGAGCAGCTGAGTTGAATCAGCCAGCCAGAATTCAGAAAGAATTAGAATGGCTAAGGTTGTTTAGAAGTAAGTCTCAGAGGCTGAAACATGCTAGGTCTAAGTTAGCAGACAGAGGCTGGAAGATTATAAGGAGGGTAGAGGCTTTCAGACTGAGGTCTAGGGATAGCTAAAAGAGAGAAACAGTCATGTATTTGTAAAGTTTGGATATGGCTCTCACCTCATCCCCTTATCAGGTCAATAAGTTACCGTTACACACGTGCAATGTTAAAGTTTATTTGACTCTCAGTATCTCCCTGTGCATCCCTTAACTGTCCCTTGAAAAAAAATCTATTGTTAAGATGATATAACAAATGGGGAAATGAAATATAAAATTACTTCACAAGACAATATTTGGCATCAGTATTTCAATGTATATTAATAGGAATGGCATGATAGCCACATACAATGTTTCTTAGTTCTTTACAGTTAAGTTTTCATCTGGGTATCTGAATACACTAGGAAATGTTACGAACAAAATTGAAGTATATAAGTAGACATCATCATGTGTAAATGAAATAATTCCTATGTAAGGAGACTACTTATTCCTTAGAGCAGGTGGCCTCTATTCCAGTGTGCCTTGCTCCGCAGCTTGCTCTTAATCAGAGAATATACAAACAAACACTTTGGTCTTTTTACAGTCATGCTATTTTCCTAAGATTTTTATTTAAGTACTTTTACTTCAAAAGGAATTTTAAAGTATATTTAGCGTATTTCCTGGAAGTGATCACTGTTTTAAAAGACATTTGGCACTTCAGTAGAGTTGCAGATGAAATGGGAGGGACCAACTTCCATTTAATGACGTTCGTACAGAAAAAAAGAGGGCTCCAACCTCAGAAGATAAAAGCTGGAGCAGAGATGATTGAAGTGAAAACGTTTTGAAAGATGTGTACACAGGAACGTCAGATCTCTTCATTTGATCTCCAATTACAGGAATAGAGGTTTCTTTTTACTCCTAAACGTGGTTATTAAACATATGAAAGTCTATTCCCAGAAAGATGAAGTTGTTGAAAGACATGGACTCTAGAATAGTTTAGATAAATTAATCAATAACTGTTGCATGTCAGCTTGTCAAAGGAAATTGGAGATCTTCAATGGAGCATCTTGAGAGACCACTTACTGGAATGCTTATGTGATTGATCTGTCTCAGGATGACATCTTTTCCCATAATTTTTTCACTTTTACTGGTAATAGAGATGCTTAATGTTTCTTGTCAATTTGTTCCAATAATTGAATAGCTCCAAATTATTAGTTATATTGCCAGAAATCATAAGCTTGGTTTCTTTTCTCTTAAATCAACACTCAGAGGACAGGGAACACCCAGTGGGCCTTGAACTTTATAGCAGGCACACATTTCTTACTTTGAGTCATTGTAATTTCTGAGAGGAGTCTGCTCCTTAAGTAGCCAAAAGTTGACTTGACTCCTTAGACGAATATGCTTTCTCTTTTTATGTTCTCATTCAACACAATTTCCTATTCAGTTTTTCTCCTTAACTTTTAATACAACCACATTACTTTACTTGATGTTTCAAGATGCAGATAGACTTACAATTTATTATTTTGATCACTTCTAGTAACAATATTTTCAACATGTGTATATCCACACAAACACACATAACCATCCAAATCTCTAATGGAGAAACTGTCTCACCAGGTGAATTCAGTCTCTTTTCTTTCCATTCATATCACAAGTTCCATATGGAGAAACCATGTCATACAGCCCTTGTCTTGTAATGTGTTTACCTTTCAATGAGCATTTATTTACTCATTTATTTATTTACACAAAATCTTGTGATATAGCCTGAGACAACCTTGAATTTAGGTAGCATCCTAATGTGTAGCTGTGTGTGAACAGGCTTGGCTTTTAAAAGCATATTATCATTGCATGTAGGTGTTTGAATTTGTTGTTCTAACGACATTGCAAAATATTTATATTATAAGTTGTGATCAGGAAGAATTTTAACCCAGTTTGAAATCAAGTCAGTGAGTAGATAAGTGGAGGAAGAATTGACATTAAGCTGTATAATTGTAGGACCCAGAAGTCTTTTATGCTCTTACTGTTCCAATTAAGAACTAATTAAGAACATCTTGGTGTAGAGGAGTTGGGAAATCTCAATAAGAATATGAAATGTCTGTCTTCCAAAATCAATAAGCTCTGGCTGAAATTGATGTTTTGCAGTCATTTTGATATTTGTTTCAGCTGTATTCATTAGAAATGAGCAGATATTTATAAATTTACTTTAGTCTGTGGATAATTTTGTTTTCTTCAAAATTTACAAAGCCTGAATTGGTTTTGAAATTATGTAACAAGCGTAAGTTGATATATAAAAAGAGAATGTTATATAATACCAAGAAAATGCTGTGTAATGAAAGTCACCACACCAGGCTACATGAAAACCTGACTACATTATTTATGAAAATTTAACTGGGTAGGTGCATTTCATGGTGGTAAAAATACCAACTTTGTAGTGTTATTCTGAAATAAATGGTGAGTAAGAATGACTAAATCAAATGTTTATCATATGTAAAGGTCATAGTAAGCAGTAGCTGAAAAAA
Source organism: Rattus norvegicus (assembly GCF_021556685.1). Taxonomy (NCBI): domain Eukaryota; kingdom Metazoa; phylum Chordata; class Mammalia; order Rodentia; family Muridae; genus Rattus; species Rattus norvegicus. Next base: position 64,134,691 of record NC_141546.1, on the reverse strand, counting down.
AAAAGAAGTCACAATATAGCCTTGTATTTGTATTCATGTCTGTGCACGTGTATGTGAAGGCATGTTATGTGCATGGATGCATGTGAGAGACATTTATTAACTCTGTTTTGATTGACAAGTCTAATACAATGTTCACTGATATCATTGATCTCTAGAATTTCTGGTGCCTACTTTTATTTCAGTTTTTTTGCTACATTCCATGTATTAATCTATGAGAACTTGATCAAATCTCATATTTACTGTACTTAGTTCCTAATCAATAGGAGTGAATAATTGTATAAATCACACAGGATTATATAGGCACTTTAGAAAGACAATGGTTATAAATTTATTTATCTATCTCCTCTATGAGACTATCCACAGAGAAAGTAGGTCAGTTCATATGGCCCCAAAATGGCAAGAAGTGAGAGAATACAAAGGAAGAAAGAAGGCAAGCATAAACCTTACAGTTCCGGAAGCAGATTTGGGAAAAATAGGTATATCTAGTAGCTAACAATTTCTCTGTTTAAAAGCCTAACATTTTAGAATGAAGCACATAAACTCCCCTGAAGGTCACAGAGCATTATGATACACATACAAGAAAAATAATCAAATCTAAATGATAGGATGAGAGAAATCTGCCCTGAGTTAGATAAAAACACATTTACAGCCATATTTAGCCCAGACTTTCTACCAAATCATGAAATGATGATACAAAAATTCAGTCCATAACTTCTATGTTACATGTGCAGTTCTGGATCGCAGCCAATAAGCAATATGCCATTTGGTTAATTTTCATTATGTTCCATTCAACTATGGTTAAAAAAATGATGTGTAGCTATGAAATAACGTTCACCACCATTAGATACATGTTATCCAAAATAAACAGAACTTGATGAACAAATCCCCTGGCCAATTATATTTGATTCTGAAAATTTCCTAGCTCTGTGTGTGCTGAAATTTATACTTGTGCCAATTTTTTATGATAAAATGAATTGATTTAGAAATTGGAAGTAATATGCGTTCCTTGGACTGTCGTTGGCATTGTGCAGGTGGAAACAATTTACCGTGTTCATTTTCTGTATCACTTCTCAACCTTAACTAAAGACTCCCCCATTATTCTCACAATCAATGGTCTTCATTATTAGGAAAAGCCAGGTGTTACACGATTCTGTACCTGATGTCTAATTTAAGGAATTCATAGTCTACTAAACTCAAACAACTTAGACTTAACAAGAAAAGTACAAATAGGTTTTACAAACCATCTCTGCTTTGTCTATAAGAAGTAAGTGAGTAATATTTAGTATTAATGAGGTAGCCAGTTAAAATTATTAGAATGTTTTACTTGAATGTTTTATTGTAAGCTTTTTAAAAATAAATGTAGGCTGTAGGACCTAGGGAAGAAACTAACAATACTCCACTAAATAGGCATAACAAACAGGCTCCTAAAGAGCACATTCTTATACCCAAAGATTAGTGAATTGCCCAAGCCTCATCAGAGATTCTCCATTTTACACTAGATTGAGCTTAACACTGAGACCCAAAAGGTCATAAAATGAGACTATAGAATGTTCAACCCTTAACTGGAGATCCCATAAGACATAATTCAGCATGAAAAGGGAAGATGCGGACAGAGTCCCAGCCCCACCTAAGTATCTACTGGCAGTTAATAACTACTCAGAGAAGCAGAGTCATTTTCTCTAAGGCTGTTTGCTCAGTTGATCACCCTCCAGTGAAGGCTCTACATCCAAGATGTAGATGGGCAGTACAAAATAGGTCACAAATTAGGGAGAATAGGGAAGGGGTCATGGATATGGGAGAAGTGGGAGGAATGGTAGATAGGAACAATATACATTGTACAAAAATCTCAAAGAACTAATCAAAATGAAAATAAAAAAGAAATAGGTATTGGGAATAAAAATGAAGGTAGTCAAATGTGTACTAAATATCAATTTAATACTTTTATCCTCAAACATGTGCAAGTGAAAGTTTAGAACATCTTCAGCGAGGTATATGGTTACAGTTATTTTCATATATTAATTTGACTGAGTTATAGATTGAATACATATTGAGTTGAAAATTATTGCTTTCTGTATATATGAAGATGTTTCTGAATGACATTAACACTTGAATTACCAGACTCAGAAAACCCACACAGTACCAATATGGTCAGATAGGTATCCTTAAAAGTATTAAGCTCTAAATAGGACAGAAAAGGTGAAGAATGGTCTCCAGTTATCATATTGCAGCAGACAACAGGACTTTTGAGCCTTCATACATACATGAACCCATGTCTTTATGATAAGTCATTTTCCAGGTCTCTGTCAAGATGCATATTGTTATTTTAACTGTAACTAGATATCTACTTAAGAGCTTGGAAATAGTGATACTTTAAACATTAACAATAACAAGATATATAATGAGTAGACTTCATTCATATTAACCAAATTTAAGATAAGAAAAAGTTCCAGGTTAATATTATAAGAAAAAGGAGATTCTTCACTACCAAAGAGAAGGTAAAGCTGCAATTCTCTCCACATTTTACAGGTGTCCTATTGAGTACATGCAACTTAAATGAAGACAAAAGTTGTTTGGTTTTAGGATCTAAATTAAGAGTAAGACTGGGAATAACTCTTGAAGTCAAGAGAAAAGAAATTTAACTTTCACTAGTTTCTTCTTTTCACATAAAGTGAAGAAAAATCAAAGACACATCTATTACAAGGGACATTTTTCTTTATTAGCATGCACACCATTAATTAGGGAGATACTAACTCTAGGATAGGACTTAATTAACTGTGAGATCAATATCTAGTCCTGATTTCACTTTTTATATGTCTCTAACAACACTAAACTAATAAAAAGCAGCTGCATTATTCTTTTTTTTTTGAGTAAAACTTGTTTAGCCAAAACCTCAAAGTGAATTGTTTTAAGGTTTTCATAAAACAGTAAAAAAAGTGATTGAATTGGTAATTGTTGGGTATTCACTGGTAGCCATGAAAATTTAAGGAAACCAATTACTGAACTATATACATATTAGTTCCTTATATATTTGTCACAGGTTACTTTTTTTCACTGAAGTGTTTGAATTTCAATGCACTCTCAGCTGGATTCGTTAGGTTCATGACTTATTAGGTTAGGATTCTGTGTTCAAGAATAAATACACAGGTTGGGTCTTCCCCTCATTCAGGTTAAGAATTCCTTACACATTAAGTTCCTCAAAGCTCTTCTCAGCTCTGAGTGGAGAAAGATCTGAACACAACTTCAGAGCCATAGTGCAAAGAAGACAGGGTGTTCTTCATGTGCTGGGTTTTCTTCTGCGAGGTCAGAATTTCAGTTCGGGGAGCTTTGTTCTGGAGATGGATGCAGTGGGGAAGCATCTGTTTATTGTCGTCATCCAATACTAGTGTCCAGAGTGTCTATTAAAGAATATTAATGTTACAGGCCAAACATTAAACATCCTGAAGCGGAGCATGAAATTGAAGTGCAGAATGTACTTGAAATCATTCACTTTCCTTATTTCTCTCACTGAACCAAGGACTTGGCATTCTTCCCTCTAGGCCTGGAGTCTGTGTTTTCATAATGACTTTTCTTTGTTCCAAGCTAATTGCTTTAGAATGCTCTGTTACATTTTGCACTTTTTATTATCCCCCTGGTATAGACCTGAGTTATACAGGAAAGGGACTTAGATTACCATGTGACACACGGCAAGTGAGGAATACCGTTTGGGAATTGTTATTTTAACTTTAGTGATACCATTATTTTTAATTTCCACTGACTAGTTTGACATAATCTACATAAAATAGAACACTTTGAAGGTTGATAACTTCAAGTACAGATAAAAACATAAACTACCATGAAAAGATTCAGGGAAGATGATGATCGAAGCAAGTTTTGGTTAGTCTAGAATCCCAACAACCTTGAAAATAGAGTGCAAAGGAAGTAAAACCAGATATTTTAGACATTATTCACAAAAAAAGAGGTATAAAAATATCTGGCATAACATTAATGCCAAAACAGAAAACAGAGTAATTATTAGTCTATATAAATAAAACGTATACACATATCTTTATATGCATGTACACACATATATAAATGAATACATACATACATACATACATACATACATACATGTGTGTGTGTGTGTGTGTGTGTGTGTGTGTGTGTGTGTGTGTAGAGAATCAAGATAGGTTTCAATTGAGATAGTACAACATTAGTAGACTGCCTCCCCTAACTAGAGTAACTTGAGGAGTACAAGAATCACCTTCCAAAGCAGAATGATCTTGCTATTTAACTTATAGATATATTCTAGGTAATAAACAAAGGATAATGATGAGACAGAATTTTTAAAGCAAGTAGCAAAATAAGGTACAGAGGAAACAAATAGCCTTTGTTGATAACCTCACAAAGGTATCAAATGAATTCACCCTTTTTTTTCCATGAAAGGATATGCCGAGCTTAATTTTGAGGAAGCCACACTAACATGTATCCATTTGCATGTAATGCTTCCTTCAATAAGTAATTATCAAGGACCAACAATGTGACAGGCACGATTATGGGTACCAGGTACAATGACTTGCAAAACAACATGTGAACAATAAGAAAACAAGCTGAAGTGTACAGCCAAGTAGGATATGTGGTTGTTAATCAAATAGCCTTGTCAATGAACATCACATCACCTTTGATAAATGAAAATGTTTGTGAAGCAGGAAGTGTAAATACTGAACATCAATACTTGTCTTATGGAAAATGGATGGGTTATCTGATGGAAAAGCAGCATTGTGGTAACTTAAGATGGTGGGTACGGAAGGTCAAGCCTGCAAGAACAGGGACAGCTGAAAGAGTTCATGAATTACAATCTAGAATGGTATGTTTCAGAAGCCAAAATCCAATGTCTGGGGCATGGCAAGAAGGAAGATAGGCTAGGAGTAAAAAGCACAGCTTGGAGAGCTAACCATGTAATTTATTGTCTAAACTAGATCGTTTTTGAGAGTGAAAGGCAGGTACTTCAGATGATTACACAGAGCAACAGGTGGCAACTGGAGCTCTGAGTCCCTCTAATTACAGGCTATTTTAAGGACCGGTCTTTATGATGAGAGTGATGGGATTGTCTGAATGGGTTTTAAGCAAAGGTTTACATTTTGGCTGCCTCCTTGCAGAGAGTGGATTATAATGAACCAGGGATGCATGTGGGAAGACTACAAATTATTATGTTTGCTTCTCAGAGATAGGATGAAAGGCAGTTTTTTGCTGCTGTTATTTCATTTTGCTCCATGCTTATAATCCCCCTGTTGTACGTATAAAGCTTGACCTAAAACTAGGAATTTTCCTTTCTATTTGTGATTAGATTCTGAAAAAGTTTGTTATTTTCAACAGTCATAGAATTTGCATAATGTAATACAACTGAGTTCTAACTCACTTCTTTCTCTGTCTGTCTCCCTCTCTGTCCCTCTCTTTCTTCTGTCTCTTTCTATCTGTATTTCAAAAAAGTGTTCAGAATTGTCCCTGTCTAAAGGATTTCTATCTGTATTTCAAAACAGTGTTCAGAATTGTCTCTGTCTAAAGGAAATACAGGGACACAAAATGGAGCAAAGGAAAGGCCATCCAGAGACCACCCCACTGTGGGATCCATTCAATCCCCACACACCAAACCCTGACACTATTGCTGTTCCAAGATGTGCATGCTGACAGGACCTGGTAGAGCTGTCTCCTGAGAGGCTCTGCCAGCATCTGACTAAGACCGATGCAGATACAGCCAACCATTAGACTGAGCCCAGGGACCTCAATGGAAGAAATACGGGAAGGGCGGAAGGAGCTGAAGGGGATTGCAACCCCATAAGAATATATACACATATGTACAAACACACACACACACACACACACACACACACACACACAAGTAAATATAATAAAAATTAAAAAATCTTCCAAGTATCAATAGGAAAGCAAAATGGCCATACAGAACAATTTTAAAGTTAAGAAACAAAACAATATCAAATGCCTTACTTTTTCTACCTAATTAAAACCTATCTTCATATAAAAATTGTAATCTGCTTTTTAAGAAATTCAGTATTGCATAAATATGCCTGTCACCTTTAGTAAGTAAAAGGATGGGATGCATTGTTAAGTTTGGGCTACAGATGTGTGTGTGTGTGTGTGTGTGTGTGTGTGTGTGTGTGTGTGTGCGCGCATGTGAAAGGATGCTTTACTATTTTCTCTCTAGAACAAAAACAAGAATTTAGCTTAAAACTTTACATTCTCTTTGCTTTATTTTTTAATTTTTTATTGGATATTTTTATTTACATTTCAATTGTTATCCTCTTTCCCTGTTCCCTATCACGTTACCCCTCCCCCTTCTTCTATGCTGGTGTTCCCCCTCCCCAACCTCCCACCCCTTCAGGCCTCCCTGCCCTGACATTCCCCTACACTGGGGGTCCAGCCTTGGCAGGACCTCAGAGTTCTCCTCCCATTGGTATCCAACAAGGCCATCCGATGGTACATATGCAGCTGGAGCCATGGAATTACCCAAGATACAATCCACAGACCACATGAAGCTCAAGAAGAAGGATGAGCAAGATGCAGATGCTTCATTCCTTTTTAAAAGGGGGAACAAAAATGTTCATAACAGGAGATATAGAGACAAAGTTTGGAGCAGAGACTGAAAGAATGGCCATTCAGACCCTGTCCCACCTGGGGATCCAGCCCACATACATACAGCCACCAAACCTAGACAATATTGCTGAAGCCAAGAAGTGCATGCTGACAGGAGCCTGACATAGCTGTTTCCTGAGAGGCTCAGCAAGAGCCTGACAAATATAGAGGCAAATGATAGCATTAAACCATTGAACTAAGAACAGGGTCCCCATTGGAGGAGTTAGAGAAAGGATTAAAGAAGCTGAAGGGACTTGCAACCCCATAAAAACAACAATACCAACCAACCAGAGCTCACAGGGACTAAACCATTACCCCAAAACTTTACACCTTTTGAGGTCGTCCTCTTATGTTATCCTTATTTTTTTACTGCTAATCTTTATAAAATTTCATTTAAAAACATCATATTAAGTATTCTATGGCAGGAAAATAATAACTTTTTAGTGTATATTTTTGTATTCCATGATCAAACTTCCTCAGTATGTCAAATATGTGTATACCTCTGTTTCTCTAGCTTCTTTTGGAGATATGAACAAGAAATTATTCAGTAGATATAAAGCAGAGGAATAATTTCATCTAAGTCTAATGTTGTAAAGCAAAGGATCATCAAGGATGATATAGAGTTTTCATAAAAAGTTACTTTATGGTAGACTGTATGTTCTCTCAAACACCTAGGGCACAGAAAACCTCAGTCTCTTGGGGATAATGATTTTACTGTAGCTGCATGGATGGAGTCCCTTCTTCAGGTGTCTCTTCCACCACTGGTACTCAATACCAGTGCAGAAGATTTGGGAGGTTTCTACAGCGAGGAGTGACTGGAATCTTGGGTAAGCCCCACCTCTTCCTTCTGAGAGGGTTCAATGCTAAGGGTATGAATGTATTGGCATTCTCTTGTGGCTTATCAAAGAGGTTCTATTTAAGATGGAAAGGACTGCTATATTCAGAGGACAGTGTCCTACAATTATTCTGACTTCAGTCTAGTAGAAATATTCTAGACCAAATTTTTCTTTCAGTTTTCTTTCATATTTGTTAGTTCTATGGGCTAAATTGGGAGCAAGACAGCCTAAGTTGCAATCCCACCTCTATCATGTATATAACCAATTTGGGCCACAGTTAGAGAGTTTCTCAATAGCAGCTCACTTCCTTATAACATCTACTAGATGGTGAAGCAAGCAAAAGACAATCAGTCATGCTAGATGAATATTTCTCTAGTTTCTCTTAATTTTCATCTTAATTTATGCTCAGATTTGAACAACCAAATACATTATCTTAGCTTTGTTTTCCTTTATTGTCTGTAAAACATGACTTACTTGGTTTTCTGCATCTGTAGGCTAACTAACTACCCATTAAGTATCAAGTCAGTTGGTATTCTTGGAGACTGTTAGATATTGATTTTTGTACTTGACTTTTACTACTGTCAAGTTACTTATCTTGTCCGATCTTCAGTTCTTTTCTTTATATTAAATCTAACATAGTTTTTGACACAATAAACCAAGATAAATCTTTGGAGACAGTTTCACTCTGTCAGACACCTAAGTGCTTGATGTATTCCTGAAAACAGATGTAGATACAAGAATGAACATCTGAAGGAATGACGTTAAAGGGGCGTTGCTTATCTCTTTGGGAATGTGCATCATCAAGTGGGGATCACTTTAGTCCATTGGACTCTTTCTTCATACAGCTTTTACTATAGATTGGACAGCAGAAAGATGAACTATTGATAATGACTATTCACAGACATTAGAATGGTAACACATCTTGTTCATTACAAACTATTACAGATAACGAAAACATGCTTATACACAGTGTGGCCCATACTTGATAAGTAAATACGGCAATGGGGTATACAGTCTATTTTTCTATCGCAGTGAAGTTGAGGCTTACTAGCACTGTACCATGTATGCAAAAATGGATGCTTAACACATAACATGGCCATATAACTAATAACAAAGAAAATTTGTCATTTTGTATTTCTGAGTGTTTTAAGATTACCAACCCTGTCTCAACCCTCGGCATTATCTATATGTTATCTGGGAAGAGTTTCTCTGGTTTGGCAATTTCTTCATTTTATCTCTTACATTCTCTGAGTCCACAGTGAGAAATATTCAATGACAATTGATATTGAGTTTTAAGAGATTCTGAATGCCTTCTAAGTGTCATAATGTTTATTGGCAACATAAGCTTTTAAAAATCAGGTCACAGGCATTTGACTAGCTTTTTGTCTAAAGAAATATCTCTCTTCCAGTTTGTGGTGAGAAGAAAATAGCTCCTTGCCCCTTGCACAGTTTGCAACCATCAAGCACTGTGCTGTCTGTGAAATGCTTCAGGATGTTTGGCTTTCATCCTTTTGCATTACTACCACACAGGCCTGCTTCCCATTGACCAGTTCTCTTCCACCTATTAATTGCTGATCAATATATTCTAATTTCTTTCCAGGGTTTAATGCCAAACCGTGCTAATGAAGCTTTTGATGAGAAAATGAAATCTATTACTCAATGTCTTGCCTACCGCTAAGAAACACAGAGACACGAAAGCTCCCCCCGTCAACAGGTCACTTGATAAAATTCCTGAAACATCAATTGTCAGATTTTTAGATGAATTCTTTGAATGTTAAAAAAAATGTTTAACAATGCAAAAGCTTAACATCTCTAGTCATGTTTTACCAATATCTAAATGTCCTGAATTTTAATTTCTAAAAGTAAATAAAAAAGTCAGATTTCTTAACATTTCACGGCCTCCACTGATAGCTTAGATTCCCGATGATGCCATATGCAATTCTATACACAACACTACCCAGTTCCTGAGGCATTTTTCATGGAAGTTTCAGTGTGATTAGTTTGCAGTTTCCCAGACTTCTGGAAAATTCACTGCTATTTCATGACTGTATCACTGGGTGGCACTCTGATGCCTTATTCAATTCTCTCCATCCCTGGTGCCTACTCCTTTAACATCTTTCTATCAAGTTCAGGCTGAGGTCTGTACCTGGCCACCCTTGATTGGAATCCAAGCACTGAAATGCAAGCTCCCCATGATAGGAAAACCTAGATTACATTGCTTTAGCAAAATAGAGACCATAATGGGTGATCTTCATAAGGATTTGCTAAAAAAAAAAAAAAAAAAGACAACTTAAAATGCATATAAGAGTTTGTGGCCTTTAGTGGGTATTCCCTAAAATATACATTGTTATTCCATATCCATGCTATTACTATAGAAATTGGGTTAAAAAACAAATTTAAGGCACAATAGTTAGGGAATGGGAAGAGGATAGAGAACAACAAACAAAAGCTGTTTGGTGACTTTAGAGAGGATGCATCTCTCAACAAACACTGGGGAAACTAGGTAGAAAATTCAAAGAAAATATAATGTGGTCCAATATTATTTTTCCAACCATTTGCCAAAAAAGCCTTTATAAGTATAAATATGAGTGTTTTTATATAAATATTACCTCATGTATTTTGAACAAAGAACCCCTTCCCTGTATAAAGCAAACACTTTCTACAGTGCTAGGTGCCAATCATTTTCCCAAGGGACCTCATCTGGTAACTGAATGTTCGCAGGTTTAAATCTTGATAGCTTTGTTCTGGATAGTCTGTGTGCTTTATGGTCACCTGTAGGTCTGTTTTCTATCTTATAGGTTACTGGCTACGATTTTAATATCTATCTCTCAATACAGCTCTTATATTTTAGAAGGAATTGAGTCGCTTGTGACATCTAATACGAAAATCATAAACACACCGGCAGATTGAGCCTCTTCTTATTTTCCAGGGTAATGCTAAGCCGACAGAACTGCCAGGCCCTCACTTAGCTTCTGAGGATTTCTGTGACATCCCCTCCTCTCTGACAGTTGTATCAGCATTTCCAAAGCTTCTCCTGCCGATAAAGCCTCAGAACACGCACAGCAAATAGAAATCACTTGGTGACACATTTACTGGAGGCCTCCTCCAGAGAGAAGGTTGGAGCTGGCAGAAACTATTCTGCAGTTTCTTCCTTATGCAACAGACACACTGGGTGTTTCAAATATTTCTATATAATGATGTAAGGCCGTTTTTCCTTCTTCAAATGTGAGGAAAAGATAGTTACCTGCTACCTGACATTTCCAACTAAAAGAATCTGTTTAATTTGCAGTATGAATAGTAGCTAAGGAAGCTATTGTTTGTTTCATTTCAGATGTCTAAGAAGAGTTGAGAGAAAACAGGAAAACCATAACCCTTAATATGATAAACACCTTTTCATTATCTTTCAATAATTTTTACTGTAAAATTTTACTTAAATATTTTCTTTACATTTTTCAAGTTGCACACATATGCAGAAGTCCCTTTGTAAGGTTAAGATGGTGGCTTTCTATGACACAATGGCCAATGTCCCAGGACTCCTCTCTTGACATTCAAAGTAGCATTTAATAGGGTTGTGGATTTAGCTGAGTGGTAGAGCGCTTGCCCTGGGTTCGGTCCTCAGCTCTGAAAAAAAAAAAAAAAGACAAAATAACAACAACAACAACAATCAAAATAACAAAGTAGCATTTAAGCATATGTTCACGCCATCTCATCCAAGTGACCAGGCACACGTTTGCACAATCATACATAACCACAAGCCAGTTCCTCCCATGGAAACACAGACCCCAGCATTTCCTACTAATGAGGAGTAAAAGACAATGACCATCAGTGGGAGACAGGTCTAAAGAAAAAAGGCTAAAATTCTACTGTAGGGCTTTCAGTGCAACTTTCATGTGTTTGACTGTAGTGCATTTAAATCCAGAGTTCCTATAAATAACTGATGTTGAAACCGGGTCAGACGCTCTTTAGTGTGATTATGCTTGGGCTCACCTTCTGAGAGCTGGTTTTGATAGACAAACGATGCACATGGAGAGCCCAGGGCTAAAGAGAAAATAAGAGTAGGGCAAACAGACAGGATGCTGGAGTGCTCCGAACAAGCTCTACGAACGCACTAATTTGTCATGAGGTCAGTGCTGAATGAGAACCGGCAGGCACCAGCTAGAGCCCTTTCAGGGAAGAAACAAAAGGTTATGGAGAGAACAGTGCATATGAAGAGTCTATTTTCCTACTCCCATCAATGAGCGGCTTAAAAGGCCTCTGATCTGTCTCAGAGAGCAGTTACCAACTACTAAGTTCAAGTAGTCATTCCAGACCTCAGATCTAGGTAAACTTCAGTCCATAACCCTACCTTCCTCAGCCTTGTCCTCGTCTATTGTCTTCTTTTCACAAACACCAGTTTTTAATGAAAATGAGAATAATGCACACAGGTACTGAGCATGTAAGTCAATACCAAACCCTTCCTCTAGAGGTCAAATCTTATGATACTTGTGCTAAGTATATCTGTATCCTTGGTCCTCTGCTTTCAACTTTCCTCAGATCCTTCCCTGGCATTTTTATGTAGTCTGTTTGGGAACTCTTGTGAACAGTAGATTCATTTTAATTCACATCTTCTTGCCTCTACCCTAATAGAAGTTTCGGGATTCCTGACTCCCTGCTAACTCTCTAGAGGTTCTTTCAAGACTGTAGTATACAGGGATATGAAGCAAAGGTGAGTTCTTTATAAGATGGGGGGAGGAGGGGGCTTCCCAAAAGCAGTTCTGAGCTGCTTTTCTGCAACTTGCTTCCTCTAATCCACCACCTAATTCCACTCTTGTTTTTGTTATATATATTTTTAACTTGCCTTTCTATTTTTGCTCTGCAGGTCTGTTTGACCCAGCATCTCATAATTGAAAACTTTACTCCGTGTGGATGCCTCCCAGGAAAGAATCTCTCTCTGACAGGTAGAGATTATGTTTTGGTTACTCAGGATTTGACGCATCTGATCTTTCAAAGACTATGTATGTTAGTTTGTACTTTAATTAAGTAAATGCTTTTAATGCTTGGGAATTTGATGAAAAATTTTAAAATCTGAGGGGGGTGTTAACATAAGAAATCATGACTAAAGTATATAGGCTGACCTCATTAGTAATTTAATGCATATTAATAGGTACATTATCCCAATGCATTTGTGAATAGATTACTTGTTGTGACAGAAATTAAGATTAACATTACCATAAAGAACCACACTATACTATTTCTTTCTTTGGTAGCAAATGCTACCCTCCACCCTAATCTTGCCTCTAGTATTTTAAATATCATCCAAGACACAGTGACAAGAAGAATACTTCTTTGAAGACCCATTCGCTTTAAGCTCACTTCTCTTGCTGATAAAACATCAAGATTTAATCTAGAGAAAATTCCTGGGAGGACTACCCGTTCATTCATAGTGTTGGTTGGAGAACTGGCTTATAGGACAGAGAGACACCAAGTGGGTTTAAACGTAACTAATATTGGGTTGGATAAAAGCAAGTATAAGGTAGTTTTAAGGTTAGGTCTAATGATGTTTACTTTTGCTCAAGAAATAAAAAAATCAACAAACCAACATAATATCCTTAAAATTTCAATTATAAGATTATATTTTCTTTAAAGTTTGAAGATATTCTTACATAATATCAGCTAAATTTTTTAGAAGAAAATAATTAAAGAATAGTGGAAACCATGTGTTACATTAGGTCATTGTGGGTGGTAGTTTTTCATCATTCTAGATAAGATGCTGTCTATTCTCCCAATGGTAAAAACAGTTTCAGTACTGCAGTGTCTTGAATAACTGCTGTTCTCTGAACTTATTTTATAATGCATGTGATGATAACACTGGACAAATATATAAGGAACACCTAAGGTTTATGGTGGCAAAAAGCTAATGGTCCTCAAGTTTTTTTGTTTTGTTTATATGTTTATGTGGACATGTGCTTAGCCATAGCATACAGACTCCTGGAGCTGGCTCTGGGTACAAGAGCTGCAAGTGGTTTTAACTTCGGAGCCATCTCTTTGGGACTGCTCAATTTGCTTCACTCATCCATCCATTTGCTGTTTTGAATAAGCAAATAGGCATCAAGTATTGTGGATATTCTTGCTGGCTAGCTTTATTGAACTTAGAAGCACCTAGAGATTAGTGAAGCATGACTTGGGATATGCTTGTGAAGGTTTTCCAGAAAGGATCAGCTAAAGAGGAAATGCCCTGAATGTATTGACCCACATCTGGAGTGTGGGTGGAATAAAGGGGAAATCCCACATTTGCAGTGAGCCTCTCTCTCTTCCCTAGCTGCCATAGAACAGGCAGTGTGGCTCCACTGCGTATTTTCTGATGTGATGCTTTTCTCTCCCATAGAGCTTGAGACAGCCAACTGCAAGTCTGCGCGATGCATTGCAGACTTACTCTAGCAGCTTCAGTTCTATTTGAAGACAGCGTTAAGGAGAGATAGACAAAGACTTTCTCCTCAGAGAACCTTCTGTTAAACCAGAGAAGCCAGACCATGAAGTAACAAACTCCCAAATTCCCATTAAAATACATGAAGCCAGAAGAAAAGTAATCAAAACCCTTGAAAATAAAGTACCAGAACTTCAAGAGAAAGCAGTTTTAGAAAAAAAATGGCTAATCTTTAAGTTTACTAGATAAAAGGAAAGAGATTTTTAATTTTCATGCTTTACCTAGAGAAATAAAAAACTTAAATGATTGAGAACAAAAGGAGGAGAATATGGATGAGGAGGAGGAAGAGGAAAAGAGGAAGAGGAGGAAGGGGAGGAAGAGGAAAAAGAGGAAGAGGAGGAAGAGACACAATGGGTGAGATTTTGCCATTGAGTGACTATCACTATACATCTATAGAGAGGTCTAAGACGTCTGGAAACAACATATTTTCACAGGCCCACCCTATGTATGCAGTGAATCCTTACTTGACAGACACATTTGCAGGCAGCATGCAATGCTGTTTCAGTGTTCCTTCTGTCCTTGTCTGCTAGTGAGTTATTTTCAGAATTCTTCTAGTTGTTCTTGTGTTCATCTGGGAAATGAATGAGCATTACAAAGCTGAAGAAGACCAATGTATGCAGTGTAATTTGCATGTTGCAAACCAGATACAGAGTGTGGCTTAAAGTATATTTGTCTCATGTCACAATTTAGAGGTGTAAACTTTAGGGAAGGTGGGGTGTCTGCCATCCGGCTTAAAACAGAAATCTCAGACACTCAGGCGATTTCTGCTGGGCAAATCATCTCCCATTCAGCAGAGATGAAAAGTCGTCAGGATAAACCAACCCAGTTGACAATGGAGTAGGCGCATCCAGGAAATTGTATCATTATTTTAGCTCATAAACCATTACTTAAAACTTTGTGGTTTGTCCACAGAGAACAGCCAGGAAGTCTGGACATAAACGAGTAGTTTGATGGTATGAACAGTGGCCCCTTAAGAATTCTCTTATTGAGAAATGGATGGACATTTACTCAACTGGCCTCCAAACCTTAATGATTTCTGTGGCTACCCTATTCCTCCACATGCTAAAGCTATGCTGTGACCACGGTGATTGAGGAAAAAGCCACATCCATTCATTACTTTGTAAGTGTCAGATCGCTGAGTGGTGATTGATTTTTCCATTGCGTCAGTATATCCTTTCTGGTATTTTGATGACCTATAAACTAATAGAGACATTGTTTGCTCCCTCTTCATATACATTAAATAATAATGGGAAATGAACAGAATAACTTTAATTAGGAAGCTCATCTAGAAAAGAGAGTAAAGAAGAACACCGAGCAGTTACTTGTCCACCGTAATTAGAGCATCCTGCTGAGTAAATGTTGGCAGTGGAAAATGTCCTTGGGGTAGTTCCTGTTCTGCTCTCTAGAGAAAGTTTGCCCATTTTCAACTCCCATTTTGCCAGTTCTTTCTAATGACCACATTTGGAGTGCGTACAGGAAAATGTGCTCTCCAGAGGTCTGCACTGCCTGTGTAGACTGCACAGGGGATGCTTCAGGAGTCAAACAGCAGCCTTCATTTCAGGATAAGTGTATGTTTTATGGAAATAAATATCACTTCATGACTTAGTATTTTTGCATCATTTTTTGTTTTGTTTCCCTGGAAGACACATTTCCAAAGTTAATTGTTCCCGGTTACAGTTCCTGCATTTGAAGTCTTGTACCTTTTGTTGGTGCCTGTGTTCAGCTCCACCCTTTCTTCAGCTCCTTAGGGATAATTTCCCCTTGTCCATTTGAAAACTAGATGTACACCTTTTGATTTTGTGACTAGAGAAGATTTCTAAATCATAATCATCATCCAGCACACGTGCATGTGTGTATACTCACTGTCTACTACCCAATGCGTTAACTGATGAGGTTTCTGAGAATATGTCACTGCTATATGAATGCCATAGGTCATCTAAATCTTTATAGCAAAGGACTCTTAAATGTAACTTTGTATAACAGCTTCTATTTATTATTTTCTTCTTAAACAGTCTAGAAATAGATCATTCAGAGATTTTAGAAAAATATTTCATTGTTGAAATGAAGTTATATTTTGAGGAATGTAATTAGTTATGCATACATTATAGTTCCCCTTTATAGTCTAATACCAGAGATATAGAAATTCCCCACTTGGCCTCACCTCTTGAAGATTCTACCAGCTAGCAATTGTGCCTCCCAGGGCACCAAGCTCTAACTGCCATTGTGTTTGCACAGGTTTTCATTGACTTCTATATCGACACACAAGGAAGAGGAACAGGGGAGTCGGGATGAGTTCCTGGTTTTCTTTCTCTTTAACAAATTGTTTTTTATTTGTTCTTTAATTTTTCCATGCATATATACAATATATCTTGTATATAAACATACTCTAACACCCTCTCTACTTCCTACTGTCTCTCAACAAACTAATCCTCCAAATTCAAGCCCTCTTTTAAAAAAAGAAAAAAAAAGGAAAATACTCAGTCCGTGAGTGTTCCCCATATTCACATTGGTATGGTGACATGGACTGGGGCATTGCTAACCTACCAGTGGCCACAAGAGGAAGGTAGCACTCTTTTATGGCTAGAAAGATGACCTAATGGTTACGAACATTCACTGCTCTTTCAGAACAGCAGATTTTGATTCTCAACACATACATCAGATAGCTTGTAACTGTCATAAACTCCAGCTCAGTTATCTGGGCAGTCTTTTCTGGCCTCTGTGGACACCTATACATGTGTGCATTCACACAAAAACATAGACAAACAAACATCAATAAAATTAAATCTTATGGTACTATTGAAGTTATGGTATTTGATAATAATTTGGGATTCTTCCTTAATGCCTGTAATTAATAGATATGGTCTTTTGTGTGTTCCAAAGTTCTTAAATTTCCTTTCCATCTGTTTACCATTTCAAAATATATTATTTGATCAAGTAGTACAATACTTTTACTTTTTTTTTTTTTTGTTCTTTTTTTTCGGAGCTGGGGACCGAACCCAGGGCCTTGCGCTTCCAGGGCAAGCGCTCTACAATACTTTTACTTTTTGAGTCTTGATATTCTCTCTTCTATTTCAGCCCTCTTCTAGCAAGGCTTTCTCCTGAATTTTCTAATTAGGTTGCAGAGTTTTTCTGCTTATATTTCTTAAACATTTCTATCTCTTTATTAAAACAAGGTTTTGAATCTCATCTTGTCTTCATTTCATCCAGCTAAATATTGTGCTTTCTTGGAATTTACTCAAG
This sequence comes from Rattus norvegicus, assembly GCF_021556685.1. Taxonomy (NCBI): domain Eukaryota; kingdom Metazoa; phylum Chordata; class Mammalia; order Rodentia; family Muridae; genus Rattus; species Rattus norvegicus. The sequence goes on along the minus strand of NC_141546.1, from coordinate 64,117,525 downwards.
AGCTCTCTCCTCCATTTTTGACTTCCTTGAGTTGTTTGTGCTTTCTTAGATTCCTTGAAAACTGTGATGGCATTTATGATTTTTTTTAATTCTTTGTCTTGGAGTTCATCTAGGTAATACACATTGGAGGACATTTCTGTAAGACTAATAGGTTTAGGGGTTACGTACTTTCTTTCATATTGTTCATGTTTTGGGTATGTTAACTAGACAGATGAACTTCTTTTATTAGTTGTTCATTTGATGTAATGCTGTAGCTTCCTTGAGGATCAGCAGCTGCATATGTTGTATATGTAGAGCTCGATGTGAGAGTGTGGAGATAAGGTGTAGGGATGAAGTACTGTGGAACTCCCAGGTTTGGCCTTTGAGCTACCAAGTTGGGCCTCGTAGTGCAGGGATAGAGATGGTGGGAATGAGTGAGGTTCTTGGGGGAACTCATCAGACAGGGCTGGTTTATCTGTGTAAATAAAGCTAGTCCTGCAGGTAGACAATGTACACGAGGCTCACCAGGCTAGGCTGATGTGCAAACTCAGTATGTGGGCAAGCAAGGTTCTCAAAAGTAAATCTTAAAAGACAGAAAGAAAGAAAAAAGAAAGAAAGAAAGAAAGAAAGAAAGAAAGAAAGAAAGGAAGGAAGGAAGGAAGAAAGAAAGAAAGGAAGGAAGGAAGAAAGAAAGAAAGAAAAGAGGAAAGAAAAGAGAAAAGAAAAGAAAGAAAACCAAGTGACTCCTTATCATCAGGTAGCCATCAACTGTCAAAAGTGCCTTAGTGAGGTTTGGGGCATCTGTAGCCCTCCTCCATGATAGCGTTTTTAAATGTCTTGTTCAGATAGCTACAGTTGCTGAGATATGATAGATGTCACAGCTATGACCTGTCCAGAAGACAGCAGTTCAAATTATTCCTTCTCATTTTGTCATTTCCAGGCCCATATATTCTTCCTGTTAGCTCTTTCTGGTCTCTGAGCTTTGAATTGGGGAAGGCCTTAGATAGATACTCACTGAATTACTCACGGCAAATAGAAGATTCTCTGTCCAAGGGTGAGAGCCTCACCAATCTGTAGAAAACAGCAAAGAGTCTAATGATAGAAATGAAAATACATAGAAGGTAATTTGGCATTATGACCACTTAGCAAAATAATGACACTTCCTCCCTAGAGCATATGACTTCCCTACCCATGGATCTTTACAAAGTTTACATCCTAAGACTTGAATTCCTACCTGTGATGCAGACTTCAAATTCACTTACAAAGCAATTGATTGCCCTACAATAGTCATGATAGGATGGCCCTAGTGGAAAACCTTGTTTAGGAAGTTATCATTGGATCATGCAAATTCAGTGCTTGGGAAGATATTTTCATTTACCCACCTTCCTGCATAACATCTTCCACTACTATGAAAGCTATGCAGTAGGAGAGAGTTTCTTCCACAGTTTGAGATTGATTTTTCTTTGTCCTCCCACCAAAGTATGTGTTGTATTCAGTCTAGCTATGAAGGGCAATTAAGTGTAATGACAAAAGCCTATGTTTCTGATCATTACTGATCAATGTGCGGCACTGAGATTTTTATTCAACAACCATGTATTATGGGAGCAGAATTTCCCCCTTTTAGGGTACTGCTATTCAAACACCTTTTAAAAATGCATTTTAATTATTACAATCTAGTACATTTTGACAAAATTTCTTCATAACCCTGACTCTTCTCCCTCTTTTTCCTATTCCATAATCCAACACTCAGTTAAACCTTTGGCCTCCTCTATTGATCTCATCCCTTTCATATGACATATGATCTAATAACTATTTTTATAATTTTTACTTGGTTTTCAAGATCACAGGTTTGCATACAGCCTTTCCATATACTTTGTGCATGTTGACTCATCCCCATTCCCTCATTATACTCTTCCCCAAATCCCACTTCTTCAGTATTTCCACTCTTTACTTTTATTTTACCTATATTCTCTTACCCCTCTCCTTTAAGGCATTCCCCTTCCAATGATTCCTTTTAGATTCCTGGCTTACATCTACATTCAAATAAAGTGCATAAAACAGAAGATTTAAAGGAACTCTCTACATAGCAGGAAGAACTTATGAAGTTTGTTTTTCTCTACTTGAGTGACACAGATAGGCAAATATCTCTGCAGTAAGTTATAAAATATTTGGTACATATGTCCAGTAGTGATATATGTGGGCCACATAGTAATTTTTTCACTGTCATTTTTGAGGAATGTGTGGACTGATTATGTTCCCAGAAACAATGTATGAATGCTATTTTCCCCATGTCCAGCATCTGTTATTTGTATTCCTGATCGTGGCCATTCTGATGTGTCTGAGATACAATCCTAAAGTACTTTTAATGAGCATCGTCCTGATGGCTGAGGATGTGAACAACTGCTAAGTGCTTACTTATGATTGGTATTTTTTAAACTGTTCTGTTCAGTTTAATAGACCATTTTTAAATTGACTTATTTTATATTTTTGTTTCATAAGAACTTTGCATTTTCTAGTTTCTAATCTTCTGTCAGATTATTATTTGACAACTATTTTCTCCCGTCCTGTGGACTATCTCTTCGTTCATGTAAAAGCTGTAGGGAAGGACAGGAGAGATGGCTAGATGGTCATAAAAATGAATAGAAATCTCCAACTTATAGGGGTGAGAAGAAGTTGGGAGCAGGGCATCTCTAGGACAAGATAGAGACCTGGAAAAAGGGAGGTGCCCCCGAATCAATGGGGTGACCTTAAATGTGAGTCACTAAATTAGGAATATGGAACCTGCAGAGACTATTTTGGATAGCTAGACAGGAACCCGGGTAGACTGATAGAGACACCAAGCCACACACAATACTTTCAACCCAAAATGTATTCTGGTTACAAATGATGCAGGTAAGGGGGAGGAGCCAAGACTGATGAAACCAACAACTTGAGACCCATCCAATGGGCAAGCACCAATCCCTGACACTATTAATGATACTCTGTTATGCTTGCAGACAGGAGCATGTTGTCCTCTGTGAGGCTTTACTGAGCAGCTGACTCAGATAGATACAGACACTGACAGCTAAACAGTAGATGGAGATTGGGGACTCTGATGGGAGAATAGGAGGGAGAATTGTGGGCCCCAAGGGGGATAAGAACTCCACAGGAAGTCCAACCTAGTCAACTAACCTAGACCCTTGGTTCTCTCAGAGTCTGAACCAACAACCAAAGAACATACACTGTCTGAAATTAGGCTTTCTTGCTCATACATAGCAGATTTGCAGTTTGGCCTTTATGTGGGCCCAAAACAACTGGAACGAGGGCTATCTCAAAAGCTGTTGCCTGTTTGAGGGTTATGTTCTACTAGTTGGGCTACCTTGTCTAGCCTCAGTGAGAGAGGAAGTGCTTAGCCTGGCGGAGATTTGAAGTGCTAGGATTGGGGGGGGGATATCCAGGAGTCCCCACCCACTCATAGGAGAAGGGGAGGAGGGATAGGGAAATGACTGTGGGTGGAGATGACTGGGAGGGATCAGTGAGCAGGATATAAAATGAATAAGTAAGAAAATTAAAATAATTTTCTTTGCTATACAGAAACGTTTTGCTTTCATGATACCTCATTGGTCGGTTGTTGGTCTTATTTCCTATGCTATCTGGAGTCCTCTTAAAAATACATTCCTATTGCTTCTCAGCCTTTTGGCTAAGATCAAGTGTAAAAATACATTCCTGTTTGTATTAGTAGAAGGGTAATTCCTACTTTTTCCTTTAGCTGTTTCAGTATAATATATCCAGTGTCAAGGTTCTTGATCCACATTGAAATTCTGAGAGAGAGTGAGAGAAAGAGAGAGAGAGTGAGAGAAAGAGAGAGAGAGAGAGAGAGAGAGAGAGAGAGAGAGAGAGAGAGAGAGAGAGAGAGAGAGATTCCTCATACAGGCAATGGGGAGTGGAGAGGACAGGGGAGAGGAATTGATGGAGTTGTAACCAGGAAGTGGAATATCATTTGAGATGTAAACCAATGGACTGATTAATTTAACAAACATCTATGAAAACATAAAATTATTTTACAATGTGTTTTTAAAGAATTTTATAAAAAAATCAAGTTTCTCTCTTTGCATAGACTTATAGCTATATTTGCTTAAGTGCCGATACTATATTGCATTTGTAACTATGGCCTGTAGTACAAATTGACACCATGTATGGTAATATCTTCCCTGGTACTTATTTTGTCCAGGATGGCACTGACTACCCTTGGAACTTTGGAAGACCTTTTGTTGCTTTATTTCTTTGTTTCTGTTGGAAACAAAAATTTATTATGTAACCAAGACTCGCCTGGAATTTGTGATTTTCCTGCTTCAGCTTTTCTAGTATGCGGAATGACAAGAAGGAGTCTTCCTGCCTTGTTTGTAAGGTATATTTCAATTTTGTTCCAGAGATTTGAGCAAATTGTTATAATTCAAACTCATCTATGCTCTAAAAGAATAAATCCACCATTGGCTCAGGCTGGAGCTGTGCTTGCCATTTAATAAGACACTGTTTTCTTTTCTATGGGACCAAACTTTGTTACCCAGCACCAACATGGGGATTCACATTATCTCTGACCCATTTCAGGGAATTCAGAGTCCTCTTTGGGATCCATGAGTACCAGGCACACATGTAACACACAGGCATGTTTGTAGCACTCACAAAAAAGAAGTACCATGACGTTTGTGAAAAACCGGTACTAGTTGAAATTATTGATTTTAAATTGCCTTAAATATATCACATTATATTAGAAGTGGAGAGAAAATTTGATAGAGCAACAAAGTAGGCTTCAGATTTAAAGGCCTAAAAAGCATTATTGGTATTTACACATAAGAGTGTTATTGAGACAAACATCACTCTAAGAGATCTTACAGAGTAAAACTATGGAAGTCTCTGTATTTAAATCTTTCTCTAAATATGTCAGGTCAAATAGTAACTCTCAGAAAACAATAATTAATAACATTCTATCCATGGCATCATAAATATTGGTGATTATCAATTGGATTTTATTCTGTTAACAGTGAGAGTAAAAGTAGATATTGAACTGATGCTCTGAGTTAAATTTTCTGTCAGCAGATGCTGGATTCTTCAGTCTGTAGGCTGTGCAAATACTAGGTAATCTGCTGGCTCCAACAACTTAACATAAAGAAAAAAAATTATATTACTCTGCCTTTAATATATCTGAAGTCCTCCTTTCAAAGGCCAAAATAATCAAGTAGAACTAATGTGATTTTCTCATTAGACAAAAGCATACACTTTCGTGTAAATTAGCCACAGGAAGTGATTTTGTGTAAATTACTGTGGGAAGTGGGTGTAAACCCTGTACTGAAGAGCTTCTGTGAAAAGCAAAATAATTGAAAACCAAACATGTGATGATTTTTGATGTTGCTTAGCCATGTGATAGAAGGGAGACTCTGATTTGATTTGATTTGATTTGAGAGTTAAGAGTCCTTCTAATAAGGTTTGCAAGTGGAAATAGGAAAAACGTATTTAAACAGTTTGAGCAAAAGCATATGCATTTATAGCAAGCCATTGGTAGAACTTACAGTTTTGGTGTTTTGTTCATACTTTAGTAACAAATGAGAATACCTTATTTATTTCATTTACTTAGTTTATATATTACATTCTTCAGGTAGTATGAAAGATAAAGGCAGTGAAGAAAGATAACATTCATAATATTGTTATATTTATACTTAATCAGGGAAGAATTTGTTTCGATAAGCAAAAATTAGGATTCCATTTTGGGATAATTTCTTATTTTACAAGACAGAATGAAAAAAAAGTTCTCATCCTGGACCTGCAGAAGCCAGTTATAACATTTAGAATGTCACTTAAGAAATGGGAAATTTCCATTTATATAAAATCTTTGTAACCTGCTGAAGAAGCTCGGAAATGTCAATTTCATGCAGTACATCTGGGAATATTCTGTCTAGGGCATAACACAAGGCCTGTCACATAGCCATTATAACCGATCTGTGTAAACACTGACTTAAACTTTCAGGAGAGGGATTGCCTGTTCAGGAAGGAGTTACTTGGGCAGATGGGCAGAGTCACAGGACCAAGATTGCCTTGGGTGGGCTAAATTCTCTGAGTAGGTGTTGCCTGAGGGAATGGTGACATAGGATTTCAAGTAAAATGACTTAAAATAGATAAAATGGCAGGGGAAGTGCAAACATGATGTCTTTCCTTTTAATTTGTTCCAAAATGTATTGTCAGTTCTTTAATTCCTCACAACTCACAGCAAATGAGCACCTTCTTCAAGAATTTAACTTGTAATGAAATTGAATCATTTGTTGCAAAACATAGCATGTCAGGGGATACACCTTTAAGGCAAAGCTAGAAACCAAGAAGTACATTGTCTTCCTGGCAGGCAGACCCTTCCCACTCCAAGAGTCATTTTGCTGCACCGTCCTTTGTTCTGCCAAATATAATTTGTCAGAGCAGAACATTGTGTATTAAATATAATGCTGTTATTATCTTCAGAATAAAACAGAAAATAGTGGAAAAGAGAACTTTTATTAGACCCTGTGCTGTCTCTTGGTGCTAATATGTTGCTATTGTCATTCAAGAGACAGTGAAATAGGAGCCTAGGACAGAATCAGGTAAGGATACCCACTTGTTTCAGGTTATGATGTATGGTCTATAACTATATCTGGTGATATATATGCTAGATAACATTTTTTGATGTGCTTCTATCTTAAAGGAAAGGATTGAACCAAAGATATCTTAGCATGGCTTCAGTGTTGATAATCTTCCCTTGGGTTTAATTGGAAATTCTTTCAACTATGGTAGTTATTTTAGTTAAGGAGGTAAAGGAATGCTATATTCAATTATGTGTTTGAAATACACACATAGATATGGGTAGGAAACACATTTCTTGGCACTGGCATTAAGGTCACATAGCACTGAAGTAATTTTTGTACAGTTTTGTGGATGAAACTCAGACCTGTCACATCCTAGGAAATCATTCTGCCATTATATCCCAACACACTTTTAGAAAAAATATTTTTAGACATAAATTTTCAAAGTCCCCAGGCTGGCCTCAAATATTTGATTTTCTGGTATCAATTTTTCAAATAGATGAGAGAACAGATATTGTATATTTTATTACATGGTTTTTTAGCATTTTAGTGACTCATTAAATATATATTTAATTCTAAATTTCTCTGTACATATGTATATATATTCTTGATGCTCTGCTACGTTAAAGGACTGAGTACTTTGTTGTTTGAAGATATGTGGTTCTTGAGGAGGAAATCAGTTCATTGATTGAAATAGCTATTGAAGATTTCCTCCCAAAGATAACTAAGGTTTCAAGATAATGAAAACTGCTATTCTGATTAGGTGAAATAGCTTGTAGAGATTAAGGGGCCTCTCTAGCATCCCAAGTAAGCAAACAATAATTAAAGTACTGAGCCAAGATCTTGGGATCTCTGTGGCTCCAAACACCCTCACCACAGAAATGGGACCTTCCTTGGAGCAAAGGGAGAACTTCTTAGCATGGAATGTTCAGCATTTGATACTAGCAAACATGACAGAATGTGACCCTTGATTAGTACTTACAAAATGATCAGATGAGCTAGTACAGAGACAGAATCAAGATTTTTATCTTAAAATTAATTCAAATAAAAGAACACAATGCCCAGATTGTGTTAGAGATGGACATACTTTGAAGCTTGGTTAATTTACACATTGTAACTTGAGTAGTTAGTAGAAATACTTACATCAGTTTGCTAGGCAACTTTACAACTGTGAGCGTTAGACATGTATTAATCTTTATCCTACAAGGATTTTTTCCTAAATTTTACATTTGAGAATTATTACTTACTTGAGGATTGGAGAACTTACCAATTCTCTCTGAATTTTGAAATTCAGAATTATGTTTACTCTTACTCTGTTATTCACAATGTACACCTAATAGCTGATTGCTTGTATATCACGCACACACACACACACACATATTATGTGTTTGTATATATATAATACATATAATATACATATGCATACATACTTTTTCAGTTTTAATGAACACTTCGATGTGTCAGGGCCATTATTCTAGTGATACAAAGACAGTTTCATAAGTTTTCACAGTCTAGAAGTAATCAAAGTATTGTGTGAATAAGATCTATGTCCTAACACCAGAAATTATATTTTAAATTCATTTATTTCGCTTTTCTTTAAGATAGATTCTTTTCTCATATAATATATCCTGATTATAGATTTTTCTCCCTCCACTCCTCCCAGTTTCTTCTCACCTCCCTTCCCCTCCAGATCTTTGCTGTATCTCATTATAACAGAACAGGCTTCTAAGAGATAATAACCAAACATGACAAAAATATAATAAGTTGAGGGAAACATTATCATACAAATGTTCTACATGGTAACCCAATAGAAGGAAAAGAGTCCTAAGAGGAGGCACAAGAGTCAGAGACCCACTTGTTCTCATGTTCAAGGGTCCCATAAAAACATTAAGCTAATATCTATGCTATATATGCTGTGGACCTGTTGCAGACCCCTGTAGACCCTGTGCTACGTTTCAGCCTGTGAGCTCATGTGCTCCTTCTTTACTTGAAACAGGGGTCCTTATTCTTCTGGGGTCATCTATCTCCAATAAAGATTGGCTTTAAAAATCTGTCTCCTAAGGATTCCAACAACTAAAAAAAGTAGGGATTTGATGGAGCCCTCGAATTTATATTCTCTGCCTTCATGCTGGGTCTTTGTTTCTCTCTGATAAAGGAGGAAGCCTCTCAAATGATAACTGTATAAGACACTGATCCACAAGCAAAGCAGAACATCATGGGGAATCAATCTCTCTCTCTCTCTCTCTCTCTCTCTCTCTCTCTCTCTCTCTCTCTCTCTCTTTCTCTCTCTCATTTACCCTTTTAAAAGACAAGTAGCGTTTATTATTGTGGTAGATGTTTGAGCTGTCTACGCTTTGTTTTGTGATTTCACAGGGTCAGGTATGAGTTCATTCTTGTGAAATTGGTTTTATATGAAATAAGGCATTGAATGACTATTCCCACAAGTTCAGTGTCTCCTTTGCCCTAGTGTATTTTACAGGCAGGACAGAATGTTATCAAAGGTTCTGAGGCTAGGTTGTGTCCATATTACTTTTTCAGTAGCCTGCAGAGTACCTTCCCTCTCTAAAGAGATTAGAATGTAAGACTGCATGTAGGCACCAGAATGATTTTTCCATCTTCAATAAACTATGTGGGTTTTGTGCTTGACAAATTGGCTCTTCTGTCAGTTTGCAGAGAGCAACTTTTGCCTTAGTATCAACCAGGGTTGTTTCGGGTATTTCAGTGGGAGCTCCTTGGCCAACAACTCAATTGAATGTAACTAGTTTTAGCATTGGGAGCCTCACCAGGCTATTGGAGATGGCAAATTAAGACTCTGTGTTTCTTATTACTATGAATCCTCATTAGGATCACATTCATACAATCTAGGAAGTTTCCATTGCACTAGGTTACCACATTACCCTCCAACTCTCACCCCTAATTCCAGCTGTCTCTTCCCATACTCTTGCCATCCACCCCTAACTGATTCCCTCCTTCTGTCTCTAGCCACTCCCAGTCCTCCCATAAAATCTAATCTATTTGGCCCTCCTAGGGAGAGACCTGCATCTCACCCAGACCTCTCATCTTTACCTAACCTCCATGTCTGTGGACTGTAGCTTTGTTACCATTTACTTGACAGCTACTATCCTCTTATAAGTGAATACAAACCATACCTATCTTTCTGAGTGTGGGTTTCCTCACCCAGGATGAAATTTTTAGTTCCATCCATTTATACTCAAAGGCAGTTGAGTAATATGTCATTGTGTAAATGTACCACATTTTCTTTAGCCAATCGCCTGTTAAGAGACATCTAGGTTGTTTCCAGTTTCTGGCTATTATGAACATAGACAGAATGAATATGGTTGAGCATGTGTTCTTGTGGTAATATGGAGAGTCCTTTGTGTATATGCTCAAGAGTGTTGTTTTTGAGTCTTGGTGTAGATTGATTTTTATCTTTCTGAGAAACTATCATATTGATTTCCATGGTGGCTGTATAAGTTTGCATTCTCACCAGCAATGGAGGAGCATTCTTCTTGTTCTACGTCCTTTTCAGCTTGAGCCGTCATTTATGTTATTGATCTTAGACACTCTGACAGATGGAATCTTAAAATACTTTTGATTTTCATTTTCCCTATGGCTAAGGATGTTGAAATTTGAATGTTTCTCATCCGTTTGAGATTCCTCTGTTCAGAATTCTGTTAAAATATGTTCTCCATCTTATATTGAATTATTTGGTTTTTGATATCTAGTTTTTAAATTCTTTGCATATTTTGGATATTGTTTTCAAATGGATGTGAAATTGGTAAAAGTATTTTCCCATGCTGGAAGTGTTGCTTTGTGACTGATAGGTCATTTGGATTATAGAGCTTTTCAGTTTCATGAGATCCCATTTATTAATTGTTGATCTTAGTTCCTGTGCTTCTCTGCACCAAGTGGTGTTTTATTTAGAAAGCCATCTCCTGTGTCAATGAGTTTAAGGCTATTACCTGGTTTCTCTTCTATCAGTTTCATTGTATATGGTTTTATATTGAGTTTTTTAAAATCTACTCAGACTTAAGTTTATGCAGCATGATAAATATGAATCCATTTGCATTCTTCTACATGTCGGCATTCACTTTAAAGACGCTTTCTTCTTTCCATTGTATAATTTTGGCTTCTTAATAAAAACCCAAGTTATATATAGGTCTGTGAGTATGTATTTGGGCCTTTGATTCACTTCCATTGAACAATGCATTTGATTTTTATTTTAATATCATGAAGCTTTTATTACTATACCTCTGTAATACACCTTGAAATAAAGATGGCGATACATCTGGAAGGTCTTTTATTGTTCAAAATTGTTCTAGATATCCTGGGGTATTTGTTTTCCCATCCTGTGAACTTAGGATTTATGATGGCAATAATTTTGAATCTGTAGATTGTTTTCAGAAGTATGGACATTTTAACTATGGCAGTCCTACTGATCCATGAGCATAGGAGATCTTTTCATCTTCTAGTATCTTCAGTAGCTTTCTTAAGGGACTTGACATTTTTATCATACTAATCTTTTACTTGCTTTTTTGCAGTTACCAGAAGATATTTTATATTATTTAAGGCTATTGGGAAAGGTGTTATTTGTGCAACTTCTTTTTAAGTCTGTTTTCACTTGTATATAGAATGGCTACTGAACTTTGTTTGTTTGTTTGTTTGTTTGTTTTAGTTGATCAAGTATCTAGTTACTTTGCTGAAAATATTCATCAGGGGAGGTAGTTCCCTGATGGAAATTTTAGAGTCACTTATGTTTTCTATCATTTCACCTACAAATATGATATTTTGACTTCCTTTCTAATTTGTATCCCATGATCTCCATCAGTTGTTTTATTGCTCTAGGTAAAACTTTAAGTAATATATTCCTCCAGCTTTTCCCTAATTTAGCCAAAGGGGCCAACAGCTTCTGTTCATTGGTTGGGTGCACATAGAGGGATCCGGCTCAAGGGGAGGCCCGAAGGTCTGACACCATTACTGAGGGTATGGGGTGTTCACAAAAAAAAGGACCTATCATGACTGCCCTCCAAAAGACCAACAAACAGCTGAAAAAGTCAGATGCAGATGATCCCAATCTTGTTGGCAACATCTAGAGCATCATAGTCAGGAGCCAAGTAAACATATGCCTTCTCTTTGTCAAGCCTTATCAGGGTATTGACTTTAGCCACATCCATGTCATAGAGTTTCTTCACGGCCTGTTTAATCTTGTGTTTGTTGGCCTTGAAATCCACAATGAATACAAGCATCTTTTTGTCCTCTATTTTTTCATGGCTGACTTGGTGGTCAGTGGGAATTTGATAATAGAATAGTAGTCAAGCTTATTTCTCCTGGGTGTACTATTTCAAGGATATTTTGGCTGCCTCTGGAGCTATAGGGTCTTGGAACACTGGGAAGTAGGTTCTTCTATTTTGCCTTATCCAAATTCTCTTACTTTGGGTTTTCTTTATTGATTCTATTTCCAATTTAAAGTTTTGAACCATTTGATTGTGTGTTTCTCTTTTTCTGGATTTCTTTAAAGGATTTATTAACTTACTATTTTAAAATTTATAAGCTATTTTGAGGTATTTTCTTTATGTCCCAACTGTATTGTAATATTCAACGTGTGCTGTGGTAGGACTACCTCTACAGATTTCAGAAGCTATCAATCTGTCTCTCTCCTATTTCAGGGCCTTTTTAAAAATGTATCAATAGTTCCATGAATTTGATTAATGCTAACCATCCGAGATCTATGTGAAACCAACTACAAGATTATATAACATATCAGTATCCACATTACCAAAGAAAAGTTATTCTACCTCCCTCAGTAACCATCATCTTCAAATAACCTATCACTTAAGTGTGGGACCTTAGAAGTTCCCCCATCCACTGTGGAATTGTTTAACTCCAAATTGTGCAGGTCTTATAAAATCAACAACAGGTACTGTGAATTTATGTGTAATTTGGTCATATCATGTATAGAAGACAGCAAATGACCATCTTTGCCTCTTAAATGAATTCTATTCATATCTCTAACACATTCTATGAGCCTTTGGTTGGTGGAAGTCATTGGTAGATAAGAAACATTTATAGTTGAGCATTTATAGTAACTAAGATTAAATTTTAATGACTCTCTGTATTAACTACTCACAATGGGAAAAGGAGCTTCTTGGTCAAAGTCTATGAGAAGCTAACTTAATAACAAGAGAATTTAGTAAAATTGTAAGAAGAGCTTTCCCCTAAGGCTTTCCCTATAGTGTTACTGTGTCCCCAGTCACAGGTTTTTCATACAAATTATTATACCAGATATTAAATATTTCCTGTAGAACAGACCTAAAACGAATCCAATCTGGCTACTTTTATAACAGTCCCCACATATTGCATCAGCACATGCAACTTTCTTTGAAGCTCAAGATTGCAGTATGCAAGGAGAAAAGGAGATTCCTAGTACCAATATTGAGTTAGATCATGCCTTAGTTACTGTTCTATTGGGAGTAATGCCCTTAAAACCCTCCATTAATGGTGTTAATAGTATAATTAGATTTAAGTATGACTGCGTTCATGGAAAAATCCTGAGCCAGCTGCAGAAGACTAATACAAATCTGGTGGTCAGGATGAATAATGATATGATAAAGTTCTGATCTTGCTGAGAAATACATCTGACGTCAAGATGCCCAATGTGATGACCTGTAACCTTTCTGAAAAACCAACATCCTGCTGACTAATAGATATAACAAACCTGTGACCTTTCTAACATCCTGTTAATGTCAGCCGATTGCCTGACCATAAGAACTGTGTCCTTGGCCTGCGTAAATGTTTCCCACTTCCCCCCTCTCTCTGTTACCTCTGTTATGGTATAAATTCAGCCTTGGGAAAAAATAAAATTATCGTCCTGATCAGACTCTTGTCTTGGCATCCTTCTTCATGGCTCTTGTTCCCCATTCTCTTCCAGGTACCCTCTGCACTCTCGTTGGCAATGTTCTATTGCAGTGAAGAGACACTGTAACTATGGCAAAGGAAAGCATTTAATTTTGAGGCTTGATTACAGTTTCAGAGGTTTTGTTAATTGTCATCATTATAGAGAACATGGTACCATGTAGTTAGACATAGTGCTAGTGAATTTGAGAGTTCTACAAGCAGATCTTCAGAGAGCAGAAAGAGAGAAAGAGAGAGAAACACTGGATGAATTGGCCCCTTAAAACCTCAAAGTTCACCCCAAAGGATACACTTTCTCCAAAAGGCTACACCTACTCCAACAAGGCCATACTTACTAATTTATATCAAGAAACTCTACTCCCTATTGACCAAGCACTCAAATATATGAAATTATGGAGTCATTATTATTCAAACTATTATAGACCACACATGTATTTTCTCCGCACAGCTGCTTGTATAGCATGTTTTAGCACTAAGGAAGCTAGGTAGAAGGAAAAGAAGTTTTGCCTCATTTAGATATTGAGTTTTCTACGTTTTAAACCCGAATTGTTTAGTGTTTTTAGCATAAGGTCTTATAATAGACTGTGTTGTCTGAGGGGGGTACCTCAGGAGCCCCTTTGACCTCCAATTAACTTATTAGAAAGTATTCATTGCTTAGAGTTGGTTATTTTTATGAAATACCTCATGTCTTCTTGAAGCAATAGTCCACCCCTGCATAGTATTTCTGATCCCACTTATTTGTGTGTATGTGTGTGTGTGTGTGTGTGTGTGTCTATGTGGTGTGTTTCTGTGTTTCTCTCTCTTTCTCTCTCTCTCTCTCTCTCTTGCTGTGTGGTAAATTTCTATGAGGCTTAATCATACATATTTACTTTTTGTGTTTGTTTCAGTGCCCTATATACTAATATTTGACAGATATACAGAGCAGCACGGCCCCTTCCACAAAATTTTCAAATTTCATAGTTAAACAACCATTGATTTTTAAATGACAGGATAAGTATTCATGTTTGGGGGTACATGTTTAGACACATATAAGTTGAAGTATATGCTAGACCTATTTAGCCCTATAATGGTTAAAATTAAATAAATGCCTTTTAAGGAAGCAGAATTTGCATAAATTAATATAGATTTTTAACCTGATATTTAAGTGCCACCTTAGAACCTATGCTTATCATATATTTTATGTGCAGAATGACAGAAATATTAATAATAAAAAGATAAGCATGACAGTAACTGGTTTCAGGATTCCTAGAGGGTTGCTACTGAAGGAGAATAGTGACTGAAACCACAATAATCCAGATGTTGGGCAAAGGCCTTATGAGAATAAATTATTCAGCAATTAGCATATGAGAAAATGGAGAAGGAAACTAAGTGCCATGTTTCTATGATTAGTTTACTGTTTTGTATATACAATGGACAATCTTAAAATACTGAAATAAAATAAAATTGAATTTTCATATACATTAAATATTCTAAGTTTGAAGTAGTCATACTTTTGTGGAACAATTATTATATACTTGTGTTGGTGTGTTTTAGTATTCATTATCTATGAACTCATCTCTCTCCATATCCTTCATAAAGAACTTGTATGTGAATCTAAAAGATAAAAGTGTTTCTATTTGTGAATCAAAGTTCCTGCTGGCTATGTGGAGAGAAAATGAATTTCTTGACCTAACATCAACTGCTAGGAAAATATAACCTATTTACAGTGTCTTTTATGTCCAAAAAGTGATAGGAACTGTCATTTTGTTTCCCCTTCTTGATTGAAATGGCAGCCTTTGTCATTGTAGCAGCTGACATATCCCTGGGGCTGATATTCAGTCCTCACATGCCCTGTTGCTTTAGCATTGATCTCCTTCTCAAGTTTATGACCTGGTTATCTCTTCTACTCCAGACAGAAGTGCCACAGTTTATTTCCTACATTAATTGTTTTATTTCTTTTTCATGGAGTATAACTTTTTCCTTAAAAACAAGTGCAGCAGCAGGCACTGTTCACCAGCTTATACAACTCCAAACTAGCGTCTATTATGAACACCACACACAAATGTTTCATTTGCCCATTGTAACAATTTTTCTATTTCTATCACCTTTCTGACACTGTCAAAACCGCCAAGATAGTCACCTTTAACAAGGAAACATTGACTTTTTTAGACACTTTTGTGCGTGATTACCTAGTGCTGATATTTCTGGTGCAGCAGTTATAACATGCCATGGTATTCACTTCGTGGATGCGCATAAGAGGAGCAAGAAGATAAGGGACTGAGAAAGAAACTGGGAGAGGAGAATGGTTCAGGGACCAAAACAGCAGTAATAAATATTTCTCAATTAGTCCTAATGTCCTGAAATTTCTACTTTATCAATTTTTCTAACAGTTCAGAACCATATTTTCAGCACAAGAACCACTATTGAATATTAAGCCAACTTACAATAGAAAGAGGTTTATTTCACTTTGCAATTTCAAGTTACAGTCTATCTTATCACGATCTCTTGCACAATTAGGATTTTCTGCCTAGGGAATGGCACTGTTCACTGTGAACTGGGTCTTCTCATACTAATTAACTTAAAAGACAGTCCTTCACAGACATGATTACAGACCAAACCAATAGGAACAGTTGCTCATTGAAACTCTTTCCTTGTGATAGGAAGGTGAAATCAATTTTATGATTAAAGGTAAACATCATATAAAAGGTCTATTCATTTTCAAAAAATTGAATAAATTGAATTGCCTTTAAAAATTGAATAAAATACCATATGGTACTGGGACCTGGAAATAAAAATTCATTATTAGTGATCATAGTGGGTTATTTCATTTATTCCCTATCTCAGTAATAATGACAGTGTCAGATGTCAATAAATTTGAGATTTTGTTTTAATAAATTGGCTACATCCTGTTGAATCTCAGATCCAAGCATATCTTTACAGAGAAAATAACTATTAACAGCCAGTGAAGAGCTGTCCTAATATTTAACAAAGTGAGATACTTTATGAGGATCTGCTTTTCTACAACTTCTTTTGAACAACTATGATAAACTCTATCAAAGGAATATGCTACAAGGAATCTAAGAGCCATTCAACATCAGAGTGGTTCCTTATTAACCATAGACAGAAAGGGACTAAGATAAAAATAAATGTGTGTCCCATTTGTCCTTAAAGTATAATATGTCACTGTGATATGTAGCTTTCAACCAAATTAAAAACCCTAGGAAGTACTGAAGCTCCATAAGCTATAGTAGAGGCCTTATAATGGAGATCAAGTTTCAGTTTGTGATATCAAGGCCTCCTATGGGCATTTCCTAAGAATCAAAATTGAAGCTAAGGAACAATACCAGCAAAGTACTAGGGTTCAGCATGTGCCATAACAAAGAAGAGAACAATATATATTGTGAATACTGATTACAGTCTGAACAAAATAGCAAGTCTCTAATCAGCTGTTGTTTATTAGATAAAGTGGTGGTATCAAATTCAATAGGGGCAGAAATTTGTTTTAACTATGATTTACTGGAAAACAACTTTGTATCCTGTGGCATGACATACAACTAAAATGCAACAGAACAATTTATACCATGTCTGTATTGGGGACAGTTACTCTTCTTGAGAGAGCTCAAAAGGTCCAGTGAATTGTAGTGCTGTTTACTCTACATCCTAATGTCAAATGCCCAGATTCCCCTACCTGTTCCCACTCCTAAGTAGCGTGTATTTACGCACTGTTCCTCCTAGTTTTCACACATGCTGTACTGTTTGTTGGTCTATTCATCCTCGCTTCCTTTTCAGTAATGCGTTTGTGAATTGTTGAGTTTATCTCATTGCTAAAGACAAAGTGCTGGATCAATTAGGACACTTTCCCAAGAAGAAAGTAGAAGATAATGATCAGGCTTATTTGTGCAACAAAATGCTCTTCAACTCCTTTGCCCCATAGTCTGACGAACGGAGATGAACAGTCTTTATTTTGAACTGCATTTGTGTCTTCTTCCTTTCCTATTGTCCCTTTTTCTTTTATATCATTGAATCTCGACACCTAGGTCTGACCTAAAGAAGATAAAAGTCAATTTAACATGTCGATTTCTAAATGGTTTTCTTTTATATGATATGTCAACTGCTCATAAGGGCAACAGAATACAATTGTTTCACTCTTTGTTGGGGATTTCCAGTTTCTATAAATGCATGGTGTTTTCTGTACTGTACAGCTAGCTGCTTCTGCTTTGTTTGTTTGTTAGTTTCTTTGTTTTTTGTCAGACTACACTTCTTGGTGTAATCCTGGCTGTACTGGCATGTACTCTGTAGACCAGTCTGGCGTTCAACTCAGAGAGATCCTCCTGCTTCTGCTTCCCTCTGGGACTAAAGGCGCGTTCCACCGTTGACCAGTACTTTTGCTTCACTCTTAACCTGGCCCATCTATTTCTGTCATAAGGGAAAAACTCTTATCCTGAAAGATGGATGGAAAGTCTTCCATTTTCTTTCAGTATTCTTGCACATTAATCTAGATACTTTTGATATTTTAATATTACCGAAACTATTTCGAGAATTGATTAGAAAATTCGGATCTTAGACTTTATGAAAATCTCATGTGATGATTTCTGGGATAATGAAGATTATAAAATGTTATACTTTATTTTAAGAAAGAAAATTACAAATATTTCAATGATGATTGAAATAAAGAATAGTTTGATATCATCTGTTTCATAAATAATACCAATGGGGTGAAAACAGCTCAGAATACAAACCTACTTAACCACTTAAATCTTTTCAGAAAAGGCCCTTCTGATTCCAACTAAATAAGCCACAGTGATTACTGGATCTTGACATGACCATTTGTGGGGAGTCAAACTAAACTATCTCACTGAAGAAGGCTCAAAAAGTTTCCATTTGTTTTGTAACTCAGGAAACAGAAACAAAGAAACTGTGGTTGCATGTAGAGTTGAGCATAGTGTACTATTGGGAATTCTTACTGGATCAGTACCAAACAGTGAAATATAAAAGCATGCTTAGAAATATTATTATGAGATCTTGCACTATATAGGTTTTACAGAACTCAAGCTAATCATGTTAAAGGTGGTAATGATTACCAAGCTGATGAAGTTCATACTACTGAGATATTTGAATTATTTTAATTGTAATAGAAGTTTTTCTCTCCTTTCTGTCTGTCTGTCTATCTATCTATCTATCTATCTATCTATCTATCTATCTATCTATCTATCTATTCATTTTACATCCTAGTCACTGCCCCTCTCCTCCCAGTATCTCCTCACACAGCCTCTTCCCCATACCTCTCCCCTTCTTCTCTGAGACTGGGAAGCTCCCCCTGGGGCCAACCTACTCTGGCATATCATGTCACTGCAGGATTTGGAACATCTTATCCAACTGAGGCCAGACAAGGCAGCCGTGTGAAAGGAACTATACCCTCAGGCAGTCAACAAAGTCAGGGACAGTCTCTGCTCCAGTTGTTGAGGGATACAAACCCCTTCATGAAGACCAAGCTACACATCTGCTATACATGTTTTGGGTTGAAAGGGATGGGGAGGGAGGTCTGGCATGAGCAGCTAAAGTCAAGCCTTTATGTTCTTTGGTTGGTGGGTCAGTCTCTTAGAAGCAACAAGGGTCTCAATTAGTTGACTATGTTGGTTATCTTGTGGAGTCCCTATGCCTTTGGTAGATATAGGGAAGAAACTAGGTAGCAGAGGGAATGGGGAAGAGAGTAGGGGATTAGGTGTAGTGGAGGAGAGAGGGGATGAGGTATAGGGAGATCCAGGTAGAGACAGCAGAGAAAGTAAACAGAAAGCAGGAGGAGGGGCTGAGATGAGGGAGGCTTCAGGGAGTCTGTGAGGGTAAATCAAGCTGAGACGACTATAAGTGGACAATATGGAACCTGAAGTGACCACCTAAAACAGGTACCTCTTGTTGTCAGGCAGGACTCTCAGTGGAGGGACAAAGACATAAACCCACTCACAAAACCTTTGATCCAAAACTTAGCCTGCCTACAAGAAGTTCAGGGATGAAGATTGAACAGAGACTGAGCGAATGATAATACAATGAGTGATCCAACTTGTGACCCATCCCATGGGCAAGAGCCTGTTGCACCCTGCCACTAAGGGTGTAGTCTTCCATGTCCAGATAGCTTTTCTGAGCTCATTGCAAAACGAAGGACTACCTTTTCTTAGCAAAACTTCCTCTTCTCAGCCTGATCTGGTGAGCCCAACCAACATTCTACCTGAGGGATTATCATGTAATCCATGGCAAAATTACAGATTATACTTTCTGGTCTGTATGTAAATGAGGTACCCAAAGCCCCAGCCAATAAAATTGCATGCCATGAAGAACTGTTTCTCACTCTCCAAAGTTCATATATAACTCTGATGCATCCCAAATGAAGTTAAAGTTAAAGGTGCATAAGTCCACCTGAACAAAACTAAGATCTTCACAGAGAGCTGTTTCATTAAGATCCTCAGAGAAAGCTTTCTCCTATGACCCCCTATGCCCTGGCATTTAATTCTAGCTGAACTGAGATCCTATAGAACCCACCCTTTCTGGACTCCACTTTATCCTTCCAGCCTGGTATGCAGCAGCATCCTGTGGAGAACATGGAGCCACAACTGGACCTCAACATGAATAGAACAAGAACCAACTGGACACTATTAATGACACTCTGTTATACTTGCAGACAGTAGTGTAGTGTAACTGTCTTCTGAGAGGACAAACAGCTGAGCAAAACAGACACAGAGACACAGCCAAACATGAGATGGAGCTCAGGGAGGCTTGTGGAAGAGTGGGAGGAAGGATTCACTAATACAAGTCTTCTCACCTATAAGCTAATTGTATGAATAGTTAAAACAACATAGTAGAACAGGTGAACTTGCGGGATGAAAGGGCATTTTGGGGTATATACCCAGGAGCGGTACAGCTGGGTGTTCAGGTCAAACTATTTCCAATTTTCTGATGAACTGCCAAATTGATTTCCAGAGTGGAAGCCCACCAACAATGGAGAAATATCCCTCTTTCTCCACATCATCAATAACATGTGCTGTCACTTGAATTTTTGGTCTTGGCCATTCTGATTGGTATAAGGTGGAATGTTAGGGTCATTTTGATTTGCATTACATTGATGACTAGAGATGTTTTGTTCCTGGGCATATATCCAGAAAATGTTTCACCTTACCAGAAGGACACATGCTCCATTATGTTCACAGCAGCCTTATTTATAATAGTCAGGAACTGGAATCAACCCAGATGTTCCTCAACTGAAAAATAGATACAGAAAATGGAATACTATTCAGCTATTACAAACAAGAACATCATGAATTTTCCAGACAAATAGATGAACAAGAAAATATCATCCTAAGTGAGGTAAGCCAGATCCAAAAGGATATGCTGTATTCACTGCTGCATAGATATTAATAAAAAAGTACAGAATACCCATGACACAACCCACAGACTTTAAGAAGTTTAACAAGAAGAAAAGTCTAAGTAAGGACACCTCAATTCCACTTAGAAGGGGAAACAAAATAATCACAGGAGGCAGAGGGAGGGAAGAACCTGGGTGGAAGGTAGGAGTAGGAGGCAGAAAGGAGGCAGGATCAGGTATATAAGGAGAGAGGAAAGGAGAACAGAGGGCCAGGAGAATGAATGGAAATATGCAACTACTAGGGGTAGTGGTTTGGAGATCCTCTAGAAAGTCCCAGAGACCCTCGATATAGAGGCTGCCAGGAATCAATAAAATACCTTAGCTGAAATTCCCAACAGTGGGGAGATGAAACTTGAAGATACCACCTACAGTAAATAGACAGGACCCCAGTGGAGGCGTAGGGGTCACTAATACACCTTCAAAATTTTTGGCCCAGATTTGTTCCTGTGTAAAAGAAATGCAGTGACAAAAATGGAGCAAAGACTGAAGTAAAGGCCACCTATTAACAGTTCCATCTGGAGATCCATCCCATAAGTGAGCACCAAATCCTCATGCTATTACTGATGCTGTGTTGTGCTTGTAGACAGGAGCCTAGTACGGCTGTCCTCCGGGAGGCTCTACCAGCAGTTGACTGAAAGAAATGAAGATACTTACTGACAAGCATTGGACTGATGTCAGTGACCTATGGAAGAGTTAGGGGAAGGCCTGAAGGAGCTGAAATTAACTGAAAATCTACAGGAAAACCAACTGTGTCAACTCTTCTGAACTCCTGGGAACTTGGCCCCAAGCACTTATGTAGTAGAGGACTGCCTTGTCTCACTTCAGTGAGAGAGGATGTGCCTAGTTCTGTAGGGACTTGATGGCCCAGGGAATGGGGATGCCCAGGGGTCTGTGAGTGAGTGATGGAGCACCCTTTCAGAGGCAAAGGGTGTGGGGCTAAGGACTCTGAGAGGGTCAACTGAGAAAGGGGAAATACTTAGAACATAAATAAATAAAAAATTAATTAATAAAAGACTAATCATTGAATTCAATTTTGATCCGGACCTACAAAATCATAAAACATATTTGAGGGAGATTACATAAAATAAATAGTATTTGTACTTTCAAAGATACCTTAAATTCCCTTGGATAAGGCTTGCTGTAATCTGTTTGTGTACATTGTATTAATGTGAGGACCAACGGATCAAGACTTTCTATGTAAACAAGTCTGGAATTTAGTAAGTAAAAATTTTGCCTTTAAAGCATGAAGACTTCCATTTGGGTCCCTAGAACTCATGTTTAAACAACAATAACAACAGCAACAGCAGCAGCAGCAGCAGCAGCAACAACAACAACAACAACAGAAATAGTACATGCCTGAAATGCTTGTAATCCCAGTGATGTTTAGATGGAAGGTGCAAGCAAAATCCTTGGAAGCTTACTAGTCAATGAGCCTGGCAAACTGGCAAAACCTCAAGTCAAAGACAGCTTTTCTCAGAGCAGAAGGTGAAGAACAACAGAGAAATGTCACCCACCATTATCTGCTGTCACCTACAGGCACATACAATACAAATAAACACCCCTTCTACATAAACATGTGTATGCACACAAACACACACACACACACACACATATACACACACACACACAATTTTCACAAAAGCAAAGACATTCTGCTTTTAAAACATTTGATTGAAAATATGGTATAAGCCTAAAATAGCAGTGCATGCCTTTAATCCCAGTACTCAGAAGGCAGAGGCATCTGGATCTCTCTGAGATCAAGGGCAGAGTGTAGAGTGTTCTACAGGACAGCCAGAGCTACAGAGAAAGACCCTGCCTAGAAATATGTTATATATTCATGGTATACTATGATTACTTAGATGTACATTTATTTAATAACTATGACAATCAGATTAACATAACGAGGACCATCTATGCTGTACAACAGATCCCTAAGACTTGATTCAGCTTTTAACTATTTGTATACTTTGATCGACATTGCTTTATCCCCTCCCCTCAGACACGGTATCCTACTCTTTGTCTATGTAGCTTACTATGAATTTGTTTTAAAAAGTAAAGGACATTATGTGGCAATCAGACGTGTTGAAACAAAATTCTTAACAAAAAAATATAATGAAATATTTTAAGAAAAGTCTTAAGAGCTATCCCATTTGATCATAAGAAATAATATGGCCCAACATCACTTTGATTTTCTGGTCTCTTTGGTTAACATCCTTAATTGTGTAGTTAATTTTCTTAAATTGTAATCAAACATCAGTGTGAAATTTCTTGTGTAAAATTCAGTATGTTAATGTAATGGTTATCTAACTTTCAGTTTCCAAACTCGAAAGTCTTTGATTTTTTTTTTTTTTTTTAGGTTTTGATGAGGTCTCAATGTCAAAATCTTCTTGAACCTACAGCCATATTTCTTTTCTTGTAGTATTTGAGCAGAGCCAATAACTATGTCATCAACATTTTATTGAACAAGGCATGACAAGGTCTTATTTTTATTGCTGTTTAACACTTTTCATATTTAATATTTCACCTGGAAGTTGGCTTTTAGTCAGACTTCACTCTTATATATGTCTATATTTCAACCTTGATAAAAAACTAATGACTAATTATCTGTCATAAATGAATATCTAAATGGCATGAGGGACTTTCTGCAATCCCATTAAGGGTCTCTGCTGAGGAAAGTATTAACTGTGCAGTTTGCTCTATTGAGTTAAATGGATTAAAATATTTTTAAGTAACACATGACATTTTCAAATATTTCTCACGATTTCTCCTGAATATAATTTAAGTATAATTAAAAGCACAATTTTTATATAATCATAACTTCTTTATTTGCCATTGAAATTCTGCTTTGCAGGAAAATATTATGAAAAGTTTTTTTTTCAGAGTTAAAAATATTAAAAGGGATTTACTATTTTAATGCAACTGCATATGAATTCTAATCTGCAAATAAAATACATTAGGAAATCATATTTTATCACTTTAACTATTACCTCTTTGATTCTTAAAATGGTTACAATACTTGAAGTATGATTTTTCCATGATTTTATAATGTGTTTATTATTTTTCATATTTTGGAAATAAACACATATATATGTAGGCATTATAAAAATATTTACCGTCATTGTGTTCTTTAATTTTTTACTATCCTTTAATGATGTGCCATCAATGACCTCTTCACAATTGATTTGTGATCTACTACTGAGCTGATTTTAATTGGCTGAGGTTTCACAAGGCTCTGTGGACTAATTTCTAACGATAAATTACGTTTATGAAACATCCGGGTACTTGGAAATATTGTAGATGCTATAATTTGTTAGGCGCTGAAGAAATAGCTGTATCTCTGAGGAGTTTGTAATTCTTCGTGTTTATCTTTGCAGCAAGGACATGTCCCTCTGTGAAGACTGATCCTTTGTAAGAATTCGAATACACTGCGAAGTCGCCCCAAACTATTCTTGTCACCTAAATGAGTATTGCTCAAGGTAAGTTTACTACAGGAAATATCCAAAATAAGACTTGGAAGTAAACGCTACCAAATATTCGTGGAGCCCTATTAAGTTAGATAAGAACAGCCTTGGGGGGTTTGATAGTACATTCTAATCATGCTCAGGAATGATTGGTCTTTACACAGAGAAACATGGGTAGTATTCTTGTATGGTGTGAGAGTAAACTTAGTGGTCATTCCTGATAACATCAGCAAATTGTACCCAAACATGGTGTATCCTGCCTATAAATTATCCGTGTATTTGCGTTATGATTGTTCCTTTGACCCGGGTAATACTCTGTGTTTCTCTTCCACAGAAAACCCTTTCTCCCATCATGCTTCTCAGTCACTGATTTGGACATCACTACCCTGAGTCTCTCCTAGCTCTTAGCAAAGAGTCCACAGTCTCCAAGCACCAGAGGTCCTTGCCCTAGTCTCCCTCTCTGTATATTTAGCTAATTCCAGTTTCTAATACTGAATATGGTTAACAAAAAAAGATGTTTTTCATGTGGAAATTTATATCAGGTGTAAACTTTTATGATAAACTCTCAATCATTGTTAAGTCACCGGAAGGTACATAAGATCATCACTGGCTACATAAATTCTTCCAGTAAAACTCTTTCCATCAAAGAAGGGATATTTCAATACATGTTCAGGTATTTGAGAAAACCTGATACTCCTATCATAGTGCTTATTCATATATTCTCTTGGTCTTTTTTCTATATACATACCACAATCTCACTCTATAGTTTATAGGTAATTATGCCCATATTTTCATATTTTATTGGTTATTTTATTTACTTAAATTTCAAGTGTTATTCCCCTTCCCGGTTTCCCTTCTACTTACCCTCTATCCCTCCCCTGTCCACCCTGCTTCTATGAGGTGCTCTCCGCCTACCTACTCACCCACTTCCTCCTCAGTGCCCTAGCATCCCACTATGCTGGGTTATTGAACCTTCACAGGACCAAGGGACTCCCCTCCCATTAATACCAGATAAGTCCATCCTCTTTTTCATATGTAGCAATAGCTTTGGGTATGCCCATGTTTACTCTGGTTGGTGGTTTAGTTGCCGGAAGCTTTGGGGGGGTCTGGTTGGTCGATATTGTTGTTTTTTCTATAGGGTTGCAAACCCCTTCAGCTCCTTCAGTCCTCCCCCTAATTCCTCCTTTGGGGTACCTTTGCTCAGTCCAATGGTTGGCTGTGTGCATCTGTATCTGTATTGGTCATGCACTGGCACAGCTTCTCAGGGGACAGCTATACCAGGCTCCTGTCAGCAAGCTCTTCTTGGCATCAGCAATAGTGCCTGAGTTTGGTGTCTGCAGATATTTTAATATTTTGCATCTACCCAGTGCCTGTGTGCTTTAATAGAAACTATGGGCCATGTAAAACAAGGTGGGCACACCTCCTGCACCCAGTATTTCTATGTTCAAATGAACTCACTACTAGCTGTGAGAACCTAGGACAAGTTACATACCTGCATAGGTTTCATATACTAAAAAATAAAGCAAGCAATTATCATAAAACCCATCGTATTTTTCTTTTTTTGTGAGTCATAGTTTAATGTGAAAAATGTCTATAAGTCTGCTTTTACAATGCCCAATAATTTTAAGATACTGTAAGAAAAACGATTCCCCCAAATAAATGCTGAAGATTTTGTAAAATCAAACAAATGCAGAAAAGTGAAAATGTAACATATTTAAATTGAAACAGAATGAATAGGGATGTCCTTTCCTGCCTGCACTGACTTGACTGTGATGACATATATCTTCATCTTGGGCGTTGCTACTATAAGGAACAGCTGATGAGTTTTATATATGCATTTTATCCCTAATGAAACTTATAAAAATATAACTTTAGAATTGAATAGATTAAGCTTGAAGTAAAAATTCAACTTCAGGAGACAGTTCCCAGAGAAAATAAAATTTGCTAATGAAGATATGAATTCAGATTTTGTTTAAAAACTTTTATTAAGTATCGAAACATAAACAATAATATTACGATACCTACATTGAACATATACTTATCATACAGTATATCATAGAAAATGACAAACTTTCATAGTCTCCCCTTTGCTCAAAGGAAGGTGACTAAAAGACATAAAACAAAACTGATGAATATAACTTTAATTACCTAATTATAGGATTTGAACTATTTAATAAAGGACTTTTTACCTTAGGCAAACTTTATGTATTAAGTTGCCTAGCTAATCACAAAGGAATTTAAAAATAACCCACGTAAAATGCACGAATGATGGCAATTTGGAAATGTAAATCAAGTTGCAAAAACATAGAGGTTTTGTAAATTCAAGAGTATTTTTGGACTCTTTTTGTTTCCTCTTCTTATGTATAACTTGCCACTTGTACCCAGAGACATTTTTGTTCATCCTGTGTGGGTGGCATAATTACACAGATTATTTCATGTATATAAAAAAATGTAAGTTTAAGATAATAATCAGATCTCAATGTTACCTATAGTCAAAGTCTCATGAATACATTTGTACTAAATGTCAAAATAGGGTGTTAATTTCTATGCCTAAAATAGGTCTTAAGTGAGATAATTAGCTCTTAGTTAAAGACACAAGTAGTTTTGATTCTTCATGTTCTTAGTGGTTAACTAATTCAGGAGGCAATTATATCTTGAAACTTCTGAAAGTTCTCCCCTCCCTTCTGATTTGGGTTATAATATAAGTAACATTAAAAATAAATAATATAAATTGTCAGAATTCAGTAATTTTCTTTAAACCATTAGTGTTGACACGATCTGTGTTATTTCTAGTTCTCTATTAATGAAAATACATTTTCCTCTCTAGAGAAATTCCATAATTTTTATCTCCTAGAAGGTGAAATTTAAATTTTCTTTTAGTCCTTGAAGAATCAAGTTATCAATATTTATTGCATGTATATTTTATCACCTGCAGGCCTATGGAAAGGTACCAAAACTATATTAATGACTTACCCACTCCCCCAAAATTTTGAGAATGGCTATCTCCTATTGCATTTGTTTGAATTAAAATTTACTTTATCGGAAGTGATTTAATCTGACAAGTAAATAAGACAGAATTGTATGAGAGCTACATTTAAAATTTTAATATCTTTATATTTTCTTTTTAAAAAATTATTGGTTCTTTTATTTATGTACATTTCAGATGTTATCCTCTTCCTGGTTTCCCCTCTATAAATCCCCTCTTCCTGCTTCTATGAGGGTGGTCCCCTACCCATTCCCCCACTTCTGCCTCACTGCCCTAGCATTCCCCTAAGCTCCTGCATGACCATTCACAGGACCACCAGCCTCCTCTCCCACTGATGCCAGATAAGGCTATCCTCTGTTACATAAGCATCTGGAGCCATGGGTCCTTCCCTGTGTATTCTCTGGTTGGTAGTCTTGGCCCTGGGAGCTCTGGCGGGCTCAGGTTAATTGATATTGTTGTTCTTCCTATGGGATTGCAAACCTCTTTAGCTCCTTCAGTCCTTCCCCTAATTCCTTCATTGAGGTCTCCGTGCTTAGTCCAATGGTTGGCTGCAAGAATCCACCTCTGTATTCGTCAGGCTCTGGAGACCCTCTCAGGAAACAGCTATATCAGGTTCCTGCCAGCAAGCACCTTTTAGCATCAGCAATAGTGTCTGGATTTCGTGACTGCATGTGGGTTGGAACCCCAGGTGGGACAATCTTTGAATGGACTTTCCTTCAGTCTCTGCTCCATGCTTTGCCCCTGCGTTTCCTTTAGACGGGAGCAATTCTGGGTTAATATTTTGAGAGGGGTGGGTGGGTGGTCCCAGGTCCCACTCCTCAACAGGATGCCATGTCTAACCTTTGGGTATGGTCTCTAGAGGTTCTCTCTCCCCTTGTTGGGTATTTCAGCTAATGTCATCTTGTTGGGTCCTGGGAGTCTCTTGTTTTCTGGGCTTCAGGGACTTTCTGGTGGCTACCTCCAGGCCCCCTTTCCCCATTGCTATAGAGGTTTGTTTAATTTCCTGACCCCCCTGTACATCTCACCCATCTCTTCCCATACCTGATCTTGTCCCTCCAAATCTTCCATTCTGCTTTCCTCTCCCCATCCACCCTCTACTTCCTGTTAGCATAAAGCATTCACACTTTGGTCTTCCTTCTTCTTGAGCTTCATGTGGACTGTGGATTGTATTTTAGTAATCTGAGCTTTTGGGCTAACATCCACTTGTCAGTGTGTGCATACCATGTGTGTTCTTTTGTGAATGGGTTACCTCACTCAGGATGAGACTTTCTAGTTCTATCCACTTGTCTTTGAATTTCATGAAGTCATTGTTTTTAATAGCTGAGTATTCTCCATTGTGTAAATGTACCACATTTTCTGTATCCATTTATCTGTTAAGGGACATCTTGGTCGTTTCCAGCTCCTGGCTATTATAAATAAGGCTGCTAGGGACACAGTGGAGCACGTGTCCTTGTTATAGGTCGGAGCATCTTTTGGGTATATGCCCAGGAGTGGTATAGCTGGGTCCTCATTTAGTAATATGTCCAATTTTCTGACGAACCACCAGACCGATTTCCAGAGTGGTTGAACAAGCTTGCATTCTCATAGTTGCTGACGCCTGTTTTGCTCTTCTTTTGTAAGATTTCTTTCACATATCATGCACGTGCTGATTCTATGTGAATGCTAAAAGTGCTTTGATGTTTATAAAAACAAACCTTTGGAATGCTTTGGAGAGGCTAAATCAGTCAATTAGTTTGATTAATTTATCAACCCTTGAATGTTTGTCTTTTCATTTACTTTTCCTTTGATTTCTTTTATTGATATTTATTGATTTCAGTGTGCAAGTCTTTTCTTTCCTGTTTAAATTTAATCCTATATATTCTTCTTTTGTGATATTAAAAATGGAATTGTTTGCATTTTACTTCTGTGTAGTTCATTATTCATAAGCATTTATAAACTGATTTTTACATGTCAATCGGATTCAATTTTCTTTTTGGAAGCTTTTGTATCTCTCCCTGCATAATTGTTCTGGCTGTACTTTATTCTAATATGTTGAATACAGCTGACATGAATGAGAAGGCTTGTTCATTCAAATCACATTATCATAATTCAGGATGATACTAGATGCACTGTTGTGATAAATGGCTTTTTATACATATGCTCAGTACTCTGCATTCATGTCTTAATTTTAATATTATCCCCAAATAATTAATGCATGAAATAAACCCCAAAATGTAAATGTATATGTAAACATATATGGAGAATGTATACAGAAAATATGCTATTTACATATGACAGATTATCATTTGGATTTAGAGGAGAAATTCCTTATTTTATTACTTACTCCATAAATAAGAATAAAAGGCAATGTGGTAGGTGAAATAAATAGTCACAGAAAAGAGACATCATATCTCCACTATGGGAGGTTCCTAAAGCTTTTAAACTGACAAGAAGCAACCGATATATAAGAGTGGATCTCAAGAGCTGGATTCAAAGTTACATTAGAGCTGTTGCATCCTGCATGGAAATTCTGGGTTATTAAAGAATCCTTCTAGAGATCTAGTGTACTGATCTGTGCCCATACATATGTAGTGCTCTGTACTTACATGCTTAAAAGGGAAACTTCTCATGTTGAGTTCTTTCTATAAAAACATACAAAGTACTCAAGAGTTCAAGGAAACCTCTCAGGGATGCAGATTTTACTCTGATTTTATTGATTATGTTGAATTTGTATAGACTTCTGTATGTGCAATTATATTTCAAAATACATTTTGGGGTCACAGTGCTCCCTTTACTCCTCTGGACCAAAATTTTAACTGTTTGACTAGGCAGTGTTCCATTACCATTCCCACACATCTGTGCTTTAATATCCAGAAATAAATATGCATTTCTATAACACTTTAAATTTTTTCAAACCTGATTCTTCATGGAACTAGGAAGTACATTGACCCATCACTGCAAATAACAGCTGTATAAATTGATTGCCTCCATATTATAATAACTATTCTTTTATTTCCCTTTCATCTCATACCATACCTGACCTATTGCTATTACTACTGTGACTTCTGTTAACTGATAAAACTACAACTTCTACTTTCTGAGTTTAATTAATAGACACAATTCTGGATGAATTATCATGATAATATTGCCTCTACCTAGTTAGAACTCTTCAGAGGTTACACACAGAAAGGCTCATACTTGATAATATAAACCTGAATTTGCCCTAACCTTTCAGAACCTTGCATTTGCCTTCAATCTCCAAGTGCAGAACTTTATTAGAGTTTGATGTACAAGTGATGGTATGTTTTATATGTTACATGAGAGTAGTGGCCTC
Source organism: Rattus norvegicus (assembly GCF_021556685.1). Classification (NCBI taxonomy): domain Eukaryota; kingdom Metazoa; phylum Chordata; class Mammalia; order Rodentia; family Muridae; genus Rattus; species Rattus norvegicus. The sequence continues at coordinate 64,086,900 of NC_141546.1, read as the reverse complement.
TACTGCTCCCTGGACCAACATAAAAACAAAAAGTTGCATCTCATTGGAGATGTTGAAAGAAACTTTAATAAATAAGAATTATGGGGCAATAAAACTTATTATTAGATGAGGAATTGGGATACTATTAAATATTTTTGGAAACTTGCATTATTGTGTTAGTCTTTCTGTTTATTTTCTACTTCACTCTACAATTATCATGGACTCCCTAGTTATTTCTTGCATGGATTCGAAAATCCACATTACTTGTAAATTCACTTTTTATGACATTATTTCAGCAACAAGTTTTAAGAATAAATTTCAATTTGTTTTTACCAGGCCATCTATATTTTGTACTGAAATTTACAAATACCACTTGTACTCCAACCTTGCTTCCTCCTCTTTATATCTTATCTCAAATGCCAGCAAATGGGGCTGGGGATTTAGCTCAGCGGTAGAGCGCTTACCTAGGAAGCGCAAGGCCCTGGGTTCGGTCCCCAGCTCCGAAAAAAAGAACCAAAAAAAAAAAAATGCCAGCAAATGCTGCCAATACACTGGCCAAAGTTCTTTGGCACTAACCTCTAGTATGAAATGGAATTTTTCATTACTTAGCGCAGTGATGCTGTCTGAGGAAACACTCTGGCTCCATGATCCTTCTTTTGCCAGAGTCACACTAGAAGTCCAAACATGTTTCTATCATAAAAAGGCAGAGTACGCACAATGTCTGGTGAGTACTGGTGGTGAATCCTCTTACTCTCGCATCTTTCAAGGCAAACGATTAACCATCTGGACCACACTAGCTTCCACCTCTCACCAATGGTGTCCTATGTAAGCGTGCATGTCTTATGTTCTCACTTTTTTTCCTTTCCATGAGGATGGGGGTGGGGAATCTCCCTTTAATTAAATCATTAGAAGAGGGTGAGCTTCTGGAGAAACCCAAACAAAAGTCTCTTCTCTCTCATCTAAGCCACACTGTTGTGGAATTGAGTAGATGTTCTCATGCTGCTGGATGCATCTTTATGTTTACTGAATAATTAGATAATTCACAAATAATCAAATCCAACATTGGCTTACAGAGAACATAACTGCAGATAAACCTATGTGCTCTTTGCTCAGTGAACTTAGATTTGTAAATTTGAGTGGGAATAAATGTAATTGGTAAGATGATAGGAGCAGATACAGTCTGTTCTCTTTAAATATGTGTTATACTGCTAACCTTTTTAAAGTCCTCAGCACAGTGACATGTTTCTCATTCATATTATTTTTGAAGAAGAAATAGAAGGATATTGAGGTTAAATAACATGCCTAAGGCAAAAATCTGCAAATATTGGAGGTGAATTATGACCCAAATGTCCAAGAGGCCACCATAAACATTTCTCTGCAAGGGTTAAAGGTACTTTGGAATGCTCTAAAATAATTTTAACTCATCATTAGATACAAGCATGAATGAAAATACACTGTTATTTTTCTAAGAAACCTTGGTCAATAGGAAACCACCCTAAGCATGATAAGTAACTGCTTGATAGATACATGATAATACATGATAAGTGTCCTTTTGCAAAAGCGTGTGGTCGTAAGCAAATGTAATTTCATTAGATTTTTCCAGGAATTTTGCTATGATTTTTCTTCTGTAGAGTGTCTCATATTGATGATATAGTGATCTTTATACGTGGCTAATTCTCTCAGTATAGTATAATACCTTTTATATAGGTAAGCCTAAAATATAAAAGATGACTTGCAAAAACAGAACCTGAAACATCTCTTCAGATTATTGAATTTAATTAGGAATAGAAATCAGTAGTTTTCATTGTTCTTAACAATATTACAATGGAATAAATGGTTATTTGTTGCTACTGTCTTGAGGGGCAGAGTAAGAACTTGAACGTCTACCCGAGTGAGATAGGAAGTCCTTGGAGGAATATGAGTGAAATAAGGTTCATATGATATGATGCCACATATAGATGGTGTGATTCCGGATGCAATTAGTCATCTACAAGAAGATGGTGTGACTCATTAGCAGTAGCATGGAGAGTGAAATTTGGCTTCTAGGCAATTTTCTCAGATGTTTCAGGATTTGTTGATTATAGATCTGGGTGTAGGAGAGTCCATAGGAATACCAAGGTGCAGAAGTGAGGTAGAATGGGAGATGGAAAATCCAAGGTCAAAACTCTCTGGTAAAGAGCTGACTCTGGGTGGAGATGTATTGTTTTTCCCTCTGGAATTTCAAGTGCTTTATCTGGAAACTCATATCATGAAGATTATGCATAAAACACCCACTTATTTACTTTTGCCCACTGTGTGACTATGGTAGTAGTAGATTCTTAAACATAGAAATCCTTTCTTACACTGAACATCTTTCTTTAATACACAACACATGCCCAGTTCCTTATTTTAAAAATATTTATTAGGAGTCAAAGTGAATCAACTCAATATGAAAACCTTTCAGCTCTTTTCATGAGATATTATGCATTTCCCCACAGTTTCTTTTTTCCAAATAACCACAATTGCTACATGCTTGCACAGCTCTAGTAGCTGAACTAACTGGGGCTGTGAAAGACTGAAGAAAAGAGAGACACACTGATGCATTTAAAAAGAAAAACTGGAACTGGTGGGCTGGGGTGTCAGATAGAGAAGGTATAGCATATCTTGAAGCTTAGTGTATCTGTTACATACAGTTAAACAGGGTGTGGGTGGGTGGATGAGTGTTACGTCATACAGCTGAACAAAGAAGCAAGTTTAGCTAATCTCACAGGGGCAATCCCTATAAGAGATCATTGTTCAGTTCCTAAAATCTTGGGGGAGAAAACTGTGGTCGACATTTTTTGCACACTATCAACATGGACTCAGCAGAGGACACATATGCTATCCCTTTGTCCCTCATCTAGGAAAGAGTTCATCACTCCATGTGTCTGAGACACTGTGTCTTTGATGTGGCCATGACCTCGTCAAATGATACATGTCCATTCAGGACATCATTGGCTTTGTATAGACAACAGTTTTCTGTGTATGAATTCCCTTGACTGGCATTTACTCTACACCCATCATGTGGAATAAATAAATAAATACACATATTCCCAGCTGAGAGATGCTAGTCATTAATTTTTAAGGGAGGAAATCTTACTCATTTTCATTACAAATGGATCAAATACATGGACGTAGGCTGACATTTCCTCACAGAGAGCCTTTCTGGCATCGTTCAAAAGAAAATGGGCCAAGTGAAACTTAAGCTTCTCATTTTGACATGCCTAAAACCCAGCATGTAAATATGGCCCCTGAGAGAAGCAGAAACACGCTTACAAACAGATGTTTTCACAGGTAAATCATTGATTTTTAACCTTGAGGAGATAATAAAGCAATGTCAACTTCTTTTTATCGCAAGAGAGGGAAGTCATCCATCACCCCCAGGGGCTTGTGATGCTTATAAATGAATAGTGGTAACAAAGTCAGTGTGATACCTTTGATACAGTAAAGCCTTAGATCTCTTTGAGGCTGGGATCTTATGCTGAGAGACCAGCAGCAATGTATTTATAGAGCACTCCTACAGCTGTGGATACAAGCAGTATTTTCTAAGTATCTTCCAAAGCCCTTTCGGTATGAGATCAGCCCAAATTATAGCATCCACTGCAAACTTTCCCAAGCATACTTAATTTCGTACGAATGTAAAAGTAGTCTTTGTTCTTTGGGAATCAAATTGTATTTAAAAATTATAGACAGAGCAAAAAAAACAAGAATGTTTGGAAAGAGAAAATCGGCAGTCAAACAGTAATAATAAGTAGAAAACACTTATAAGCTCATCTGCAGAAGGAAATACTAGCATCGCCTTTGAATATTTCTCTGAGGTGAGCACACAGTGATGTTTATATGATTATAAAATGCTCACTTCCACTTGCAGCAAATGAATTAGTGCAGTGATTCATGGCTGGACAAGGAACCAAAAACAAGTGACTCCTGAGTGCTCCTCCTTGAATAATAATACTTTATATCATGTAGCAGAGGAAAGGCAAAGAGGATATAAGGGCCATTGGAAGTCTCTTTTCAGGATGCCTACTTAGAGTGATAGCTGTAGGTTCTCCCCTAGAAAGTGAACCCTTTAGTCACAGATTCTTCGTCCCAATATCAGTTTCAGAAATGGGTAGCAATGAGAAAGCCTTAAAAGGAATCTGAAAATATTTCCTTCCTTTCATGACATTCATGCTACTAGTGTGTTGACAGCGGGGCTGGACACTATTGTAGATTACACAATGCACAGGTGCATATGATTGGTGGATACTTTTCTCATTGGGTAGATTGCATAAGATGCTCCTGAACTCTGAAAGAGAACCTGTAGGGATGATGGTTCCAGGTCAGTAGCAGTTTCAATTTCCCATGGTATATGGCTTAAGTCGTGGTTTCTGCAGCAAGAGGGTCTTACTATCAAGTTCTGGACGATAACCATGAGCAGAATACATATCCTGAAATGTTCAGGAGTCGTCAGAACTTACTGGACAATATCTACAAAGGAGATAACTCAGTCCTAGAACTGCACATTCTATTTGCTAGCCTGTGGTGTTTCTCCTGCTTCCGTCTTTTTATAAAAGGTAAATATTTCTTTATAAGTTGTTTGTTTTATGGTTGTATAGGTTACATTGTAGGGGCAAAACTATTTTTTATGGTTAAACTATATTTGAAAAGATCTATCATCATTGGGCAGTTAGGTTTTTACTGTTATTATCTATTTAAAATAATTCTATGATGTTTGTTCTTGCTGACTTTCATGAGAATTTATTTTAATTTTCTAAGTTCTATAAGGTAAAAATGTACATACACGTAGGTAGTTGTATATTATTTAAAAATTTTTAACTTAGACTTTTTTGTGTGTATGTGTGTATGTTTGTTTGTGTATATGTCTGTCTGTTTTTCTGTCTGTCTCTGTGTGTGTGTTTGAACTGCTCACTAGTGCATGTTGGTCAGAGGACAATTGGCAAGTATAGATTCTCCCTTCAGCCATGTGAGACCCAGAAGTTGAGGAGTTCTGGAATCATATTTGAATCACCAGGTTTGACAACAAGTGCCTTTATCCACTGAGCTTTCTCACCAGCTTAGTGGTGCAGGAATTTTTATTAAGTGAATGAAGTATAATACTGGTTCACATCTCAGAAGCTCTGGTACATTACTTTTCTTCTAATTACCTACCATCAAGAAAAGTAATTCTTTGACTTTTTACACTGTAGTCACCCCCTTCCGTGCTCTAACTCCATTCATATCTGTCTATTTTCTCCTCAAATTCAGTGTCTTTAATTATTACTGTTACACCTCTCTCTCTCTCTCTCTCTCTCTCTCTCTCTCTCTCTCTCTCTCTCTCTGTGTGTGTGTGTGTGTGTGTGTGTCTTTCTGTCTCTGTGTCTCTGTATAATGTGTTCATGTGTCTGTGTGATGTGTTCACTTGCGCATGTCAATCAGAGGACAATTGGCAGTAATTGATCCTTTCTACTCTACCGTGTGTGTGTGTGTGTGTGTGTGTGTGTGTGTGTGTGTGTGTGTGTATGTGTATGTGTGTGTGTGTGTTTACATGTGAATTCAAGCAATCCTAAATATGCTCTATTCTTAAATGCCTGCTACCGTTCTCTCAACACCATGTCTGTATTATCCATCTACATTTTTGAGTGCTTTATTAACATATGTGACTCTATTAACATGAATTAATATGTATTTTTCTTTGAAGAGACAAGGTACTCTAGGTTTGTGGTGCCCAAAAAAGTATGTTTAGCATATTCTGAATGGGTAGATCTGTTTGGCAATGCTTTAAAATATCACTTAAAAATAGCTCTTTTTTTACCTTATAAGTCATATCACATGGCTTATATCATCTGGTTTCTTTTTTTATTTTTTTTTAATTTATTTAACACTTAATAATAATTCTTTGGTTTCCAGGCAAACATCCCCTTCCCTCCTCCCCTTCCTTATGGGTGTTCCCCTCCCAACCCTCCCCCCATTGCCGCCCTCCCCCCAACAGTCTAGTTCACTGGGGGTTCAGTCTTAGCAGGACCCAGGGCTTCCACTTCCACTGGTGCTCTTTCAAGGATATTCATTGCTACTTATGAGGTCAGAGTCCAGGGTCAGTCCATGTACAGTCTTTAGGTAGTGGCTTAGTCCCTGGAAGCTCTGGTTGCTTGGCATTGTTGTACCTATGGGGTCTCGAGCCCCTTCAAGCTCTTCCAGTTCTTTCTCTGATTCCTTCAACGGGGGTCCAATTCTCAGTTCAGTGGTTTGCTGCTGGCATTCGCCTCTGTATTTGCTGTATTCTGGCTGTGTCTCTCAGGAGCGATCTACATCCAGCTCCTGTTGGTCTGCACTTCTTTGCTTCATCCATCTTGTCTAATTGGGTGGCTGTATATGTATGGGCCACATGTGGGGCAGGCTCTGAATGGGTGTTCCTTCAGTCTCTGTTTTAATCTTTGCCTCTCTCTTCCCTGCCAAGGGTATTCTTGTTCCCCTTTTAGAGAAGGAGTGAAGCATTCACATTTTGATCATCCGTCTTGAGTTTCATTTGTTCTAGGCATCTAGGGTAATTCAAGCATTTGGGCTAATAGCCACTTATCAGTGAGTGCATACCATGTATGTCTTTCTGTGATTGGGTTAGCTCACTCAGGATGATATTTTCCAGTTCCAACCATTTGCCTACGAATTTCATAAAGCCGTTGTTTTTGATAGCTGAGTAATATTCCATTGTGTAGATGTACCACATTTTCTGTATCCATTCCTCTGTTGAAGGGCATCTGGGTTCTTTCCAGCTTCTGGCTATTATAAATAAGGCTGCGATGAACATAGTGGAGCACGTGTCTTTTTTATATGTTGGGGTATCTTTTGGGTATATGCCCAAGAGAGGTATAGCTGGATCCTCAGGCAGTTCAATATCCAATTTTCTGAGGAACCTCCAGACTGATTTCAGAATGGTTGTACCAGTCTGCAATCCCACCAACAATGGAGGAGTGTTCCTCTTTCTCCACATCCTCGCCAGCATCTGCTGTCACCTGAGTTTTTGATCTTAGCCATTCTCACTGGTGTGAGGTGAAATCTCAGGGTTGTTTTGATTTGCATTTCCCTTATGACTAAAGATGTTGAACATTTCTTTAGGTGTTTCTCAGCCATCTGGCATTCCTCAGCTGTGAATTCTTTGTTTAGCTCTGAACCCCATTTTTTAATAGGGTTATTTGTCTCCCTTCGGTCTAACTTCTTGAGTTCTTTGTATATTTTGGATATAAGGCCTCTATCTGTTGTAGGATTGGTAAAGAACTTTTCCCAATCCGTTGGTTGCCGATTTGTCCTAACCACAGTGTCCTTTGCCTTACAGAAGCTTTTTAGTTTTATGAGCTCCCATTTGTCGATTCTTGATCTTAGAGCATAAGCCATTGGTGTTTTGTTCAGGAAATTTTTTCCAGTGCCCATGTGTTCCAGATGCTTCCCTAGTTTTTTTTTTCCTATTAGTTTGAGTGTATCAGGTTTGATGTGGAGGTCCTTGATCCACTTGGACTTAAGCTTTGTACAGGGTGATAAGCATGGATCGATCTGCATTCTTCTACATGTTGCCCTCCAGTTGAACCAGCACCATTTGCTGAAAATGCTATCTTTTTTCCATTGGATGGTTTTGGCTCCTTTGTCAAAAATCAAGTGCCCATAGGTGTGTGGGTTCATTTCTGGGTCTTCAATTCTATTCCATTGGTCTATCTGTCTGTCTCTGTACGAATACCATGCAGTTTTTATCACTATTGCTCTGTAATACTGCTTGAGTTCAGGGATAGTGATTCCTCCTGAAGTCCTTTTATTGTTGAGGATAGTTTTATCTATCCTGGGCTTTTTGTTATTCCAGATGAATTTGCAAATTGTTCTGTCTAACTCTTTGAAGAATTGGATTGGTATTTTGATGGGGAATGCATTGAATCTGTAGATCGCTTTTGGTAAAATGGCCATTTTTACTATATTAATCCTGCTAATCCATGAGCATGGGAGATCTTTCCACCTTCTGAGGTCTTCTTCAATTTCTTTCTTCAGTGTTTTGAAGTTCTTATTGTACAGATCTTTTACTTGCTTGGTTAAAGTCACACCGAGGTACTTTATATTATTTGGGTCTATTATGAAGGGTGCCCTTTCCCTAATTTCTTTCTCGGCTTGTTTCTCTTTTGTGTAGAGGAAGGCTACTGATTTATTTGAGTTAATTTTATACCCAGCCACTTTGCTGAAGTTGTTTATCAGCTTTAGTAGTTCTCTGGTGGAACTTTTGGGATCACATAAATAAACTATCATATCATCTGCAAATAGTGATATTTTGACTTCTTCTTTTCAGAACTGTATCCCCTTGAACTCCTTTTGTTGTCTGATTGCTCTGGCTAGAACTTCAAGAACTATATTGAATAAGTAGGGAGAGAGTGGGCAGCCTTGTCTAGTCCCTGATTTTAGTGGGATTGCTTCAAATTTCTCTCCATTTAGTTTAATGTTAGCAACTGGTTTGCTGTATATGGCTTTTACTATGTTTAGGAATGGGCCTTGAATTCCTATTCTTTCCAGGACTTTCATCATGAAGGGGTGTTGAATTTTTCAAATGCTTTCTCAGCATCTAATGAAATGATCATGTGGTTTTGTTCTTTCAGTTTGTTTATATAATGGATCACGTTGATGGTTTTCCGTATATTAAACCATCCCTGCATGCCTGGGATTAACCCTACTTGATCATGGTGGATGACTGTTTTGATGTGCTCTTGGATTCGGTTTGCCAGATTTTTATTGAGTATTTTTGCGTCGATATTCATAAGGGAAATTGGTCTGAAGTTCTCTTTCTTTGTTGTGTCTTTGTGTGGTTTAGGTACAAGAGTAATTGTGGCTTCGTAGAAGGAATTCGGGAGTGATCCATCTGTTTCAATTTTGTGGAATAATTTGGATAATATTGGTATGAGGTCTTCTATGAAGTTTTGATAGAATTCTGCACTAAACCCGTCTGGACCTGGGCTCTTTTTGGTTGGGAGACCTTTAATGACTGCTTCTATTTCCTTAGAATTATGGGGTTGTTTAACTGATTTATCTGTTCCTGATTTAACTTCGGTACCTGGTATTTGTCTAGGAAATTGTCCATTTCCTGCAGATTTTCAAGTTTTGTTGAATATAGGCGTTTATAGTAAGATCTGATGACTTTTTGAATTTCCTCTGAATCTGTAGTTATGTCTCCCTTTTCATTTCTGATTTTGTTAATTTGGACACACTCTCTGGGTCCTCTCGTTAGTCTGGCTAAGGGTTTATCTATCTTGTTGATTTTCTCAAAGAACCAACTTTTGGTTCTGTTGATTCTTTCTATGGTCCTTTTTGTTTCTACTTGGTTGATTTCAGCTCTGAGTTTGATTATTTCCTGCCTTCTACTCCTCCTGGGTGTATTTGCTTCTTTTTGCTCTAGAGCTTTTAGGTGTGCTATCAAGCTGCTGACATATGCTCTTTCCTGTTTCTTTCTGCAGGCACACAGCGCTATGAGTTTTCCTCTTAGCACAGCTTTCATTGTGTCCCATAACTTTGGGTATGTTGTACCTTCATATTCATTAAATTCTAAAAAATTTTTAATTTCTTTCTTTATTTCTTCCTTGACTAGGTTATCATTGAGTAGAGCATTGTTCAATTTCCACGTATATGTGGGCATTCTTCCCTTATTGTTATTGAAGACCAGTTTTAGGCCGTGTTGGTCTGATAGCACGCATGGGATTATTTCTATCTTTCTGTACCTGTTGAGGCCCGTTTTTTGACCAACTATATGGTCAATTTTGGAGAAAGTAACATGAGGAGCTGAGAAGAAGGTATATCCTTTTGCTTTAGGATAGAATGTTCTATAAATATCCGTTATGTCCATTTGGCTCATGACTTCTCTTAGTCTGTCTACGTCTCTGTTTAATTTCTGTTTCCATGATCTGTCCATTGATGAGAATGGGGTGTTGAAATCTCCCACTATTATTGTGTGAGGTGCAATGTGTGTTTTGAGCTTTAGTAAGGTTTCTTTTACGTATGTAGGTGCCCTTGTATTTGGGGCATAGATATTTAGGATTGAGAGTTCATCTTGGTGGACTTTTCCTTTGATGAATATGAAGTGTCCTTCCTTATCTTTTTTGATGACTTTTAATTGAAAATTGATTTTATTTGATATTAGAATGGCTACTCCAGCCTGCTTCTTCTGACCATTTGCTTGGAAAGTTGTTTTCCAGCCTTTCACTCTGAGGTAATGTCTGTCTTTGTCTCTGAGGTGTGTTTCCTGTAGGCAGCAGAATGCAGGGTCCTCGTTGCGTATCCAGTTTGTTAATCTATGTCTTTTTATTGGGGAGTTGATGCCATTGATGTTGAGAGATATTAAGGAATAGTGATTATTGCTTCCTGTTATATTCATATTTGGATGTGAGGTTATGTTTGTGTGCTTTTCTTCTCTTTGTTTTGTTGCCAAGACGATTAGTTTCTTGCTTCTTCTAGGGTATAGCTTGCCTCCTTATGTTGGGCTTTACCCTTCATTATCCTTTGTAGTGCTGGATTTGTAGAAAGATATTGTGTAAATTTGGTTTTGTCATGGAATATCTTGGTTTCTCCATCTATGTTAATTGAGAGTTTTGCTGGATACAGTAACCTGGGCTGGCATTTGTGTTCTCTTAGGGTCTGTATGACATCTGTCCAGGATCTTCTGGCCTTCATAGTTTCTGGCGAAAAGTCTGGTGTGATTCTGATAGGTCTGCCTTTGTATGTTACTTGACCTTTTTCCCTTACTGCTTTTAATATTCTTTCTTTATTTTGTGCATTTGGTGTTTTGACTATTATGTGACGGGAGGTGTTTCTTTTCTGGTCCAATCTATTTGGAGTTCTGTAGGCTTCTTGTATGCCTATGGATATGTCTTTTTTTAGGTTAGGGAAGTTTTCTTCTATGATTTTGTTGAAGATATTTACTGGTCCTTTGAGCTGGGAGTCTTCACTCTCTTCTATACCTATTATCCTTAGGTTTGATCTTCTCATTGAGTCCTGGATTTCCTGTATGTTTTGGACCAGTAGCTTTTTCTGCTTTACATTGTCTTTGACAGTTGAGTCAATGATTTCTATGGAATCTTCTGCTCCTGAGATTCTCTCTTCCATCTCTTGTATTCTGCTGGTGAAGCTTGTATCTACAGCTCCTTGTCTCTTCTTTTGATTTTCTATATCCAGGTTTGTTTCCATGTGTTCTTTCTTGATTGCTTCTATTTCCATTTTTAATTCCTTCAACTGTTTGATTGTGTTTTCCTGGAATTCTTTCAGGGATTTTTGTGTCTCATCTCTAAGTGTTTCTACTTGTTTATTTATGTTTTCCTGGAATTCTTTCAGGCATTTTTGCGATTCCTCTCTGAAGGCTTCTACTTGTTCTCTAAGGGAGTTCTTCACGTCTTTCTTGAAGTCCTCCAGCATCATGATCAAATACGATTTTGAAACTAGATCTTGCTTTTCTGGTGTGTTTGGATATTCCATGTTTATTTTGGTGGGAGAATTGGGCTCCGATGATGCCATGTAGTCTTGGCTTCTGTTGCTTGGGTTCCTGCGCTTGCCTCTCGCCATCAGATTATCTCTAGTGTTACTTTGTTCTGCTATTTCTGACAGTGGCTAGACTGTCCTATAAGCCTGTGTGTCAGGAGTGCTGTAGACATATTTTCCTGTTTTCTTTCAGCCAGTTATGGGTACAGAGTGTTCTGCTTTCGGGCGTGTAGTTTTTCCTCTCTACAGGTCTTCAGCTGTTCCTGTGGGCCTGTGTCTTGAGTTCACCAGGCAGGTCACTTGCAGCAGAAAAGTTGGTCTTATCTGTGGTCCCGAGGCTCAAGTTTGCTCGCGGGGTGCTGCCCATGAGCTCTCTGTGGCGGCAGCAACCAGGAAGATATGCAACACCCTTTCCGGGAGCTTCCGTGCACTAGGGTTCCAGATGGCGTTTGGTGTTTTCCTCTGGCGTCCGAGATGTGTGTGCAGAGTGCAGTCTTTTCTGGTTTCCCAGGCGTGTCTACCTCTCTGAAGGTTTAGCTCTCCCTCCCACGGGATTTGGGTGCAGAGAACTGTTTATCCGGTCCGTTTCCTTCAGATTCCGGTGGTATCTCAGGCGCAGGGGTCCTGCCGCTCCTGGGCCCTCCCCTACGGGAACCCAGAGGCCTTATACAGTTTCCTCTTGGGCCAGGGATGTGGGCAGGGGTGGGCAGTGTTGGTGGTCTCCTCCGCTCTGCAGCCTCGGGAGTGCCCACCTGACCAGGCGGTGAGGTCTCTCTCCCACGGGGTTTGGGAGCAGAGAGCTGCTGCGGGCCGGGATCCGCGGGTGTGGGACTTCAGGTAAACACAGGAAGTGCCCGGTCCTAGAGGAATTTTGCCTCCGTGTGTCCTGAGTTCACCAGGCAGTTTTCTTGCAGCAGAAGAGTTGGTTCTACCTGTGGTTCCGAGGCTCAAGTTTGCTCGTGGGGTACTGCCTAAGTCCTCTCCGCGGCGGCAGCAACTGGGAAGATCTGCACCGCTCTTTCTAGGAGCTTCCGTGCACCAGGGTTCCAGATGGTGTTTGGTGTTTTCCTCTGGCATCTGGATGTGCGCAGAGTGCAGTCTCTTCTTGTTTCCTAGGCGTGTCTGCCTCTCTGAAGGTTTAGCTCTCCCTCCCATGGGATTTGTGTGCAGAGAACTGTTTATCCGGTCTGTTTCCTTCAGGTTCCGGCGGTGTCTCAGGCGCAGGGGTCCTGCCGCCCCTTGGCCCTCCCCTACGGGAACCCAGAGGCCTTATACAGTTTCCTCTTGGGCCAGGGATGTGTTCAGGGGTGGGCCGTGTTGGTGGTGTCCTCCACTCTGCAGCCTCAGGAGTGCCCACCTGACCAGGTGGTGAGGTCTCTCTCCCACGGGGTTTGGGAGCAGAGAGCTGCTATCATCTGGTTTCTAAGACATAGTTGTGACCCCTATTGTTTACTATTCAACTACTGAAAGCATCAGATTTCATTTATTATGAAAGCATAATTACTGTTTCCAATTTTTTTTTTAAAGATAGTATGAACATAGTGAAACATGCAGGACTTTGGAGAAAACCTGTAGCCCTAAAATTGCTAGTCTTAAGTCAGTGTATATATTCTGCTTTAATAAAAATAGCCAAATGTTCTCCAGAGTGATTATACCAAATACAATTGATGCACAGTTGTGATGCTACGTAAATGGTTGGACCAGGGAGTGGCACTATTAGGAGGTGTGCCCTTGTTAGAATCACTGTGTCATTGTGGGCATAGGATTTAATACCCTAGTCCTAGCTGTCTGGAAGTCAGTATTCTGCTAGCAGCCTTCAGATGAAGATGTAGAAATCTCAGCTCCTCCTGCACCATGCCTGCCTGAACGCTGCTATGCTCCCACCTTGGCAACAACAGAGTGAACCTCTTTACCTATAAGCCAAACCTGATTAAATGTTGTTCTTATAAGAATATGACTTTTGCTAGAATGAACAGTACCTTTCTGTACCGAAGATGCTAGAGCTTTATCTAGGAGTTTTTTCGAAACTCCATGAGACCCCTTTGGCTAACAATTCAATTAGATGTTATCCTAGTACTGGAGTACTGGAATCCTCAGTTGGTGACAAAATATGGCCAGTTGGGACTCTCTCTTCCCTTCTAATTGGCAACTTCATTAGATAGCCTTCAGGTATGTGTGCCTTTTAGGAAGTTTCTCCTCTATTCTGTTTATGTAATAGCCCTCAAATTACCCTTAATTTTAGTTGTTTCTCTGCATATTCACTCTCTGGTCCCCATTTCCCATCCCCAATCACCACTTGTTTATTTCATTAATCCATGGTATTTCCTTTCCTGAAAGAGATCTATCACCCTCCAGGCCCTTGCTCTATACTTAATCTCTATAGTTCTAAGTATTGTAGCCTGGTCATCTTTGACTTAACAGCTAATATCCACATAGAATCAAATACATGCAACATTTGTCCTTTTGAGTCTGTGATACCTCACTCAGAGTGATTATTTTTTAGTTACCTGCAGATATAATGATTTCATTCCTTTTAAACGATGAGTAGTACTCCATTAGAAAAACTGAATGAGATCAAGAGAATACAAATTGGAAAGGAAGAAATCTAAGAATCTTTATTTGCAGAAAACTATGTGAATATATATATATATATATACATATATATACATATTATATATATGTATGTAACCATAATATTCCACTGGGAAAATTGATATCTGATACAGACATTAAGCAAAGTAGCCCAATACAAAATTCACTTACAAAACATCAGTAGCCTTACCAATGTAAATAGACTGAGAAGGGAATTAGAAAACAATAACCTCAAATAATATAACTTAACATAACCTCAAACAACCTTATACAGTAACCTCAAATAATGTAAAATATTTTGGAGGAACTCTCATAAAGAAAATGAAAGACTTGCATAATAAAAATTTGAAGGCATTGGATGTTGAAGATGTCAGATGATCTTCCATGCTCATTAACATAGTCAAAATGTCCATCCTACCAAAAGTTACCTACCGATTTAATGCACTCCCCAAGCCCCATCAAATTTTCAACATAATTTTTCAGAGACCTTGAAAGGATAATTTACCTCATCATATCAAAACAGAAACCAAAACCAAAACAAAAAGCAAAACACAAACAAGAAAACAAAACAAACAAACCAAAAATACCAAAAAAACAAAAACAAAAAACAAAACCCGGGATAGTCAAAACAACCTTGAAAAATAAATGACCCCTGGGAACTATCACTATTTCTGATTTCAACATATACTAATAGAACCATCATAGTATTGAAACAAAGACATGTTGATAAATAAAATTTAATTGAATATCCAGACATAAAACTATATATACCTATGAACATGTGCTTTCAAAAAAGCCAGAAACACACTCTGGAAAAAAGGCAGTGTTTTCAAAATATTGCATGTCAAACTCGATTTTGTCATTTTTTTATTGAATATATTTTTATTTACATTTCAAATGGTATTGCCTTTCTTAGTTTCCGGTCCATAACCCCCTATTCCTTCTCCCCTCACCCATCTTCTATGAGGATTTTCCCCCACCCAACCACCAACCCTTCCCACCTCCATGCCTTGACATTCCTCTACACTAGGGTGTCCAGCATTGGCAAAATCAAGGGCTTCTCCTTTTACTGATGCCCAACAAGGCCATCCTCTGCTACATACGCAGCTGGAGCCATGAGTCAGTCTTTGGGTAGTGGTTTAGTCCCTGGGAGCTCTGGTTGGTTGGTATTGTTGTTCTTATGGGGTTGCAAACCTCTTCAGCTCCTTCAATCCTTTAACTCCTCCAATGGGGACTCCCTTCTCAGTTCAATGGTTGACTGCAAGCATTTGCCTCATGAAATTGTTATGCTTTGGCAGAGCCTCTCAGGAGACAGGTATACTAGGCTCCTGACAGCATGCACTTCGAAGCATCAGCAATATTTTCTGAGTATGGTGGTTGTATGTATATGGGTTAGATCCCCAGGTGGGGCAGTCTCTGAATGGTCATTTCTTCAGTCTCTGCACCAAACTTTGCCTCCATATTTCCTCCTATGAATATTTTTGTTTCCCCTTCTAAGAAAGACTAAAGCATCCCCACTTTGGTTGCCCTTCTTCTTTAGTTTCATGTCTGTGGATTGTGTCTTGGGTAAGTGTAGTATGCATTGCACTTTACTTGTTTAGTGATAGTTTCCCCCAAAACATCCATGTCTCTAGCCCTTGCCTAATTAATCCTATGACAATTACAATTTGTCACTTATAGTATTTTAATTTTCATGGCTCTACTTTCTTTCTTTTGACTTGAAAATAGGGTTACTCAACTTGCTAGACCCCTTTAGTCAACTCCTAACTCCAAAAATAATTACATTACAGTTTATAATAGTAGCACAATTATAGTTATGAAGTAGCAACACAGAAAAATTATGGTTGGGGGTCACTGTAACATGAGAAACTATATCAATGGGTCACAAAATTAGGAAGATTGAGAACCATGGTTCTAGAACACTGCATTCCTCCCCTCAATATTGTAAATGTTGCCTCTGTGTTGAAGGTGTTCCATAAATGTTTGGTGCTCATGTGACTAAAACATTTTTGTTATAACCAGCTAAAGTAAGGAAGTGAGACCTAATGTGGGGATTATCTCTCATAGGCAAGTACCGTGTGAAGACTGAGTAGCTCTTGGATCCGATACACTGTTTTTGTATCTAGTCACACGACAGAAACAAGAGAGATATTGTTTTTGTGGGCCTGGCATTCTTTTGTTAGAGTTTTTATATGATAGTCAAGCTTCAAACTCTTTTTTGTCTTTTGTTTTCATTTTTGCTTTATCACATTAAGAATTCGTTTCTCAGGTATGGCATAAGTTCAATGACTGTCAAAAGGAAAAGAAAACATGGTTGGAAGAGACTGTCTGCTTGTGGATGCAGAGAAGTAGGCATAAAGAGCCTCGTGGTAGTGGTTTGAATCACACCTGAATATTATTGTCAGTTTAAATGTTTCCTAGAAGATTAACCTTTGAAGGTTTTTAAGACATTTTATTAACGCAAACCAAATGATTCTAACTTCAAGAAGCTGTCCAAATTCTTTTGCCTCATAGGCCACATCTTGTAGAGAAAAAAGTGGCATGGTTGAATTATTATTTTATTTGATACCAGTGTTCTATTAAGGGGCCCTATTTGTACCTAACATGCATACACTGTGCTGATGGACTTGGGATTTCTGAATTTCTGTTTCCTGTCATGGTATAGTTGTTGGCTATTCAGTTGATGCCAGGACCCACCATAGCTGTAGAAAGTAAGGATTGACCTTCTCTTTGAGACCAAATGCACCCATGTGGAAGTCCCTGTGTGACTAGGGGCCCAGGAAGAGCTCTCATCACAAAGAAAAGCTGCTTAGTGATGGCTGTGCTGATTTTTCACTCTATGACAAATGAAAAAATGCAGATAATATCCTCAAGTCAAAACCAAGGACTTTCAGGGAAGATCAGTCTTCGAGTTAGTTCACTGAGGCACAATAGAAAGCTGATAATGGTGAAATCATTCCTGGGATACATCCTCAGCTCTAGCGGGAGCTCAACCACTGCCAGTGTTAACCTGGCAGCCATACGCAACAAAGCTGGGTGCATGCCAATGTATTGCAGGGGGGAAATCGTCCTCTCTTTTTCCCTCTCTCTCTGTTTCTCTCTATCACATACCACCCTTTTGGGATTCTGAAATGTCTTACTGAGCACTTTATTCAATCTAAATTTAAATAGAACTTTTCACCACTTCCCAAGAGAGAAACAACAATGAAGGAGATGAGAGCGAGAGGAACTGCACACAGGTAATGCTCCATATCATTTGGCTAATCTATTCTTGTTTATTAATTTATTACACGGAACAGTAAGTTTAATGGCTTTAACTTTGAAGTGGAAAAGAAGCCCCCGAAGTATACTTTCAAAAAATGCAATAATGACTTTAGGGAAGATCTAGGACAAGGATTCCATTCTGTATTTTAAATTATTTTCAAGACTTTAACCTTAGCCTTCAGATTTATCATTTTACATTAGCCAAAATAAACTACCACCGTAAGAAACCATGTATTATTAAAATCGGAACAGTTTCCTATATTTATTAGTTTGGCCATAAAACTGCTATTAGAAATAGCATACAGATGAGTTTGATATCCATAAAATCACTGAAACATAAGATGACATTTACTACCTGTGGTACATAATTATCCTCAAACAGTTTTGGATGCATTTATTTCTGTCACTGAATCATAATTTCAACAACCTGCACTGCATTTCCAAAGTGGAATTTTAATTTTTTTCATTCCTTTACGATCCCAAATTTGGAAAGATAATCTCAAGAGAAGATTCTTCCAGAATCGAATGTATTTTTTAGATAGTCTGTATCGATTTTCAATTGTGTTGGTAGTTTTACTTCTTTGTCTTTCAATCTATCAAACTATTGATAGAGGTTAATTATAAATGTATTAATTCTTTTAACAATCTGATTTTTCACACTGACTTTTAAAATAAACAAATGCAAAGTTGGGTGTGGGGGTATATGCTTTTAATCCTAGCAGGAAGATCTCAGTGGTTTAGAGACCAGTCTGGTCTACATTGTGAGATATAGGGTATTTAGTACTGTATTGATGGGCCCTGTCTCAAAAAAATAATAAATTAAGTAAAATACATTTAAAGCAGTGAAAACTTGTTTAAAATATGACATAAATAATTTGTACCTTTTGCATTGTTTTCTCCTTTGTGTACATGGTTTATGTTTATGTGGAAATGTGTGCACACACATGCACACACACACACACACACACACACACACACACACACACACACACACACACACACAAAATCAGGCCAGCAGAGGATCCTGAGTTTCCTGCTCTGTTGTTCTCTGTTCTATTTCTTATACAAGGCATTTCTGTGAAGTTGGATGCAGACAGCCTGCATGCCTGCATTACCATATTGTCTCTGTATCATAACTGATTCCCAGCAATCAAGTCAAGGGTTCATAAATCCAGACTTGGATTTTTATTTGGTTGCCAAGAAATGGATCACAGGTCCCCTTGTTTGTGGAGTAGTCCCCTTTCTCACTGATCTGTCTCCCCGACTCTCTTCGCTTTTTTATATGTGTCCCATTATTCACCATGTAGATAGGATAAAGATTATCCGTAGCAGATTCACCGTTTGCATCTCGTAAATGTATGAAATATTCTATAGTATTTGCTGAGCTCTATTTACAATTTTTAAAGAACCTGTTAAGTCTGGGTATGTTGTTCCATGTGCAGAAACTATATATTTAACAGGGAATATTATACATTGTAATTCAAAAGGTCAAGACATTTCTAAGGCATCTATCCAATGTAATTACATTGCATTATATAATATTGAGATTTTCACATACTTTATCTGAAATAAAATATAAATCTAAGTCTAGTTGCAGCCTGCACACTTGAGAGAAGAGAACATTTACAAAGAAACATGTAAGTCAGTGGAGTTATCTCTTGAATAATTTATGATGTGGAATGTTGTTTTCCTAAGCAAAAGCTCTCCACCTACAAAAAAAAAATCAAATCACATTTGAATACGAAATAGCATAACTTCTCAACACTTAATAATGTGTATGCTTCAAAATTATTAAACACAAACTTACTTCCAGGAAAATATCCCGTGACCAATGTGCAGTAGAGTCATCCAGAGGAGTTATAAATCTCTGGAAAAAAGAAAAGGGTTCCAACCTTAATGTGCTAGGAGCTATGGGGGCAGGAAATCCCAGTTAGATTTTTCCCATGATCTCAGTTTCCCATCCTCTGAAGAACTGTTTCAATGGCTTAATTGTAACATCTTTTTAAATTAAGGGATAGCATAGTTAAGTATCAATTACTTTCACAGAACAAATTTTCATTTTACAGATTTATACAATCCAACAAGAGCTGGTTGCAAAGGTAAAAGTGATGACAGAAATCGGACAGTATAAAGGAGAAGCTGTGAGCTCCTGAAGTTCTTGCATTGCTTTCTGGAGGTAGCTCAATCAGTGCCCAGAGGCTCTTCTCTTACCTCATGGTGAGGCAACTGCCCAAGTGTTTTCTAGGAGGAGTAACAGTAATCCATGGAAGATTTTACACATGCCACTGAGCTAACCAAA
Organism: Rattus norvegicus; assembly: GCF_021556685.1. NCBI lineage: Eukaryota > Metazoa > Chordata > Mammalia > Rodentia > Muridae > Rattus > Rattus norvegicus. The sequence continues at coordinate 64,067,282 of NC_141546.1, read as the reverse complement.
AGACACATATAACATTGTTACCTTCATGGAAGTCACATTTGCTGTACGTATTTAGGGGGTTCATTATGGTATTTCAGCCCATGTACATATTATGCTAGGATCATAACAAGCTCATTAGCATATGCACCACCTCAATTTTCTATTTCTCTTTCTGTTGGAAGCATATATTAGATATCATTCAATTAATCAAGTTTCACTTCTGTCCTTGATAACTCTTATTGCTTTGTCATCTCTGACTCTTCCCAGACTCTGCTAACATGTGTTTGACTCTATCTTTAAGAGGTGAACTCTTTAACCTACATAGGATAGAGTTTGGCCCATCTGGGAACATAAGGCCTACATGTGCTTAAGAGAGAAAGAAAGAAGGAACGAAAGAGAGAAAGGAAGGAAGGAAGAAGGAAGGAAGGAAGGAAGGAAAGAAAGAAAGAAAGAAAGAAGGAAAGAAAGAAAGAAAGAAAGAAAGAAAGGAAGGAAGGAAGGAAGCAAGCAAGCTCTGATTGCAGCAATGCAAACAGGCAAAGAAGCGCCAACTCTTGTGACAGCCACATTCATTCCCAACTACTCTGTGCAGATACCTATTACTTTGGGGATTAACAACTGCCCCCAAGCTCATTATGAAGATAATTTCATTTTGTGTGCTGTGTAGTAACATATTTCAGTCCCTGCTTTTGTTAATATTGACTTTCAAGGATTGGACACTTCTCTTGTTTGACACTGAATGGCTACTTTCAAGAATCATTTGGAAGAGCTGTGGCACTGTCAGAAAGCCAAATGCAGAGATGAGACAACTTAATATTTTAGATAGATGCTTTAAAAATAGTTTCTGCATATCAGAGCCATAAGCACAAAACAATAAAATGTAATCACCCACAAGGTATAGTCAATATGCATGATCTTTTGGAAAGTGTAAAAGAGGGTTTAGATTAACTGGTTTAACATTTAACAAACTCATATAAAGACAAAAAGAAAAACATTAAATTCAAAGAGACAATCACAAGAAACACTTAACTATATCTCAGAAACACACACAAACACACAAATGCAGAGTAGTGACAATTATAGAAAATAAAAAGATTTGTGTTATTTATAACTATATTAATTACCATCAGATACAAAAATGGGTAATTGACCTATTTTATAATTCATAGCAATACAGAATAGATTAGTTACTTTGTGTATGTACTTTAAAACAGTATCTTTATCTCATATGGAAATGTATAGCACTTTTAAAATGTCTAGTACATTAGTTCTTGTGCTCTATTTAACTGAATTAATTCCTAAGACCATGAGGTAGCATTGCATTTTAGTTGATCAACTGCAAATGACATTTTTCTGGTTTTTTTTTCAGTTTCAGTAAGAAAAAATTTATTTCTACAATAAATGTATTATTACTCATTAAATGTGTTATTTAATGAGTAATATAAAACCCTTCTATTTAAAAAGGAATAATTGTGTTTAAATTAGTATGTACATTTGTACCATTCAGGATAAATGTGTATTAGAGAATAACTACATATCAGTATAGTATTGTACTACACCTCCAATTTTAAATAACAAGGTACGTTATATTTTATGTGTATATTGTATAAGGTATGTGTATATTGTAATATTGTAGAAATTAATGATGTGATCTCAATTTAATGGTTTTTAACTTTTGCTTTTTATTAGTAAATGATAGATTTTACTATTATAATAGTTGTCAGAATACTTTCTTGAATATGATTATCAATTATGATGTATTTTTAGAAAATAAATCTCTCCATTTTTCTCCTCTTCTTTCGTCTATATTCAAATCTATATGGAGGAGAGTGGAGGATTTTATATTTGTAATTTGTAAAATGCAATGTGCCAGTCTGAGAAGTTGAACTTAGTAGTAGAGATGCAACTATACAACCACAAAACAGTAGCAGAAGGGTGTGATGGGTCACACTTGAAAAAGCAGTTCTCAGGAGGTATTCCAGAGGGTCATAAATTTAAGTTATCCTGGCTGCATGGTGAGACTATGTCTCCAAAAGAAGAATGATGAAAGAAAGAAAAAAAAGATAGAAAGAAAGGCAGGCAGGAAGGGAAAGAGAAAACAGAGAAAAGAAACATTAGAAATTAAATGTCCAGAAATTCTGAGTGACATTTTAAATATACAAGAGTGAAAATAATTCTTATTTGGGCACTTACAATTTTCTTTTTGTTTTGTTTTGTTTTGTTTTGTTTTTGTATATCTAAAGGAGACAAGGAAAGGTTGGTGTAGCTATTATTCTTAATCTTTTGGGTGTAAAGATCTTAGCATTTTGAAGATATTTCTCTTCATACACATGTCTTTCTTTGATTCTTAACTTGTCCACTAAAGGCATGAATTTTTTTTTCTTATGATGATAAATTTTTAGGTAAAATTATTCAAAATCTCTTACCTCAAGGAAACCTACTGGACCTTGTTATGACTTAAAAAAATTTAAGTTTGGAATACTCTCCATTGCACTTCAGCATTAGCAGGTACATAGCCATTTGAACTACTGGGTTAAACTTCTAAATGATTTGTTCTTTCTGAATGGTTCATCATTGGCCCCAAAGTATGTGTGCTCCACTAGGTAGATATGCTTTTGACTGAATAAAAGCTGTAATTACTTCCTATTGAAAGTCTTCCATAGAGCTTCTCTGCATATGCTCAATGAAAGTGAGATCAAAATTCTGACTTAGGCATTCTTAACATAAATTGGAGCATTTTTGCTGATAAGGTGACATGCATATCTCTACAAACATTGAAAAGGATTCATAGGATGCTGGAGTTTGGAGTTCTTCCATAATCGATGGTCCTCATAAAAATATAGGCATGTTTAGGCAAATAATTTACTGAAGTAGGAGTATGTTCTACTAAAGGTAATTTGTCTAACTGGTCACCTCACATGGGGTCATCAGGAACAGACATGCATGTACAGGGTAAACAGGATAGACATATTCTCTTTCTACTTTCTTTAGAAGCAGGTTCAGGACTAATTAAAATATAACCTTGCTGTGTCATCTTTCTGATTAAAGGTTTTATTTTGAGTAGACATGATATGGCACTATCTGGGTTTCATATCCTCTCTAGTGAGTCTTTTTCTTAGCCAAGGATGATGCAAGAATTGTCATGTAGCTGTCATTGCATATATCTGAAGGAACTTTAAAAAAAATGCTTGTTGGGCTGGAGAGATGGCTCAGTGGTTAAGAACACCCGACTGTTCTTCCAGAGGTCATGAGTTCAATTCCCAGCAACCACATGGTGGCTCACAACCATCTGTAAAGAGATCCGATGCCCTCTTCTGGTGTATCTGAAGACAGCTACAGTGTACTTATATATAATAAAATAAATCTTTAAAAAAAATGCTTGTTGTTTGTAAAAGTAAAACTGATAAACTGATAATGTAAAGTTTACATTTGATTCCAAAAAAAAAAAAAAAGAGTGCCTCTTTCTCCTCTTCAGAGCATGGAGTTCATAGGGGCATTCTCGAGATCATTAATGATGGTAATGCTTCGTTGGTATAGGTTTTTTCTTAAATAACTTCAAATGATATGCTTTAAAAAGTATCTCAAATACAAAAAGCACTTTTTGAGAAACTGGGAGATTTCTAATCATTTTTTCCTTCATTGAAATCTAAAGTAGACACTGAAAACATTATTTATCACAATGTCTGTTGTTCTATGCCACTCAAAGATGTGTTTCTGATATGTTCCTTTCATTTTTAATCAGTTGGAATTTTACTCTGAAGAAGGGAAGGGATTTTCAGTGCACACAAAGCGTAAGTAGTAGGAAACAACAAAAAACAATACCTTTAGACAATACTCCACGTGGTTTTTCCTCATTATTGTTGACATCCTTCTTTTCATTGAGACAGGCCACATGTGTATTTACAGTTGATCAGTTGACAGATCAGCAATTCTATTAAGATGAAAACTAACCTTGGGAATGTTTAGACGGAAAAGGTTGTCCTTTGATTTATTATGCCATTTTTTGCTCACGCCATCATTTCCCTTTTAGCTATTCAGGCTATGTTAAGTAAAAACATCTCACTTTTTTTTTAATAAATTGGCTTCATTCAAACCAAATAGTAACTAGAAGCATTTCAGAAGACATCTGATTAAAGTAAATGAAATCAAGATCATCCAGGTCTGCTCAATAATATAAAGAAAGGCACCATGAACAGAATTCTGCTACAGCTAGTGATAAACTATGTTGTCAGCTTTCTTGCTTTTTTCCTTTCCTTCTTTTTTTCTTTTTTAGGTGGACAGATGAGGTCTGGCTGGGGAATTTTAGGAACATTTGTTTTTGGTTGGCAACATTGCACACTAGTTATCTTGCATTTTCATGAGAAGTCATTGGATACTCATTTATATGATGGCTCATTTATATGATTATTGAATGTTATTTTAAAAATAGTTTATTCATAAAAGTCAGGCTTATTATCTACTTTATGTACTCCAGTTATGGTACTTTATCAAGAGTCAAATAGAGGATTTTCTTTAATTTAAAAATGCCTTGATACATACCTTTCTCTGTTTTATATTTAGAATTGTATATCTACTTTACTTAATATGTTCTTAAATAGTCTTGACTATCCTTATCTCAAAACTTATATTTTTATTAACATCACATAAGATTTAGAAGAAAGATCCAAGCCTGGAAAAAATAGATGTCAGAAGCAGAAACTATTAATATTTGATAAACCTTGGCAAAAAATAACCTTAAAATCCTAACAATCCTCCAGTAAATATTAGAGGTTCTAATTTTAAATGATTATATTATCTAAAGTTCTATGACAAAGCACAGTTCTCTTATACATCAAATATTTTAGAAACTTTAACTACTTGTGCTCACTAATTAACTAATGAAATATTAAGTATGATTTTGTAATAATATGGTTTTTTGAAGATATGCTAGCTTATTAAAATAAAGCTTATTTTATCTGATGAGTAGTCAAGAAATATTCTGAAAATTTTAGGTCACATGGATAGAAAAAGACCAATTTTCTAGTTCTATTTTCAGAAGTAAACTTTAAAAATGCAAAGAGTTTTATAAAGCGAAATAAAAGTGGTTTAGCTCAGAAATCATGCCAATCAGTGATTGTGGTAAATAATAAAGAAGCATTATAATGAATAATAAGGAAGAACAAAATATAATGATTTTATCACTGGTCTGGGGAAATCAACAAAAAGTGAAGTCTTCAAATTTATGTGTTCCTTCATTTGCTTAAATTTCACCAAATCTTTGCTGTTGTTCTGACAGCATTCTAGACTCCCAGGGCACAGAAGAGCACAAGGCAATGAAATAAATCTTTCAAGATGCATAGGAATAACATGAGAAAGAGACGTCATCTTAAACTGTGATATAAACCACCAAAGGGCAATACCAGGGTGCTCAGAAAATGCCCTTGATTCCAGCAAGCTGTGACTGAATAGTCAAATGCCAAAGCTATTAAGTTATATACCTACATTGTTAGGGAATTCGGTGGAACATAAAAACTGGAAGAGAAGGTAAACTGTCTATGAATCTTTTGATTGAAATTAACTTCTGATAAAAATATATGGGTGGTTAAAAAGAGAATTTCCGGGCTGATCCTCAACTTCATTTAACTGTACTCATAGGAACTACGGCTATCACAATCACTATATATATTGTCTAGCTAATTTTCTAGCTGTCTTCTTTCTAGCCCTAAAATTTATATGTATCTTATAAATAAAAATTTTTAAATTTCTGACATTACATGTTACGGCATTTTCTACTTTTGCTTTGTTCATGGTAACTCGTGACAAAAATGGGGCCAATGTAAGTTCAAACTTTCACATCATGATAATAACTCTCATGCTTGGATTTATTTTTCTAAATTAACATCACTTACAACCAACATACCAGATTGAGAATGGATGAGAAAAACAAATATCCATAGCTGAATGAAGTATACTGTGAAAGTAAATTCATCAAAATTTAAAATGCTAAGTCTTGCTAACAAATAAACATAATAAAGAGGATGCTAAATAAAAAATTCCTGTCCCTTTTATACATGCTTTCAAACCCAAAACATGGAGCCATAATTTGAAAATCACCTCCTGCAATACGAATCCTTCAGTACGTGTATGTGGATGGAGTGGTGAATCATACAAATAGCAATTCCTCACCTAGGCAGTAGCTGATAGTCTCTTAAATTTCCATTGCCTTTTACAACGTACTCTTCTCTCAGTGATAGAAGACATACTGTCATTTTTCTCTGGAAGGAAATACCATTTAACACAAGTAGAATTGTCAAAGAATGCCATGTGCTGAGAGGAAAGTGACAAATTAGAAAGGGACGAACCACTCATAAAATGACTTGCCAACAGCCCAGAGTAACAGGAGCTACATAAAGAAGAAACGTGGGGAAAATAGGTGAGAGCATCACAGAAGCACAGTCATTGCATAATACACTGACAAGGAGGCATCTTTACACTACTATTAAATGAGCCGTTTAGCATTAGAAGTTAATATTGGTCACCTTCTAAGTACTTCTGTTTTATTCAGATGGTTTAGTTTTATATTACCATTGCTTTATTGTCATGGTATTATGATATATGAAGATATTGAACTTGCATCTATCAAATTTCAAATAGTGCATATCAACCCAGGAAACCAGGAAGGGGAACAACATTTGAAATGTAATAAAATAAAATAACCAATGAAAAATTTAAAAAAGGTCTTCACCCAAAGATATTGTTTCATGCATGTGGAATATAATTCTGAAACCTTGAAAACATATTGTATATAAAATTTAAAACATGATAATTTTCTTGAAATTAAATAGGTTTTGAATCTAAAGAATGTTAAAAATATGTTACTATATGACATCCAGGCTGATATAACGCCTTCCCAGAGCAAAAATCCAATCTAACAATATAAATACCAAGCATAAGAAAGCCTCCTCCTTTTCCTTCTAGTTCACCTCTTCCTCCTCCACCTTCACATTCTTTATTGAAAATAGATTCTTCTCTTATACATGTAAGCCAACATTTCTCCTCCCTCTTAGTTTCTCCTCCCGCTTCCTTCCTAGCTATAGCCCCTTTCTCAGATCCATTCCCCTTTCTGTTTCCTCCTCAGAAAAGATCAGTCCCCCAAGAGATGATACCCAAACAGGGAGAGCAAGATACAATAAAACAAGGATAAAGCCCTCACATCGAAGCTGGACAAGGCAACTCAAAGAGGAAAAGAGCAGAGAGTCAGAGATACAGCAGCTCCCACTGTTAGGAGTCTTGCAAGGACCACAAAGCTAATAGTCATACCATATATGCAGAGGACTCAGTGGAGACCTATGCAGAGTCTATGGTTGCTTTTTCAGTTTTTTGTGAGCCCCAAAAAAACTCCTTTGAGTTTTTTTGGTCAGAGTAGTTCGAGAGACTCCCAAATCATTTTTATGCCCCTGATTTGCTCCTTATTGGTCCACAGAGATGAAGAGTCCATGTACTTCAGACACTGGACACAGAGGTCCAGTAACTGACATGCAGGCCTCCTCCCTGAGGACTTCTGTCATGACAACAGAACGTGTTATGAAAGCTTCCAGAGGAGGGAAGTAACCAAGAGTCTTACCTATTCATGACACCTAAGAACAACAGTGACAAGTATGACACATTAACCCCCCCAGGGCTAGCAGTGGCAGGCATAAGCAACACCTATCTACATCCACGTAACCCAATTCACAAGAAGAAAATGTTTCTTGGAAACCAAGTCAACTCTCATGGCTCATGACATCATGGATTTTGAAGGAGAACCTACAGCCACTACTTTACTGAACCAGCATAATTCTTATGTATATTCTACATATTTGTTCTTACATCTATAGGTAAGTGTATTCCTCATCTCTTATCAAGAAAATTTCTCTTACCAGCTAAGATACACATATAAGGGAATACATTCCATATTTATCCTCTGAATACCTGTGATATCTCACTCTGAATGATGTTTTAAATAATTATAGGGTAAGGAATTAGGGAGAAGGGAGGATCTCCCTAAGAACGAGAAATAGAGTAGATAGTTATGGATGGATGAGAAGGTGGGGAACTGGAGCAAGAGGAAAAAACAGAGAAGGGCAGGCAAGAAGGAAGCCCAGAAGAGAATCCAGGGAGAGACAGATACAGCTAAGTGCCAGTTGATGGGTTGCATGGAAACCTATAAAGAAGCTTCTTAAAGTATGTGAAAGAAACCTAAATGGGAGTGTCAAGTGACAAGGAAGATAAAGCCCTAACTTGACATCACTTGCCACAAATGAAACCTCTAGTGCTAGGAATGGTTTATACCTAATCCAGCTATTGTCCAAAGAGCTCTCATAGCATCCCATAAACAATATCAGGTTTATTGTTTGCTCTCCGCCCACTGATGGTAAGACGCTATTAATGAACACAGTAGCTTTGTAACTCACTGAACATGGAGAACTGAAACTTTTTCCTATTTAGAGCTTTTACTTCCACTAGAAGGGGCTTCACATGCTGTACCACACACCCTGTTAACTACAGTGGTGACCTGAAAATAAGAGACACTGGTACAATAGTGGCACAAAAGTTGTAGGAGTAACCAGTGACTATCTGATTGGATTAAGGCCTAATCCATGAGACATGAGACAGGAGAAGGCCTAATCAATGCCGGATACTTGCAGATGTCTGAAAACCTGACAGTAGACAGGACATGGACCTAACAGCACCCCAAATCCAACTGTTCTACAAAAGAATCAGAAATAAAATGACTCCTAACTACAGTCTGCTATAGTCATAAGTGTCTTGCTCAGACATCATCAAAGAAACTCCTTCCTGTAGTAGAGAAGAGCAAATACAGAGACCCACAAGTGACAGAAGTGCAGAGAATGAAGATTTCAGAACATTCTGTCCTAAGTGGGATGTCTCCATCAAATCCCTCCCCTCAGGACTCAGGGAACTCTGCAGAGAAAGAGGCAGGAAGATGATGAGAAGCAATGAATATGGAATATGGCAAGGAAGCAACAGGACAGACAGACAGGCAGGCAGGCAGGCAGGCACGTGTGCGCACGTGCACGCGCGCGCGCACAAACACACACACACACACACACACGCACACACACACACACACACACACACACACACACACGCACACACACACGCACACACACACTCACACATGGGAGCAGGAATATAGTCTACCCAGGTGTAACCCAGATGGTATCTCAGTGAAGAGCAAATCAGGGAAAGCAAATGCAAACACCTTTCTCTAACCCAGAAGTTATCTCTAACTGATAACTCTTCATAAAGTCAAAATAGTTTTCTCCAACAGATACATACTGAGTATACAAAGCACAGTTAAGGACAGCCCCTTGTCCAGCAGTAGATGGCCAACAAAAGAACTCAATTTCATTTACAAGTCTCTTTGTCTCCTAATGTTTTGTCCTGGCATTTTTTTACAGGTCTCCTGCTTATATATTGTGGTTCCCCATTTCATTTCAGTGGTTTTTCTGTGTATGTGATTGTGTATTTCAAAATCTGTGTTTCTTTGTTTCATTTTACAAGGGGTCTAGTTTTGCCCATTTGTTTGTTTCCTTTGTCCTATTGTATTAGTCAGGATTCTCTAGAGTAGCTGAACTAATAGGATCAATTTTATGAATATATATATATATATATATATATATATATATATATATAGAGAGAGAGAGAGAGAGAGAGAGAGAGAGAAGAGGATTCATTAGAATCACTTACAAGCTGTGGTCCAACTAATTCTACAGTGACATACTATGATTGGAAAAATAAAGAATCTACACATTTCTCAATTCATGAGACTGGATGTAGCTGTTGGTCTTTAGTAGATGCTGGAATCCCAATGAATTATGTTTAAAACATATGTAAGTTTTTTCCCTTCACAGTCCTGTTCCTAGAATTATTACTGAGACTAATTAGTTATTGTTAAATGCCTAGGCCATAAGCTTTGGCTCATTCTCCGACTAGCTCTTAACTTATTTAGCCATTTAAATCATTCCATGCCTACCACTTGGTTAGTTGCCTCTCCTTGAGCCCCAGCCCTCTTCTCCTTTCTTGTCTCCTTAGCATCTCCCTCAGCATCTCTCTTATCTCTTACTATTTCCTAGAATCCCATCTCTCCCTGCCAGTGTGCCACTTCTTACTTCCTTTGTTAGTAATTGGCTATTGCTACTTTTATTGATAGGTCATGCTTATAAGAGATTCTCTCTACAGAAGTAGACTCTAATGCCAGTAAGGGAGTGGACATAAGAGCAAGGTGGGAGCAAGCAGCAAAGAGGAAAAGCCTCCTTCTTCCATGACCTTATGTACAATTCCAGCAGAAGATATGGCTAAGTTAAAGGTGTGTCTTTCTACTTCAAATTCTAAAATTAAGAACTTTCCTCCTGATTCCAGATCCAAGTTAAATATTTCTGTTTTGTGACCTCAACATGGATTCAAATACTTCAAGCTAAACAAAATTCTCTTACAGGTGAATCTTTATTTTTTGATTCTAGTTCATTCAGGTATAGTTAGGTTGTCATCTAATAATATGCAGCACATCTCTTCTTCTTCTTCTTCTTCTTTTTCTTCTTCTTCTTCTTCTTCTTCTTCTTCTTCTTCTTCTTCCTCTTCTTCTTCCTCTTCTTCCTCTTCTTCTTCCTCTTCCTCTTCTTCTTCTTCTTCTTCTTCCTCTTCTTCTTCTTCTTCTTCTTCTTCTTCTTCTTCTTCTTCTTCCTCCTCCTCCTCCTCCTCCTCCTCCTCCTCCTCCTCCTCCTCCTCCTCTTCTTCTTCTTCTTCTTCTTCTTCTTCTTCTTCTTCTTCTTCTTCTTCTTCTTCTTCTTCTTCTTCTTCTTCTTCTTCTTCTTCTTCCTCCTCCTCTACCTATTCCTCTTTCTCTTCTTCTCCTATTTCTCCTCCAACTCCTTTCTCTCCTCCTCCTTTTCCACTTCTCCTCCTTCCTCCTCTGTTATTAGATACCTGTCTATTTTCTGATTAGAGAGAGAGGGAAACTTGGGGAGAAATGTCGGGGGTCAAGAAGTGGAAAGTATATGGAAGGAATTGGGAGAGGAGAAACTATAATCAGAACATATTGCATTAAAAGATCAATTTCCTTTTTCTGAAGAAATTTTCTCTTTTTATCAGATAGAGATCATTATAGAAAAACTACAACCTATAAACTGCAAAGTTGTACAAAACCCCTCCCACACCTAAATCTCTAGGAATGTTGTAGAAGAGGGGACAGAAATATTTTAGGGATTAGAGGATCAGGAAATTTGCTGTGAAATTTTGTTCTTCTAGCAATGTCAGAAGCTATGCCCATAAAGTCTTACCATTATGTCTTCCTAAACATTAGCAGAACAAGGATAAAAATAATTTGAAACCTAAGTGGATGGAGAAGTAGGCCTTCACCTCATACAATAACTACAGATAACTAAGTAAACCTTCAAATGAGAGAAATACTCTACCCTATGGAAGAACATAGTAATTGATTATGCAATACCAAATGGACAGCCTGGAAAAACATATACACAAGTAACATTATACAGACTGAGCAGGTTATATTTATGCATTTTTAAATATATAATATCATATGTTTAATGTATTTTATCACAACAATTTAAATATATTATTAAAAAAGAGCACAAACAGATATGTGAAGAGTTTGGAGGGAGGAAAAGGAAAGAATAAATGACGTAATTATAACTTCAAAATAGTAAATAAATAAAACATTCATCTTCTATGTCTGGATTCTCAAAACACTTGTTGGAAAATTTGTCAGTTCTCCAGTGAATTTTTATACTTTCCACATGAATCTGTCAGCTGTGGTAACATGGGTTTATTTGCCTCCTTTATATTTTATTTTCTAAGTATCTATTTTATTTGTGATAGCTCCATGTATTTTTGAATCAGGTTTTGTGTTGCCTCAAGCTCTGCTAGCTTTGTCAAATTATTTCTAGTGAATATGATTTGTTTTATAAAACAAGGTTACTTTACCATAAACTGACATATATTTTTCATCTGGTTTTTAGTCTTCTTGTTGAATTGATACCTTTACTATTATATTAGGACCTTTTTTGTTTCTTTTCATATTATTTTTGTCTCATACTCTGTGTTAACTGATGGACAGCTACTACTGCTCGTTTTGGGTTCCTATTTTCATGGAACGTCTTTGAACATCCTTTCAATTTCAGATTATATGTGTCTTTGCTAATGAAATTATTCTCAAGCTTCTGAAAGCCTTGGTTTTGAAAGTCTATTTGGGGGAATGTTTCGATTTCCTTTTATAAATGAAGATGAATTTCTTCTGCTAGGTTTTTTGGGTGATGTTATGGGTCAATACAGACAGCCCGGGAGTAGGGCTTCATGAACACAAGTCAAGAATACCTCTATGGCTATGTAGAACTAAGGCTTGTCAACTTTGGCATCATCTGTAGACTTAGGCCTTACCTTTGCACAGCATCCTAGAGAAAGTCGCGGGGACAACAATCAGATTCCTTTCCTAACATTATTTGGCTTTCAGCATTTGTCAGTCTTATCCTAAGAACAGAAAAGATCAGACACTCATTAATTTTTAGGTGACATTTTGTCTTATCTGAACATTTTCCCTTTGTAGGTCAAATTTCCTATTCTTAAAATTCCTGCCTTGCCTCATTTCTAGTGTTCAGGAAAGCATATATTACCAGCCTGTTCCTGAACCGTCCTTTCCTAAGCCCTTCAGGAAGGTGTAACCAATGCCCTGAATATGCTAGGATTTTCACCTACTTTGTCTCTTTTTTCAAGTGTTCGTGGCTTTTGTTCTACTAGAGAGACTGGGGTGATGATCTAATGAAAGTGTCACCTTTCTTCATGGTTATTTATGTATAATGGGTTTTTACCAAGGAACACAATTCTTAAAGACTTGTCCTGATTTATTTATGAGCATCTGCAAAGTTGTAGAGCAGATCTTGTAAATGTACACAGTATTTTTTTTCCTCACCTCTACGGCCTCTAATAGACTTCATATTATTTTAGTAACTCATACTCATCTTTTAACAAAGTTTAACAGTATATTTCTGAGTGCTGCTTTTGAGTTTGTCTAGAACAACTGATCTCAGTTAAGAAAGTGCCTGTTTGCCACACCTTTCTATAGGGATCAAACTTTTCTTATACTTGGGTTTTTTTTAATCTTTAAAAACACATTGAAAAGGGTTTTAAAGGGTTTTGAGACTTTTCTGGTGTATCTTGTATGTCCAAGAATCTACTTCTTTCTAGGGTTCTCTAGACCAGTTAGAAGCTGGAAGATACATGCTTCTTTCTTAATCCCTTCTGATAGAAATGTTTCCACATTCTTCTGTTTTATAGGGAAGTTTCTATGAAGATGAAAGAGAAAATGCTCACTTGTTTAATAAGTTCTATTAAACACTTTCTATTTGTGGACTGATATTCAGAGGGCAGAAATATATATATATATATATATATATATATATATATATATCAGAGAAATAGCCATAAGACTTGGAAATCGGTTTCTTCAATGGAGAACAAGGAAACCAATATAGGGTATAAACAGTATCCATAACATTTGTGATATTGAAAAGGTTGGTAACTGAGCAAGAATGAGATAATATAAAAGTGAGAAAATTGTATCAGTAGAGCAAGACTTTTGTCTTAAAATAAAGTTATCAAGGAAAGTTTTATTGAGAAGTTATAATTTGGTCAGAGACTTGAAAATGAGGAGGTTCACTTCTGGGTGCCTGGCACAGAGATTCAATTTGCAGTAGAGAAAATGGCACAAAGGCGGTGCAAAGGGGCAAGCTTGACATTTAAAAGAACAAGAGGACTAGGGTGGTTGTAGTGGAGTGGCAAAGGGAAAGGGTGATATTCCAGAGAGATGGGAGGTGGACAAACAGAGCCAGTGTCTTTTGATTACAAAACCTTTAGCTTTTATTCAGAGAGAAATGAAGAGGCTTAGTGAGGTGCTGGGTAGAGAAACAACACATTCTGACTTTCATTTTATGAAGCATCACTTCAGCCACTGTGTGGGGAATAGTCTGGGGTATTGAGCAGGAACGATATAATCAAATTGTCATGCCATTTAATAAGGGTGACCTTTAAAGAAGATTTCTCCTTTGAGTCCAATTCAGAGTTCTTTCTCCCTTCCAGTAAAATTGTACTTAATTGTCAAAAATGAAGCATGACTTTATTCTACAATTAATGAAACTTAAAATGCTAAACTGCAAAGCATCATAGCTCAAACTATTCAATAGGAAAATAGGGAGAATATGTATTTCATGTTTCTTATAGCTCTCTTTGTCATTAATCACATATATTTAGAATTCTTCAAAGCAACAGATAATAAGTTTGCAATGTTTTCATTGCCTTTAGTTTCTTTATATTTTCTTTCTCATTCAAATAGTGAAACAAACACAATGTGGTTGAAAAACAAAATAAAGAACACAAGACCTGGGCTTTTGAGCTGTGTATTCTGCTGCCTAGTATTTCTGCCCCAGGTCACCAAGTAAACTCTCTGCATACACTACTTTCTAACTCTTCAGTTTTCCACGAGGTGTTTGCATGTTTTCCTGCTTGTTGATGAAGTTGACAAAGAGCACACACTGTTGACTATGGTGGTAGGCTAACTGGTGCAGGCACTGGAAATTAGAAAGCATAATAATAAACTGTATGCACATTTCCATTAGTGTATCTTAATTATTAAAATTATGCTTTTTTAAAGAAAATTTAATTTTATAGCCAATCAGTACATTTTATGATCAAGACATCAAATTAATTTCAAGCTGAAAGCCTATGATTATGCTATTATTTCTGAATGCCTATCACTTCTATTAAAACTCCCAAGTTTGATTATGTTGGTCCTCTTATTCATTCCTGCATGTACCTCAAATCAGGAAATGGTGCCCCGAATGGCAAGCATTAAGTACTGCTAATGTTGGATCACTGCACTGTTATAACATATTTGAAAATTTTCCTTGTCTACTACACAGAGAGTTAACTTACTATTCTCTATCGCTGCAGTTTATAAAGGCTTCACATGCAATAGTTCTGTGACTATTTGCCTCCAATTTGACCTTTCTGTGTTTGTGTTTATCAGCATAATATTTTCATTGATTATTTGAGAATTTCATACAATGCACCCCCCCACCCCAGATCCACTTCGCATTCCTCCCAGGTCTACTCTCCCAACCTTGTGCCCTCCACAGAAAATGAAAAAAGATAAAAAAAAATTACACCATTTATGCTGTCTATTCATTCAATGGAGCATGGTTTTATTGCAGCCACTCTCTGTTTGGGTCTCTATATAACACCAGGGGGTTGTCTTTGACGTATTCTATTCCTTATTCTCCTACATGAAACTTTTTACATACTGCAGTAGCCATTTGAAAGAACTTCTCCTGTCTTTATTGTGACCATTTCTGTTCTCCACTGTCTGAGAGATCACTCATATTCAAATCGTCTTCTCATTCCCTAATTTAAATGGTCCTGAAAGTCAGCTGTTGCTATTGGATAATTAGAGAATAACAACAGGATTGTCATGAAGACCAGCATAATGGATCCCCTCCTCTCATTGCAGGTCATGCCCTGGTTCCAATTTTACTTGCTACAAACCTCTGTGTGCTGAGTTCTCCTGTCCGATGCTCTCTTTAGAGTTGCCCCCTTGTCCATTCCTCAGCCCTCAGTTTGACCACACTTTTGTTATTCCTTAAGCTTTTCTTTATGAGGCTTATTTCCAAGATCATAATCATCTTGGATTTTCTTGTGCACATGTTAAGTTCTTCCTTTTACTTTACAAACCGGTGTTTTCCTATGTCACTTCCAGAGTGAGTCAGCCCTGGTTGTATCAAAGTACTGCACAATGATATGGTATATAGCACTATTCTCAACACAGTCTACTATGTTCCATGATATGTTTGCTTCTCACAAGGGCTTTGGACCCAGCACACAAACAATAAACATTTGTCAAATGAATTAATAGATGCATTTAAACAATGCTTGAAATTAAATTACTTTCTTATTAAATAGATTATGAATAATATAAACCTACCTTATTGCATGATAATAATTTTATAGTAACTTTAGTTCTCACTTTTTGATCATACATTTTCCTAATAAATTTGAATTATACTTGTATAGATTCAGTTTTAGAATTTTAGAAAAACACCTAACTAGAATTCCTTTTATAATAGAGCCTTTTGCATCCTTTGAAAATGAGAGGTCAAGGAGCTGAAGCAATGCCTTAGTAGTTAAGAGCACTTGTTGCTCTTGTAGACTACCTGGGTTCAGTTCCTCGCATCCAAATGGGCATCTAAAACTGTTTATAACTCTAGTCCTAGAGAATCTAACACCTTTTTCCAGCTTCCATGAGCACAAGATGCCTGTGGTGCACATATACTCATACATTCAGGGAAAATACACATAAATTAAATATTATTTAAAAAGGGTTATTTTCAAAGACTATACATACTGACCCTGGGCTCCAAGTGCATAGGTAGCAATGAATAGCCTAGTAAGGGCACCAGTGGAAGGGGAAGCCCTTGGTCCTGCCAAGGCTGGACCCCCAGTGAACGGAATTCTTAGGGGGAGGGTGGTCATGGGGGGAGGATGGGGAGGGAACATCCATATAGAAGGGGAAGGGGAGGGTTAGGGGGATGTTGGCCCAGAAACCGGGAAAGGGAATAACATTTGAAATGAAAATAAGAAATACCCAATTTAATAAAGATGGAAAAATAAAAACTTAAAAAAGCTTAATTAGGAATAATTATCTTTAGGTAAAATCCAAAATATTATTATATATCCCTAGATAGCACATAATTCATAACTAGGAACTATTACTTGATATACAATTATCTATGAAGACTATTCTTTTGCTTATCTTCAAGATTTTGACATACCAACCCATTTAAAAGTGTCATCCCATCAGTTAAGTGTCTTCTAATCAATGTTAGACACTTGAAATTTTTCTCAATTCAGTTGGAGGGCCCAGTTGATGGAGCTAACCCTAGGCTGCTGGCCTGGGTTCTAAAAGAAATCAAGTAAAGCAAGCCAGTAAAAACTACTACTCCATGAAGTCCTGCCTCTAGGTTTCTGCATTGCTTGAATTTCTGCCTTTCCTTCTTTCTCTGATGGACTATGATGGTGCAGAGTAAGTCAAATAATCTCTCCCCTCCCAACTGCTTTTGGTCACCATATTTTATCACAGCAAGAATAACTCTGACTAACATGAGTTATGTTCTACAATTTCTTCACATACTTTCAAGTGTTGTTGTGAAACTACATGTGCAACACTGGAGAACCTGAGGAAATAAAACACTGCAGAAATAAGGAGAAATTAGCATGCTTCAAGTACTCTAAAAGAATGTTTTAATTCCTATATACTGTGCAAGCCACCATATTTAATTATGTGTGCAGCAAATAAACTTATAAATTCAGAGTAAACTTACAATGTTATCTTTTTGCTAAGAAGCTGAGGGAGGGGTTATTTGTAACAGAACAGTTACTTAAATTCTAATAACATTAATATATTCTGAGTACTATTCTTTATCTGACACTGTTCATCACACCGTAATTCATCATCAAGGAAGAAAATAACTATTCATTTTAGATATGGACCAATAACTCTCAGAAAAATTAAATCATCTTCCATAAGTATTTCATTTCTTTGTGCTAATAAAAAACAGCCAGATCATATTATATGCTTTTTTTGACATTCTCTGTGTTATGTATGGAAATTTTTTTATGCGTTGGAAATCTGTTTTTTCTCTCAAATTCATTTGCAGCATTGTGATAAGTAGCAAAAGGTCATTTACAAAGCATAATGTGAGCTTCAGATAAAGCTGGAAAATGTTAAAAGAATGTTACAAAGGCAAGACTGTGTATTTGGGTCACCATGACCAACAACAGAAGACACTTGTCCTTTTAGAATATATAATGGCATTTTAACCTCTACCTCTTCAGCACTGTGTTTCATAGCCTAACAGTGACCAGATATTCTAGGTTAATTTGTAATTCAATGCTTTGGTCATCATAATACATAACCAGAAAAATGGTGTTATGAGCTGAGCACTTTCTTTTTCCCTATCACATGAGGAAGCCCGGGTGGCTAGTATGATGAAGTAGGATCTTTGGTTGTTGATTAGATGACAGAGCAGAACGTTCGCCAATGAGACTAACATTCCACTGAAATGGGCCAAAGGGAGCTTGTCTCTTCTGCTCTCCTATGGCTACACACAGAAAACCAGCACCAGCGAGCAAGGAAACACAGCCGCATGAGATGCAGAGTCCTCTTTGATCTTGCACGGCGGCCTCCAGATCTGACAGGATGTATTTCTATTGATAGTAAGTCACCTAAGTCCTCAGTGTTTCAGTCTAGAGTACCTAAGAGACTAAGGCAAATGGAAAGATAGACAATTATTTAACGTACGTGTACATAGATAATTTTGATAAACAATTATTAGCCTGGGTAGTTCAAATTTTGTATTTGAACAAACAGTAATATGTTCTGGTAAGCAAGCCATGTGAGAGTGGCTCACCCAACTGCATACCTACAATACAATGCCATGATCAAGAAAGTCCTGGTTTAATTCCTTGAGTCATAGGAGTAAGGTAAGTGAAGCAAGAAACAACTGCTTTAAGGACTCAAGAGTAATTTTTCCTATTCATGTTTTAGAATAGTTTGTTGTTACCGTTACTATTTTTTAAACTTTAGTGACATTTGAAGGCTTAATTCCAGGTACAGATATTAAGTGTATAAACATAAGTAAAACTGAGGTAACATGAACATTTCCAATTGAGTTGTCATTATCAGGGTTTCTTTTCTTTTACTGTGATAAAACTTTGTGACCAACAGTAACTTGGGCAGAAAAGGGTTTATTTGGTTTAGGTCTTATAGTATTAGAGATCCAGGACAGGAATAGAGGTAGAGACTGGAAGAATGCTGCTAACTGACTTGCTCTCCACGGCTTGCTCAGCTTGTTTTCTTATCCAACCCAAGACCACCAGCCCAGGGTTATCCAAACCCCCATCCCAGTGGGCTGGATTACAACAGTCTGATAGAGGCAGTTCCTCAGTTGTGTTTCCCTCTTGTCAGATGAGTCTAGTTTGTATTATGTTGACAAAAACAAACCAGCACAAATGACCCTTTGTTGACCTAACATACAAATATATAACTTTCCCTTTCCTATTTTTCTCTAAAATCTCATGTTAATATCACAAAATATCAGAGTATAATTTTAAAAGTCCTATTTTAAGAGTTTATAAAGTATTTCATTTAATCAGACTTCATATATAATATATATATATATATATATGCTGTGTGTGTGTGTTTGTATATGTAAAAATCCCAAATAAGCCATATATCTTTATTATTACAAGAGGGAATGCCAAGTAACAGTTAAAATCATATCAAAGCCAAAACCAAATCCAATAAAGCTTATTGTCTAATGTCTGGAACTTAACTCTCCATCTGGCTCCAACAGGTTTAGGTAGCCCTATGCTTTTGGGTCTGCCATTTGTAGTATCAGACAGGCTGCATTCCACATAGACACTGTCCCTGTAGTTACCACACAGTCCTGCTATCTCTAACAGTGAGGTCTACACTGCAGTGGTGGCTGTACCTTCACCGATGGTCTCTTGGCCTCTCTGTAGAAAGCTAACTCTCAGCTTCTCCCCAAGGCCTCTTAAATTATTCATCTTCTGTGCTTTCTCCAACATCATATCAGGACTTTTATGTGTTATGAAGTTTGGCTGCCAGCTTAAGAGACAGTCTTACCCTCTCTGGGTTACTGCTTCTGTGTGCTGACCCTCAAGAAATACTTTAGCTTCAGTGATACTGGGCCCTTAATCACAACTAATTCATCAGGTCCAGCCAACCAGTTCACTTATCCCAGGAAAGCATATGTTTCTTTCACATTTATGGATCCTTAGTATAAAATACGATATAAATAAACCTGATACAAATAGCCCTGATAAGAGTTTTGCTTTTCACTGCCCCTAGAGGCATTATAGGTATGTGTGCTATGTCACATGTAGGTAGTAGAGAGACTATGCCAGAATTCTGACCTCTGAACACCTGATGATTAGTAGCCTAACAGATGCTGTGGGAAAAAAAAAGCCTGAGATGTCTGGCACCCAGCAGGCCTGAAGGGGCTCCCAGGGTGGGGCCACTGATCTGGAGACTAGAAGAAACCAACCTGGGATCAAGGCCCTGGGCAGGATTGAGCCTGAGACAGATGACCTTTGCATGGGTCCAGTTAGGCAGGTCTAGGCAAGAAGCATGCCTGAGATGACCACCAGCTAGCATTGGCCAGGGGGCAGATCATGCTACAGATGATTACTGCCTAATGATGTAATGCACACATTGAGCATACCACTCTTGAGACCACTCCTGAGATGACCCTAGATACTCAGAGACTCTGGGAACCAATCAGAGGAACAAATAAGTGGTGAAGAGAGAAAGAGAAACAGAAAGAGATGGGCACAATGAAGAGAAGCAGAAGTGGGGACTCAAGGATAGTAAAGAATAGCTTGGTGAGAGTGCCACCTGGGGACGTGTCCCTGAAACAGCAAGGGTTTATTATTACCTGGCCTGGCTGACATTTCTAGTCTGGGTTGCTCCCTGGGACATGTTGATGCCTGAGGGCTGTGCATAACTGGGCCTACTCCTCACCTCAGCATCATGGAGGAGCTGGCCATAGAGACTTAAGAGAAAGAAAGCTGTCCACATTCCTAGCCAACTGCAGTACTCAGGAGAGTGACCCCTGCACATTGTTGGAGTTGTGAACGTGCTTCCTCAACATCTTTGGCAGGTAGGAAACCTGACCCTAGGGCCATGTCCCATCACTAGCTGCAGCATTTGGAAGAGGTGGCCCTGCACCTCACTTGGGCAGCACAGTAGAGTTGACCCTCATGGCAGGGGTACAGCCTGAAAGAGTGAACAGCCCTGCCACTTGTCTACCATGCAGTAACATGGGTGAGGGAGGGATGGTGCCCATGACCTTGAACTGGCCCTAGGGTCACCAGAGTAGGAGAAATGTTCTCATGGCCCTTCCCTCACTTGAGCATCAAGGCAGTGCTGGCTCTGGTTATGGGGGATGCTGATGAGCCTGCCTCAGTCATGAGAGTGGGAGATTGAGGGGGTTGAGCAGCTCATATACCTTTCAGGCAATATCTAATGCTTGTAATTGTCCTGGAACATCTACACCATTGATGAACTGCAGGTTTGCAGGAAGGGCCTGGTCCTATGGATCCAAAACTGCAGCATCTCCCCTCTGCCACCCTTCCATCCCTCTTCTACCCCCCTTCCCCCTATTTGGATTACTTGCATAAATACCATGACTGTAGTCAATGTAGAAGCATTTATTTGTCTCATACATCATAATCAGAGTGGGTCACTGAAAGAAGTCAGGGCAGAAACACAAGCATGGATTAATGCAGAAAGCATGGAGTTATACTACTTATAGGCTTTCTCCCTACAATTGGTTTTACTTGATTTTTAATACAGCCCAGGACCACCTGCCCAGGAGGTGTAGCAACATCCACATTAGACTGAACCTTCCTACATCAATCATTAATCACAAAAGGCTTCACAGTCATGATCAAAGGCTAATATAAGGGAGGCCATTCCTCAACTAAGATTCCAGCTTCTCAGGTAACTCTAGTTTATGTAAAATTGACAAAAACTAGTCAGTACAGGCATGTAAAATGCTGTTATGGTAGGCAGTGGTTATAAGACGGATGTATCTATGAGTTAGAGACTCTGTCTTCAAACAAACAAACAAACAAAAATCCAGTATAACCAAGAAAATAAAGTTGTACAAATGGCAAAGTGAAACCTCAGACTCCTCACCTCTATCTTCCTTGGTAAGTTGTATCTACCTTCAAAGGTAATACATTTTAAATTGCATGTTTGAGGTATCATTCTTTTCATGTTTTCAGTATGTTCTTTAAAGTATTAACAGAATATTATAGCTAACTACTATAATTTCAGTGCTTTAGTGCTTTATTTCAGTATAATATCTGAAAAAATGATTTCATATGAAAGCATTGGATACATTCAAACATTGTATGTGAGATAGTTGTATAAGACATGAGAAGAATAACTTAAATATTTTTGTTGACTTAATTATGTACCTTATTGGTGTTACCATTTGCAGGAGCTCTTCTGAAGGAAAGAATTGTAACACTTATATTAAGTCTTTTTCAAATGGATAATGATAGGTAAATTATCTTACGAATAATATCTTAAATGAGTACTTCTGAATATGAAAGAATAGACATATTCTCCAAATATGATCTGTTAAAATACTGGTACACAGAAATATTTATCAGTAATTCTATGTACAATAGGATCTGATTAGTAAAGTGTCACAGTTACTTTGAGGACTGATGATAAAATAAATGTGATTTAAAGTTTTCCTGTACAATTTTCTTATGGAAATGATGGAATTTGGTAGTTGATCAACAACAAATGGTCAAACTAGACAAGATATTGTCTTATTTAGGGTTTTTATTCCTCCAAAAAAGGTCATGACCAAGAAGAAAGTTGGGGAGGAAAGGGTTTATTCAACTTACGCTTACACATTGCTGTTCATCACTAAAGGAAATCAGGACAGGAACTCACACAGGCCAGGAACTTGGAGGCAGGAGCTGATGCAGAGACCATGAGGGGGAGGATGCTGGTTACTGGATTCCTTTCCCTGGCTTGTTCAGCTTGCTTTCTTATAGAAGCCAGGATTACCAGCTCAGGAATGGCACCACCCACAGTGAGCCCTCCCACCCTTGATCACTAATTGAGAAAAGTTCTTACAGCTGGATCTCATGGAGTCATTTCCTTAAGGGAGACCCCTTTGTCTGTGATAACTTCAGTTTGTGTTGACACACAAAAACAGTCAGTACAATTGACCACTTGTCAACTTGACACACAAACACATCACTATTAAGCCTCAACTCTTTTCTAATGATTTGAAAAGGATACTCCTCCATTGTTGGTGGGATTGCAAGCTAGTACAACCACTCTGGAAATCAGTCTGAAGGTTCCCCAGAAAATTGGACATAGTACTACCTGAGGACCCAGATATACTACTTCTGGGCATATACCTAAAAGATGCTCCAACATATAAGAAGGACACATGCTCTACTATGTTCATAGCAGCCTTACTTATAATCCCCAGATGTTCCTAGACAGGGGAATGGATATAGAAAGTGTGATACATTTATACAATGGAGCATTACTCAGCTATTAAAAACAATGATTTCATGAAATTTGAAGGCAAATGGATAGAACTAGAAAATATTGTCCTGAGTTAGATAATGCAATCACAAAGAATACAAATGGTATGTACTCATTGATAAGTGGATATTAGGTAAAAAGCTCAGAATATCCAGGATACAACTCACAGACCATATGAAGCTCAAGAAGAAGGAAGACCAAAGTGTGCATGCTTCAGTCCTTCCTAGAAGGGGAAACAAAATACTCACAGGATCTAGAGGTTGGAAGGAACTTGGGAGGAACAGAGGAGGGGAGGTTAAAAAGGGAGGCAATATCAGGTATTGGAGGAGACTGGGTGATTTATAGAGGGTCAGGGAAGTGGAAAGAGGTGTGTAGCAGTGGGGAATGAGGAACTGTGTGTAGCCACCAGAAAGTCGCAGATGCCAGAAAAGCAAGATGCTCCCAGGACTCAACAGGACGACATTAGCTGAAAAACCCAACAAAGGGTGGGAGGAGAACATGTAGAGACCATATCCAGAGGTCAGGTAAGGCCCCTGGTTGGGGGATGAGGCCACCTACTCATCTCCAAAATTTTAACCCAGAATTGCATCTGTCTAAAGGAAAAGGGGGATAAAGTGTGGGACAGAGACTGAAGGAAAGGCCATTCAGAGAGACTGTCCCACCTGGTGACTGTCCCATATGTAGTCACCAAACCCAGACACTATTGCTGATGCCAAAGATTGCTTGCTGAAAGGAGCCTGATATAGCTGACTCTTGAGAGGCTCTGTCAGAACATGACAAACACAGACGGGTACGATCAACCATTAGGCTGAGCATACAGACCCCAGTGGAGGAGTTAGGGGAAAGACTGAAGGAGCTGAAGGGGTTTGCTATCCCTAGGAGCAACAACAATATCAACCAATCTGACCTCCCCAGAGCTCCCAGGACTAAACCACCAACCAAAGAGTACACAGAGAGGCACCCATGGCTCAAGCTGCATATGTAGCAGAGGACAGCTTTATCTGGCATTAATGGGATGGGAGGCCCTTGGTCCTGTGAAGGTTTGATGTCCCAGAGTATGGGATGCCAGGGCAGTGAGGTAGAAGTAGGTTGGTGGGAGGGGGACCACCCTCATAGAAGCAGGAGGATGGAGGATGGGATAGGGAGTTTGCAGGAGGAAAACAGGAAAAAGGGATGACATTTGAAATGTAAATAAATAAAGTGTACAATTAAAAAAGAGAGAGAGAGAACAGTCCCACGGTCTTTACAAATTCTTACATATTAAAATTTCAATCCCTTTAAAATATCTAATCTCTTTTGAAATTTAAAGTCTTTTTTAACTGTAGGCTCCACTTAAATACTGTCTTACTTCAATAGGGAAAAATATCAGGGCACAGTCACAATCAAAAGTAAAATCAAATCCTAACTATCCAATGTATGAGATGCACTCACAAATTTCTGGGCTCCTTCAAGGGCTTGGGTCACTTCTCCAGCTTTGCTTTTTTTTAGAACTCAGCTTGTCTTCTAGTCTTCAACTGCCTGTGCTCTACTGCACTGCTGTTCTTGGTGGTCATCTCATAGTACTGGCATCCCCAAGACACTGCTATCTTCTGCTGTACCTGGATTCCACTTTACAAATAGCCTCTTCTCATGGTGTTAAGCCTCAACTTCTCTGCATGACTCCTTCAGTACTGGGCCTTCAACTGCCACTAAGGTTGCGCCAATGGCCTCTCCTGACCTATCAAAGTGCCAGGGATCAGCTGCTCTTCATGACCCCCTTCATGTTTCAAAAGCAGTACCACCTCAGTGACTCTTATATATTACCAAGTCTGGCTGCCAACATGAGGTATAACTGTGGCTACCTCTGACACATGGCTTTTCTGTGCTCTCAGGAAACACTTCCCAGACAATTTTACTTTAGTGATGCTGGCCTCTTCTAAATCACTGCTAATTTTCCAGCTCCAGCTAACCAGCGCCAATCATCCTAGTAATGCAAAGGTTTTGCTTCAGTAGTTCTGGTATCTTGTTAATTACAGCTGATTCTGCAGCCCAAACTAACGGAAACCACGGAATCTTCATAATCAAAACAGCAACAGCACTGATACAATTCTTTAATCTTCCCTCTGAAAGTTCACAAACCAGGCCTCCAACCTTTGCACTGTTCTCAACATTATCTTCCAAGCTCTTACAGAGCAGCCCACAGAGCTTTTAACACTCAATGCCTTCTCTAGCCCAAATTTCCAAAGTTTTTCCACAGTCCTCCCAAAAACATGGTCAGGCTGTGACAGGAATACCCAACTCCCAATACCAGTTTGTCTTAATTAAGGTTTGTTATTCCTACACAAAACACCATGACTAAGAAGAAAGTTGGGGAGGAAAGGGTTTATTCATCTTATACATCCACATTGTTGTTCATCACCAAAGGAAGTCAGGACAGCAACTCTTACAGGGCAGGAACTTGGAGGCAGGAGCTGATGCAGAGACCATGGAGGGATGCTGCTTACTAGATTGCTTTCCCTGGCTTGCTCAGCTTGCTTTCTTATAGAACCCAGGACTAACATCCCAGGGATGGCACCACCCACAAAGCCCTCCTACCCTTGATCACTAATTGAGAAAAGTCCTTACAATTGGATCTCATGGAGGCATTTTCTCAAGGAAGGCTCCTTTCTATGTGATAATTCCAGCTTGTGTCAGGTTGACACAGATATCCAGGCCGTACAGATACCCTGCCTCTACTGTTTCTAGGTAAAAACACTCAGATACTCCATGCAAAGTCACATACAAATTATCCTGTTCTCAGACTGAGGTTCAGGGAGGAGAAGGTAACATCATTTGTTTCAGAAATATATTTCCAATAACACTTGCTTTTGTTTTAAGGCCCAGTGGTGTGAAAAATTGATTATACTAAATAAAACTATGAGGACTACAATAAACTTCTGCCAGCTTTCTCTTAAAAGGTAAGGATTATATCAGTACATAACTACTCTAGATGAGATAGCTCTAATAAAAGTAAGTTTTATTCACCAGAGATAATTGTAGTCTCAGAGACTTACTGCTGATTAAACTCACTCTTTCTGGTTCTCCTTGAACTCTTGCTGGTTGGTTCACTTCAGTTGTTCGGACTCATAACTCCTCTCCAAGCCGGCTGGATCATATAAGGTGGTAGATTCACTCTGGCTTCTCCTGGTTTCTCACTAAATTTCTTTGTTCATAATAACTTTGACATTCCAATTCTCTGGCCCTCTGGCTCATTTTGTCTTCATCTGTGTTTACTTTGTTGATTCTCCATTCTCTCTCTCTCTCTCTCTCTCTCTTCTCTTCTCTTCTCTTCTAAATCACTTCTCTTCCCTGAGCTGTTCCTGTACTACTGAGAGTTGGGCATATCCTTTCTCTGACTCATTCTGTTAACTTTCTTCATCACTTTGTGCCCTAATTAGACAACACTTTCAAATTTGGCTACTTCCTTCTGCAAACTAACCTTAATACATTGTTTGAGATTAAAATGTGTGCTAAAGGCACGTCTGTATTCCAATTGCATCATGCAGACATAAAAAGATTTTGGATGTGATCCCTTGCCAGAGCTCCCATGTTGCTGGATTAAAATTCCTCTTTACAGTTCCAAGGAATTTTTACTAATTTCCAATGTATAGGCAAAGCCGTTATTTTTAAATAAACCTAATATTATATAAACAGTCACAATTCCCAGAAAGGTCTGAATTGTGTAAAGGACTCCAATGCTGCAGCTTTCCTGTCTAATCACCTAAGCTTAGGTGAGCTTTTTGATGATTCTATTGCCTGTAAGTCATCCATGCTTCTGTTAGTGAATTTGGTTGATAAATTTGATTGGTTCTTAATCTAGATTTGGTGGAGTTTGTCCTTTAGTCTATTAGCACTGATCTTTTCGGGGAGGTGAGTGTTTATTTGCTCGTGTCTCCCCAGGTAGTCACATACAGTAACATACTCTATTTGCTGTGTCACGGATGATTAGCAGTGGATAATTTCCGTGTACTTTCAGCGTAACAAATACAAAAAGAGAAAAGGCTTCTGGGTTGATTCATTTCAGCTGTCAACTTGATGATGCCTGAAATCTCTGAAAGAAAAGTATCTGGAAGTATGTTGATGATGTCAATACAGGAGGGAATCCCCACGCACTTTAAATGACCTCATTTCTTGGAATCCTAGGCTATATAGACAAGACAAGGTGTTCTTTCTTTCTAATTTGTATCCTCTGGATCTCCTTTAGTTTTCTTATTGCTCTAGCTAAAACTTCAAACACTATACTGAAGAGATATGGAGAGATTGGACAAGCATGTCTTGCTCCTGGTTTTAGTGGAATTTCTCTACATTTAATTTGATATTAGTAATTAGCTTTCTGTATATTGCCTTTATTGTGTTTATATTCGTGTCTTGTGTCCATGATCTCCAAAAGATCTTTAATATGAAGGGGTGTTGGATTTAGTCAAAGGCATTGAGATGACCATGAGGTTATTTTCTTTCAATTTGTTTATATGGTAGATTACAATAATGAGTTTTCATATATCCAACCACTCTTGTATCCTCAGCATTCCATATAAGAAAGTATCCTGGGAACCAAAGTGAACCCTTTCT
The DNA here is from genome assembly GCF_021556685.1 of Rattus norvegicus. NCBI lineage: Eukaryota > Metazoa > Chordata > Mammalia > Rodentia > Muridae > Rattus > Rattus norvegicus. The sequence goes on along the minus strand of NC_141546.1, from coordinate 64,039,504 downwards.
ACACTAAGCTGCTTCTGTCAGAGTATTTTATCAGAGCAACAGGAAAAGAAACTAAGATGTTTCCTAAAGTCAGTCCAAGTAGCACAACCTATAAAACTATCCCAACACTGTTGTGTTTCTCGTGGTCAAGATCAGATACTCTACACTTGTATGGTATCATCTTGACAGAAAAGAGTATGAAATGTTTTATAGATATAGCAGATATTCTTCAAGTTACCTTAATTCTTGAATACACACACACACACACACACACACACACACACACACACACGCAGAAATGACTTTTGTAGTTTGAGAACTAACCTTGAGAACACTGTATATTCTGCTTGCACTTTTGCACCCCTTTCAGTGTCAAAACCATGCTGCTCCACAAAGCCTACAGAGACAAGGGGAGTGAGAAACACGTGCGCTAACTGATACCCAGATGATCCTGCAAGGAGAAATAATGCTCTCTCGGCTTCCGGCTTCTGACTCAGGTCAACAAACAGCCGCACAGCTGCAGATTTGCCATCCAAAATACACTGACATCGTTTGAAGCTGCTGAGCTTTGAGATTTGTAGCAGCAACAACTTATAGATATTAGCACGTGTCACAACTCAGTACTGGCTGAGGTTTGCCTGTGCCATCTATTTTCATCCCCATCTCCACCTCTGAAATTTCAGATGACGATCAAGTCCCTATGTTCTTCCTCAGGTTCTTCTGATTTATCTCTTCATATCTTGAAAGTTACTAATGAGAAGAGGGCACAGCTTTGCAAAAATAAGAAGTGTGCAGCAAAGCCCTCAAATTCCATGCTTAGAACCAGAATCAAACCCTTGAAGACAATTTTCCAGACACTGAGCTCTTATTAAAAATGCATAACATAGGGGTTGGGGGCTTAGCTCAGTGGTAGAGCGCTTGCCTAGGAAGCACAAGGCCCTGGGTTGGGTCGCCAGCTCCTGGAAAACAATGCATACCATAATAAAATACATTCCATGCGAAGGTATGACTCCTTTGACTGAATTATGATTATTTACAGCCAAGTCAGTGGATTCATTTTAGTTTTTCCTCCTGCACATATGCTTGCTGTGTGGGGGAGCAAAATTTTCAGGATGGAAAAAAAATTAAGTGAGAAATTAATTTAAGTTCTTACCTCTGAAAATCCCGAAAATTGTACTTCAAATGGTTTCTGGAGATACTGTTTTGAAGAAATAATACAGTTTAAGATAACGGCAGTGACAGCAGCAAACCACTGAACTGAGAACGGGACCCCCATTGAAGGAATCAGAGAAAGGACTGGAAGAGCTTGAAGGGGCTCGTGACCCCATATGTACAACAATGCCAACCAACCAGAGCTTCCAGGGACTAAGCCACTACCCAAAGATTATACATGGACTGACCCTGGGCTCCAACCTCATAGGTAGCAATGAATAGCCTAGTAAGGGCACCAGAGAAAGGGGAAGCCCTTGGTCCTGCCAAGACTGAGCCCCCAGTGAACGTGATTGTTGGGGGGAGGGCGGTAATGGGGGGAGGATGGGGAGGGGAACAACCATAAAGAAGGGGAAGGGGAGGGGTTAGGGGGATGTTGGCCCGGAAACCGGGAAAGGGAATAACAATCGAAATGTAAATAAGAAATACTCAAGTTAATAAAGATTTAAAAAAAAGATAATGGCAGTGAACTATGAGCATGCAGTTATATATTTCACTTTTCCAATCCATGGATTATGGGTGTATGCTCTAATTTTATATAACATAATGGCTGTATAATACACACTATACAATATTCCATTCGGCTAATACACCATCTCTTAATCTGAACTAGTTTTTAATTTGTTTATACTAATGAACATCCTACTTAAATTTTTTCTGTTGTTAATTTGCAAGGTATTATTCTGTTGTATTCATACATTTATTGTTTTTCTTAGTACTAGTTGTTAAATCTTGAATTACTTTTTGCTGAATCCTAAATTTGAGCCACTTATTCAAAATATTAAAGTAGTTTTGAAGTTTCCCATTTTCAAGCTGTTTAGACAAATTAGCCAGCAGTTTCAGGATAACATATGCATATCTAACTTTCCTACAGTTTCCACGACTAGATGCCATTTCTGCAATATATAATAGATATAAAACAAGGACTAGTCACTGTTTTCATTATGTCTATGTTGAGATGAATTTCCATAAGGTCAAGAACTGTCTTCATGACTATATCCCAATGCATGTAATAGTACCTGGAAAAATAATATCACATAAATACAATTTCAATGTCATAATTCCACCAGGTTTGAATGATGTCTCAATAATTCCTGGTCACTTTGAGGACCAAAATGTTTACTCATGACAGTTGTTCTCTTGTGAAGATGTTTGCTCCCTTTGGAAATCTCTCTTCAGGGTGCTTTTTGTTCAAGTGACACAAAACCCTATGTAACTATTAAACAAAAGCCCGAAAGAAGTTTTAGAAGTATATATAAAATTGCAAATCCATCCCAATCTGAACAGGACAATGTTCCATAGTACCAAAGAAGCAAATCTGTTTGAACATGTGTATAGTTCTTCCGGATCCTGAGAAGAATGTACCTGACACTGCCCTACCCAGGATCAGTCAGAAGCCTGTGGAGGTCTGTTTATTACCCTGGTGGGTCTGTCGTTTCTGTTGTACTCTGATGCAGTATGGACTCTCTCCTTCTATATCTAAGACTTTCTTTCCTATTAACACCTTCATCTTCTTTCTCTAGCAGGCTGTAAGATAAAGAATTTCCCACCTATAACTGTACATATTCTAGTGCAAGGAAGGTATGTGTATTGTTACAATTTTAAAGTAATCACTAGAATTATAAATTAAAAATAGATGTTTGAAATTGTGCTGTGAATGCAATTTAAAGATACGTGTGATATAAGGTAATGGATTTCTTGGTAGAAGTAAATTGAAAAACCAGTAACAAAAACACAAGGCTGTGCTTACATTAGAATATGAAAATTCACCTGAAGTGTCTAATTTCTCCTCCAAAACATGGAGTTCCAAGGGATAAAGCTGTGGCTTAATGAGCAGAGTGCACGCTGGGTTATGGGGACATCCTCTGTTTGGTCTTTAACACTGCATTAATTTGGTAGACTGACTCATTCTTATGTTATGAGGAACAAGAGACCAAGTCATTGTATTGCAAGTTCCAAGCCAGTCTGAGCTACATTAAACCTGTCTCCAAACAAACCAAAAAAAAAAAAAAAAAAAAAAAGAAAAAGAAAACTTTTAAAAAGTATTCAATGTTAGTACCATATATTTCCCCTAAACAAGTCTTCCTTAAAGAACAAGCACACAGTAAACAAATGTCAGTGTTCAAAATACAGTTGAAAAAAATCGAGACACATTATTAGAACTAGACTTCATGAGAATTTGCCAAAGGTCACAGTATGCTTAAAATATCCCAGAGAATCTAACTGTTTTGAAAGATATTTCATAGAAAATTAAAGTCACAGAAAACCAATAAACATGTATATTTTCCTTTTCTTATTCTAGTCAGGAATAAGATCTTATTTATCCAGTTAAGAGATGAAAGACGGGGCTGGGGATTTAGCTCAGTGGTAGAGCGCTTACCTAGGAAGCGCAAGGCCCTGGGTTCGGTCCCCAGCTCCGAAAAAAAGAACCAAAAAAAAAAAAAAAAGAGATGAAAGACAAAGATTGCTCTGAGAAAGTGCATGGATATTTAGTTCATAAATGCATGGATGTTTTATGAGAAGAAAGAAAGGCTCACATAGCACTCATCTGTTGATATAATGATGCTGCTTTGTAGGATGATGTTATTATGCAGCAAGGCGGGTCCAGGAGAAGATAAAGCCTATCATTGGATGAGAAGGAAGGATAGGCGGGGGGGGGGGGTCTAGGAAGAAGGGATGAGGAGGAGGAGCGAGAGAAGACAGATGGAGACAGAGGGGAGGAAGATTCTACTCACATGGACTAGGTCAATTTTATCCTGTCTAGGTGGGCAGTTTCTATCTTCATTAATTGGCAGTGAATTTCTTCTGTGGATGTATTGTAGATTGAGAATTTGACATATACATCTAATTGCTAAATTACAAGTTTCTGGAACTTTGATTTTACCAGGCTTGGGAGGAGAAATGTCTGAGAGGAAGTTGGAGAATGAGGAACTGGTTCTGTTGCCAGCGTTAAGTGAGAATGCACAGGGCCCCCAGACGGAGAGAGGGAGAGAGAGGGAGAGAGAGGGAGAGAGAGGGAGAGAGAGAGAGAGAGAGAGAGAGAGAGAGAGAGAGAGAGAGAGAGAGAGAGAGAGAGAACACGTGTATGCGTGTACCAGGCATATGTGAGAGGTAACTACCTCCTAGGGGACCTCACGGAAAGAGTGGCTAAAAGAGAGACAGCCAGGAGATGGCGGCTTGTGAACTGTGTGACAGCGTAGCAGTCAGAGTGAGGGGACCCAGCTCGCAGGAACTGGTAGCAAACATTCTTTTTTTTTTTTTTTTTTTTTACCACAACAATGCTTCACTATCCGTAAGCCCTCATGTGATTATATAATTTACTATGCATTTCTCAATACTATGAAGCATTGAAGCTTAGATCAGAAAAACCAGGTCAGCTTGTTTCTTCAATAGAAACTGTCTTCCTAGTTTGAAACCACGGTACTAGCATAGAAACACCTACTCTTAGGGTATGTAGCATTCTAGGTAAGAATGCAGAAATGGACTGCTTTCTGAAACCTAGCATTAGAACCTGTAAGCTGTGATCCTGCCACATCCTATTTACTACAACAATTTTATGATTCAGTGTGGATTGGAACAGTGTTGAAGCAGACGCTTCTTCATTAAGCTTCACTGTAAAATCCATTGCTGTAGAATATGGATGAACATGGTAGAAAATGGCCTATAGATGCAATTAAAAAATAAGTTCATCTCTATTTTAATTTTGGGTATTTACAGTCACACCTACTGGCCCGTAGTGTGCTTCTGGAGGTTGAGAAAGTTTGACATAGATAAAAATTGATCTGCAAGGCTTCCTGTAATGATATATTATAAAAGTCAATCCCATTTTGTTTTCATTGACATGTCAAAATGCCCCAGCAGCTCGTGTTGAGGAGAAGCACTGGTCATTCTGCTCTGTAGCCATCCAGACTTACTTTCAGCCACAAGTAAAAATAAATAAATAAATAATAAATAAATAAATAAATAAATAAATAAATGTTATAAAAATATCCACACACACTGATATCCTTTTAAATGGTTAAGGTGATTTAAATAGAAATTTTAAAGGAAAAAAAACCCAATCGGATGGAAAAAATGGGAAAAGTGAAAATGAGAAAACCCCACATAACATGAAGGGTACACCTACTTGCATGGCAAAGTATAAGCACTTAATGTCTCTTTTAAATTTTTTTCTACCTGGTAGAAATTCATATTCAGTCTTTTGTTATTGTTTAAGTTAAAATTGAGAGAAAGTGTACTCTGTCTTTGTCTCACTTCCTTCAGCCTGTAGGGTGCATCTAGTCTCAGGTGATAAACCGTTTTGTCTTTTTAATGCCTCGTGGTTTTGTGAGTAATGCATCTATTATCAGTAATTATAATTGCTAATTAATGATTGCTATCAATGGATTTGACAATCTCTGCTAAAACAATCCCCCATCTCATGAAGGCCAGACAACATAGAATTATTTATTAAGTGGTCGATATCATTGGCCCAATGGTCCCTAGCTAATGTTCCTGGAATCCTACTGTGGACATCAACCCTGCTGCTCTAAAAAAATCTCAAGAAAATTTAACATTCCCTGATTTCTTAAAGTAAATCACTGCATACCACACCTTGGCTATATTTATAGATCTCCCCAGTTTAACACAGTTTTAATATCTTCTTAAAACATAAACCATTTTATTACATTATTTAGGGGTATCATTGATATATACCACTTGAATTTTGTACCAGGCAAGTACTCACTGGTCCCAGCCCTGCTTAACTTTCAAGATCTGATGCAAATAGGTGAATTCATAGGTGTGAATCCAGTTACATTTGCTCCCCTTGGCTATGTTACTCTTCACCTGGTCAAGGGTCAGCTTCTTATTCTGGATTTTACAAAAACACAGTATTTTATATTCTTTGAGAATTTTATACAGCGATACAATGAATTTTGGTCATATCCACCCATACTTTCCTATCCCATCTCCCGTGGAAACCTTTCCCTAACACATACACTTGCCTATTTCATGTTCTCTTCCTTTCTTTTTTACATTTTTTACATTTTTACATTGTCCTTTGAGAACAAAACACGCTGTTTGCATATGGCCAGAAGTGTGTGGCCATCCGCTGACATATAAGTAACCTCTAAGTGGGTACAGCATGAAAGAGAAATGAGTATGCTCCCCTAACAGCCAGTAGTTCCAACACAGCTCCTTAAATTATTAATCAAATAATACTTGTGATGACATCTAGTTCCTGAAAGAATGATCTATAAGACTCCTATAACATGAGCACTAAGCAGCTGACAAGTGAATGGTGGGTGTATCTTGTGGAACACTATCCATTGTGCAAAGCACATTGTTCTGGGTTCTCTGATCACCGTGATGTTGAAAGATAGAGTTTTAAATTAGCTCAAAACTCAGCAACAGGATCTGACTCAGGAAGACAGATTGTTAAAAATGCAGGAGAACTGGTTCAGAGACACTGACCCTCCCACTTATCACTGGACTGAGTAAATGAGTAATGGGTTTTGTTCTGCCCCTGTGATGTTTGTTCAAGTCCCCTTTGTGCCTTCCAGCCATTGTGTCCTGCAGAGAGTATTCCAGGAAACCTGCCTGCCAAGCCTAACCAGATGTGTTTCAGATGCAGATGCCTCATCAACTCTGACAAACATTTACCCTAAAGGACAATCAGGATCTGTTCTCAGGAGAATGCTTGACCTTTCCCCTCATTTAAACCCTAGAGTCTTAAGAACAATCCTGTGACTTTGAGAGTTTCCCCTTGTGACATTTTTGGTATTTCCTTTTGACATCCCCCCAATCTCCTGGAGCTTGTGACTTCTTCCTTTAAAAAGCCCTTCTCCCTGCCACTCGGGGTCGACACTTCTGTCTCCTGAGTGGGATACTTGTAGGCCCAGAGATCTCCGTAACAGGTCTCCGTAATAAACCTCGCCTTTGCTTATTACATCCAAAATGGTCTCTCTGTGTCTGGGGTCCACGACTTCCCGAGACTTGAGTAAGGGTCTCTCTTCGGGGATCTTTCAATGTTTACTTTACATCCAGTGTGAATTGTGATTTTACATTTTTTTCAACTTATTTCTTTACATTACAATTGATTGTTCAGTTTGATGATATTGAGTCTGTGATTAATATCGTTAAACAACCATTACTGCACTTCTATATTGCAGAGAGCAATAGCTAGGTCTGATTTAACTATTTTTAAAAAACAACATCGCATTCACAGACTTTGAAAAAGACTGCTCCTTTGAAAATAATCTGGGCTTTGGTGGATGGTTTTATTTTAGAGAAAACTTGTTCACTGTTTATTTGAAAATCTTATCCTGTCTCCTATTGTCAAATTTGGGTTTTAAATTTAACTACGGAGATTTGATACAATGTGAAGTGTGATGACATTTTAAAAACATTCTTATGGAGATAGAAGAAAATAGTAATCTCAAAGTGTCTTCTGCTTCGGTGTTTTCTACAGTTCTATTTTACTATTCCTGAATGCTAGGAACTGCTTGTCTTCTGGCTTATTTTTTTTTATAAAATTTCACTTATTCATTGCATAACTTTCCTAAGTTTGCTTTCTTAGAAAATTTAAGGAAATTTCTTTAAATTTTCCAGTGATATTATTGTTACTATAGTTGCAAAGATTGTGTGGATTCTAGTTTACATGGTAAGTGTGGCAGAACTGGCCAAAGAAAGCTTAAGGACAAAATAAAAGGAGTCAGGGTATTTAATCCCAAGGATCAGTGTAACACTATTGGAATCAAGCCAGGGGTGCACTAGCCAAAGAAATTTCCCATTAACAGGCAGAAAAGCACAGCCAGCAGAGAAAGAGAAGCACATGCTGAAGGGAATTTCAGCTGACAAAGGAAGAAGAAACACTGGACTAGATGGCACAGAAACACTGTGTGCCCATAAGCAGCCACAAACCAGCAAAACTTCTGCATCTTTATTTTTAATTCTAGAGTAAACCTAGAGTATATCAATTCAACAACTGTAAAGTTTGCAAAGTTAAATTACTGGAGGAAAATATGGCAGATAATTTATCTTCAATTTATGATAAGTTTTTCTCTGATTATCAAAATCACAATACTTGAAAAACTTGACAAACTAAAATCACTAAGTCAAAAGTACACATCAAAGGATGAGAGAAAACCTTATCAAAACACATGTGATTAGAGATGTTTAGTCAAACCATACAAACAACTTTAAATTCAGTGACTATAAGGTGAACAGCTAATCTTGAAAATGTACAGTGTCCAGATACCTCACCAACAAAGACATAGAGAATATGAAAATATACTCAGTTCCAATTTCCTTAGGAAAATTCAGATTGAATGAACAAGATGACAGTAGTTCAAAAGATAACCTTCCACACAACAGGCAGTCTAGCAAATACGTTCCTAAATATCTAAAAGAGCTGATTGGAAAACCTACATATCTTCAAAAATGTGTATTTGAAAATTTGTAAGGTGTTATTTATAATCACCCCAAATTAGAAGGGAAAATATATTTTATACCAAGAGAAGTATGGTAGAAAATAAGGATCTTACTGTTGAAATAGACTAATACAGAAAAATGAGGGTGACAGGCTAGAGTAAGTTGCATTAATAAGAGCTAGAATTACCAATAGAAATTCGTATTATACTCATGTGGACATGGATTATTACATATAGACAGAAATAATGATGTACTTATTTCTTTTGGTTATATATATATATGTTTACTTCTTCTTTAGCTAAAATTTGGGAAGTAATGACATTCTAATAGCAGAAAGGAAACCTAACATACAGACCTCGGCTTCTTACTGCATCCACAAACAAGCAAACAAACCAGAAATTCTTTGGGAAATATTTGATTTTCCAATGGAAAAATATGTGATATTAGTAAAGTTGGCATCTTACAATGCCAAAAGTAGTCGACTTCTCCAACATATACTCACAAGGGTCTGAATGTTTTACAAGCATGCAGAACTGTAATGTCTCTCAATGGCTAGAACTGTAATTAGAGAAACACACTTAAGAAATGATACCAAACTCTGAGTATAAAATAAATATATACAAGTCTGTGTTCATATAATCACATGACTAATGCATGAAAAGTTGAGTGGGGGAGAGTAAATAGACAACTTTTGTGTGCAAAGTAATTCCAAACATTCTTGAGTACATGAAGTAAACTCTTCCTAAATCAAGGGTTGACTACATTAAACTAAAGTGGATGGTGTCAAAGTAGAAAAGATGACAAAATCTGCAAGATCAAGGCTATATCAACGGGAAAAAGCCATAATAAAGGAATGTACTTTTATATACTCTGATGAAAATCCACAATCCTCTAAGGTTTCCACATACATAGGCTATCATTAAAAAACATAGAAAGGGGTTCGGTCCCCAGCTCCGAAAAAAAAGAACCAAAAAAAAAAAAAAAACATAGAAAGGGGTTGGGGATTTAGCTCAGTGGTAGAGCGCTTGCCTAGGAAGCGCAAGGCCCTGGATTTGGTCCCCAGCTCCGAAAGAAAAGAACAAAATAAATAAATAAATAAAAACATAGAAAAATCTAGCATGAAAATATGACAAAATTCCAATGTATCTTAATAGTCTCAAGAAAATTAAAAGCAGAAATTCTAATTGTTAATGGTGAACCAAGTTGTATACATTATTAAGCAATGTTCATGTCATATTCTAATTTTAAGCATATTCCAGAATTTCTTCCAAAACATTACATTATGACATCTCTCTATATTCTTTTTGGTTGTAGCTTTGGGGGGGGAGGGGTCTGGTTGGTTGATATTGTTGCCTTCGTAAAGTGAATCTTCAGCTCTGTTCAGAGCATCCCTTGAGTCTGAGTTCTATAGGAGCGAATGAATTATATCAATATGAAGAGTAAATTACAGTGGGATGTGGGGTTGTCTCTCCAGAGTCTGGACTGTCCTCTTGGTACTTCTCTAAATATGAACTCTCAGTGCTCGTTTTTAAGTATATTCTGAATTCATGGTCATGTACCAGCAGAAAGTGTGGGTTTTAATGATGTCTACACTGAAGTATGCAAGAGTTCTAAGAACATGCGTAGACAAATGAAATGTAACATTCTACCTCCACTAAATTCCACTCATAACTGTTATTTGAAGACCAATAACATTATATGGACCCAACAGGTTATATAATTAGGAACATATATGTATATACAACACACACTCACACATACACACACACACACACACACACACACACACACACACACACATATGAAATAACAATTGATAGAAAACATGCCATGAAGTTGAAGCAGAGGAAGAAGAAACATCTGGGAGGTTTGGAGGGAGGAAAGAGAAGGGAAAATGTTGTGATTAAATGACAAATTCAAAAGAAAAAGAAATATGTCCAAACCAAAATTCCTCTCAAGGAGTACTTAGGGATATTTGAAAAATTAATTCTTGTATACTCAATTAATTTTGTATATCAAAAGCTGCTACACTAAATGTTTTTCAAGCATTAAAGTCATTGCACGCTGCTTTATTATTTTTGCCTGTGTATAAATCGAAGCCTGAGTTCTTTCAGCTCTTGTGGAACGAGGTTTGACGTGATGTTTACACAGCAAACAAAGGGGCAAAATACATACGTCTTTTCTGAATGGTTTAAGCCAAGATGTAATTTTATCCATATGCTTTCCACAAATGGTTCATCCATTATTGATTAGGCTTAATGAGTATGCTAATAAGCAGAACTCCAGTGACTTCTTTAGCCCTTCTGTGCTTTTCAGGTCCTCATAAATTTTTGAAATGGTGACTGCTGGAGAGAGATTGTGGATCACTGCCAAGATGCCATCATGCAGACCGCATATGGCGTTCAAGGGCTGATGTTTGTCCTTTTAGGATGGTACCAAGATGTTCTTTTTGTGGCATTTGTTCTCAGATGTAAATTAATTTACAAGTTTGCCCCCTGTGCAGTTGTTATGCATCATGATCATGCTCTAAGTGATGATGGAATACTATGAGTCTTTCAAAGAATAAAATTGGAGTCATTGTGTTGGAGATTGTTGTAGTGACCTAAATCCCAAAGCGTATTTCTATTGACTTTATTCACTTAAAGAAAACTGCTACGGAATTCTGTGAAATAATTTCTGGAACTCGTTGGACATACTTTCCCTCTCCAAATCACTGGGTTGAGTAATTTGTTTTCATTTAAATATACCAATTTATTATTTCCTCAGAAGATAAAGGTTAGAGTGCACTTACTTTCATAGTAGAACCTTCTTTTTGCATTTTTGTTACTTATTTTATTTATTGACATTTGAAATGTTATCCCCCTTCCCAGTTTCCCCTCCAGGAACCCCCCTCACCCCTTCTCCTCCCTCTGCTTCTATGAGGGTGCTCCCCCACCTGGCCACACACTCCTGCCTCAGTGGCCTAGCATTCTTCTACGCTGGGTCATCAAGCTTCCACATGACCAAAGGGCTCCCCTCCCAGTGATGCCAGATAAGGCATCCTCTGCTACATTTCCAGCTGGAACTGTAGGTACCCCTGTCCCCTGTGTAATCTTTCGTTGGTGGTTTCGTCCTTGGGACCTTTGAGGGGTCTGGATGGTTGATATTGTTGCCTTCTTAAAGTGAATCTTCATCTCTGTTCAGAGCACCACTGAAGTATGAGTTCTACAGCAGTGAACGAATTATAAGCTGTTGTATTTTCATAAACATGCAGTTTTTTACAGCAAGATCTTGAAATTAAATGAATGCAAGTCTACAAATACAGTTAAGTGCAATTATTTAAAAATTGCTTCATGCATTTGAAATTTATAGCTGAACTAACTAGCTTATACCCGCGTGAATATTAAAATAGTGATTTGCAAAATGTTTGCACATACATTGAAAATCATCCCTTTTCCAACATTGTAAAATCTTATTGCTGTTTTTTTTAAACAGCCTCCTATTGCAACTTCTGTTTTAGAAACCTGTTATTCAAAAATGGATGTCAAACTAAGAGATGTGATGATATCAACTCCTCCTTCCAAACTCCATAAAATAGTATAATACTCTACATCGCTAAGTAAACAGGGTTTGCTTCTGATGCTTTGTTTTTTTTAATATTCAATATTTCCATGTTTTGGTCTTCAAAATCTTATTTTTAGGAAACTTTACTTTAGATACTAGTAGTTATATTTTCACTTTGAACTTTAATAATGATAATAAAATATCAGGTTACTTAGCTTAGTTTCTAAATTGTACACGTCCGCCCTTGTCATCAATATCACTCCAAAGCAGTAAGGATAATGCATAAAAATAAATAGAAGAGTAAATAGGTTTTAACTATAATTACCCAAGATCTATAGCTTAGAATCATTCTAAAATTGGTCAATTATTCAAGGTGCTTACTAATGAATGAATATATAATGTATAACCACTGAAACCAATTGATTATCTAGATCCGTGTCTCCTCTCACTGCAGCAAACCTGGTAGTATACTACTTGTCTTCTGTAGCATACTGATGTTTATTCTTTTTTAGTTCTTTCTTTTATTGAGCAAACTGAGGAAGATTTCGATTCGAAGATTTCTCTTCAAGAAACTGCAGCCATCAGAGAAAACACTTTCTACAACCCTGCTTTCCATGTAGCTCATGAACCTGAGCAGGAAAGAGTTCTAAGGACAGTGACTTCCAAACAAAATAATGATGTGATTAAAACTGTAGTGAACAGCACAAGTATGCTTTAACCTCAGATGATGCTGGTGAAACTATGGGATTCTTTCCATAGCAATTAAATTTTGGATGTTGTCAGTCTTTGATTAAAAATATTTTATTTTCAACCACATCGATTCCTATACTCTCATGAAAATCAAACTTTACGGAAAACCCTAAAAAATAACAGAAAAAAAAGTTGGATGCTAATTTACATTTAACCTTTGTTTTAAATGATTAATGGAAGCTATTTATGTAAACTCTTTCTACAATGCAGCATGAAATGAAATTTAAATTGCAGATTTTACAGTGGTGTATTTTAACTAGTGACCCTATCCCCATGAAGAAAAATCAAAGAAAACCAATTACATTTGTAATAAAGATGCTAATGTGTTTCTTGTTTTAAAGTTATTTTAAGTTGTGATTGTTTATGATACTTTGGGATTTTTCTTTTCTTTTTTTTTTTTTTTTTTTTTTTTTTTTTTTTTTTTGGTAATGAAAAGGTTCCGTGAAACTCTTGATAGAAGAAAAAGTAATTGGTTTCATTCTCCGTTCTCAATTAAACAAATGTTCTCCTGTGTCTCTACTGCTATGGACATGAGCAGGCAGTGTGGTAGTTAAGTAGGCCATTGCTCACCCAGTCTGAGAGAGAACTATGGATCTGCATTGAGTCAGTCAGCAAGAGTCTGGGCATTTGGTCAAACTGCCCTGTACAGCTATAATAACTGAACTCACAGAGACCTGTAGATCTTTCAATTAGGAGTTTTGGCAGTTAGTATTTACCTTTTTGAATGCCCTGAACTATATGATTCTCCAGCATTCAGGAGGTGTTAAGATTGGTCTGCATGTTGTACATTCTTTTGAAAAATCATAGATAAATGGCAGCCCTGGATTCCAACTTTCAGATTGGAAGCTGGGCAGTTATTCAAAACTGGTGAAGGGCAGTGACCATTTGTGTTAGCATCATTTGAACATCTATTGAAAGTCACTCTTCTGGACTCTACAGTCTCAAAGTCAATGAAATAGTGTCATACTTTAGGAGAAAAATGGGATGTTATAAGGATTCAACCTTATGAAGACAATGGAGAAGTGAAAGCAGGTTAAAATAGTGATATAAGTAAGTTAGTTAAAAATGAGATAAAATGAATAATCACTTATGAATGGTGAGTTGGAGGAACAAAAATAAAAAGGGATATTTTTAATCACAAAGGAAAACTACAAAGAAAGGAAAATCAAGGGAGTTATAAGCCAGATCCATGGGAATGCTGTGAGCTTTGTTGGAGATAAAGAAACATATGACAAGAAAGAGAGTATATTAAAAGCAAAGACAGACCAACAAAACACAAAAGTAGATTTATTTGCATTCAGAAGATTAAATAGCAGCATGTGCTTTAACCTCCTCAGCCTCCCTTTTAGATTTAAGTGAAAATACTCATGGATAGAGCAAAATTAGGATAAACTATCAGTTGAACAGCATATTTAAAGACAAACATGGAATAATGACTGAGGGTAGCAAAAAACTCAACTAGGAAATGAGGAAAGAGTGAGAGGAAATGCAGCTGAGGGAAACTCTCCCAAACAAATGAAAAGGCGGGCAGGCATGGGGAGGGACAAAGAAATAAAATTTAAACCCTAAGTAAATAATTTTAATTGTGATTTCAGTACAAGCATCATCTTTGTTAATCTTGTATATTGAAAAAGTATAAGTAGAAAATGAATATAAATATATCATGAAACTTAAAATAAAATTTTAAGATTTTGATGGAACCAGTAGAGGAGGTAAATATAGTAACACACATACATGCATATGCACATGAATACACAGACACATACATACATATACACACACATATGCCACATACTCACATACACATATATGTACATAAACATACATACACCTACATACAAACACACACACACACGCATGGAGCAGTGTGATAGACATGGATAAACATGATCTAATAAAAACCAGAATATAAGATTTTAAATTTGGACATGGATGGAATTTTATTTATAAGAAAACAAGTAATTCCAAGACAAATTACTTCAAACATACAAACCAAACCTCATAATAGTTAAACAGAATATGTAAAGAGAATATACATGAATACATATGTGTATGTATGTATGTATGTATGTATGTATGTATGTATGTATGTATGTATCTGAACAGCCAGGAAACACAAAAAGATAGTCTACAAATAATGATCATTTAAAACCACAAATTCTCCTTGCAAAAATTGTTCTTTAAAGTTCATAGTAAGAAGTATAAACCCATATGCATTTTAAAGAAGAATAAATTGGCTTAGAGAGTAAAGGGAAAGGAAGAGAAGAAATATATAAGCTGGACAAATGAGGTAGAAAGTTGAGAGATAGAAAATATGTATGATTCTCAAATAACTTCTCTTATCATTAAACTTCTTTTAACATTATACTAAAATTGATATAATGAACAAAATATATAAGATGAGAAATTGCAGTGTGCAGTCATGGACAAAAAATTGAACAAAGGTAACTCAAGTTTAAGGTACTAGGGGTGTAACAAGGATCAAGAGTTTACTTTTCAAGAACCACAGAGATAAGCTGTGCGCGCGCGCGCGCGCGCGCGCGCGCGCGCGTGTGTGTGTGTGTGTGTGTGTGTGTGTTTTCAGGTGAGCATATAGTTAAATAATATGTCACGTTATATACAACTATATGTTTATTATACATATTCCATTTTCATAAAAATAATCAGAAGCTAATGAAATCACCACATATCAAAAAGTTCTTTGATTTTTACTAATATTTGAAGGTCAGGATTTATAACACAAAGTAAAAATTGGTATGTGAAATAAATTTATTTTAAAATTGTGGTTATTATAATACAACCAAAAGCACATTATTGTTATAAATATATTGGTAAACTTGCATCTCACAAATATTTTATTGAACCTTGTATTAAACTAAAATTTTGGTTTATCTGACCATAAAATATTTACTCAAGTCTTTAGCAAGCTATTCTGTAGAAATAGTTACAAAACTACTTACTGCCTTGTGTCACACAATACTTAAACTAAATTAGTTTATGTTTCCCTCTTGTGTTAGCTGTAAACACTGGTATTCCAGAATCACAGGTAATTCAAGTTGCCTTAAATCCATAGCTCTGGCAATCAAGGTGTGTATAATATAAAAATTGCCCTTGGCTGGTAGTGATAATAAAGGAATGTTACCTTGCAGTGCATTTTGTGTGGAATTACTGAACAATTCAACTCACAAATAATACATTTAACTCTTGTTAGCAGAGGTCTTATTGCTATTTAAACTGAGATTTTTCTAGGGTTGTTGAAAAGCTCAGCTTTTTTTCAAACAATTACAATGTTGAATAACTTGGCTTCCATTATTTCCAGAACAATAGCACGTGGAGGGTTTTTTGTTTTTGTTTTGTTTGTTTGATTGATTGATTGTTTTGCTACTTCATTATTTATTCATTCGCTGGCCATGCTATGTAATGTGAATTCCTCTAGGGGAAGAACCATGTTTATGTAGGTTTTGCATATTATTTTCCCTTGGACTCTGTACATTATAGGAGTTTATGGTATGTTTGGATTCTATATTTAAGCTCAGAAAGATACCCTGGTTGCTTGTGACGTGACTTCAGCACAAAAATATTATTGCTGGGGAACTAGGACAATAGCTCAGTTGTTAAGAGTAAACAATAAAAGACTAAAAAGGATACATTTGGAGGATTGACATAACTATACTTTAATATACCTGATGAAGCTCAACTAAGAAAAAATATTATTGATGAGGGTCAAAGGAGATTGCTCAACAGGTATACCAGACTAAAACATAATCAATGGGTCTTTGATAAAGCACTTTATTGGTTAGCATGAACATCTGAATTCTACTCTCCAAAACACTTGTGAAAAGCATGACTGTATATTTCTGAGACTCTGGTATGGGAAGGTTACATATAGAGACAGTTAGAACAAAGAGTTCTCTCACCAACCAGTCTAGTGTAACCCATGGGCATTCTTTCAGCTAGATGTCTCAAGATAATGAGTTAAAGAAGGGTAGAGAAAGAAAACTATGTTCTTCTCTTGACTTTGTCCTTCTCTAACCTCCAAATCTCTCTCTCTCTCTCTCTCTCTCTCTCTCTCTCTCTCTCTCTCTCTCTCTCTCTCTTTCTCCATATATATATATATATATACATATATATATATATATATATATAAAATCAAACACCTAGATGCACCTAGATGCTTCACATGCATTAAGCAACTTCACATTCACACTCACACAAAAAGAATGACCTTCAGTGGTAACATGGCCAAAACATCAAGACAAATCCTGACTGCAGTAGGACCATGGACACAGACATGACCCTCAATAATAGTATGGACCAAAAATCAACATGGCCTCAGTTGACAGCCCAGACTAAAACATCCACATGATCTTCAGTGCTAACACGGGCCACCGACATCCACTCAGCTTCCAACTGCTGTAAGACTGTGGACCCATACATGGCTCTCAGCGTAGCACAGCCCACCAATAATAACATGGCCTCGGGCAGCAGCACAGACCACAGATATCCATATGGTCTTACGGTTATAGGTGGTAACATGGGCCATGCATATCAATGCAGACCTCATTATTCTCAATAATTCATTTGAAAAAGAAAAATACTCAAAGCACCTTAAAAAAATAAGGTAGACTCTTGTGGGGTTTTTTATTATTATTTTTATTTTCTCTCTGTTTCTTTTTCTAGGTCTCTCTCTCTCTCTCTCTCTCTCTCTCTCTCTCTCTCTCTCTGTGTGTGTGTGTGTGTGTGTGTGTGTGTATCTATATGTTTGTGTATGTATGTATACCACATGTATGCCTAAACTCTCAGAGCTTAAAAAATGTGTACAATAATGGATTTCCCTGGAAATGGAGTTGCAGGAAGTTGTGAGCTATCCATTATGTGTGTTGGAAGGTGAAAATAGGTCTTTTGGAAGAGCATGAAATATTCTTTACTGCTGAACCATTTCTCGGGTCTCTTGAAAACCCCTGTGAAATAATTAATACAATTAATTGTGGAAGCATTTGGATTTTCTCCTCGGGCTTGGAAGACGCTGCGGCTGTTTACTGTCACCACGGAGACAATCACTAATAGCTGGAATTAAAGAACACTTAACTAACTGAGAGCCACCACATGTTTCTTGGTTAGAAGTGTCAATAACAAGACACCAGCTGCAAATTATTCTCAGATTAATTGTTCTCCCAATGAAAAATTCAGAGGGATTTTTAATAGTTATCATCAAGCTAATTGTAAAATTTATACGGAGAGCTGTAGAAACTCAAGTAGCCCAAACAACTCAGAAAGACATAAATGAATTTGGAGTAGTCACTTTACTTGAATCCAAGAGTTTTTTCTATCAATTATGACAGTTAGATGGTAGTGGAAAAATATTCATGTAAGCAATCGTGAACTCCCACAGACATGATAGATTGATCTGCACCAAATGTGCAGAGGACACTCAGTGCACAGATAAGCATCTTTTCCAGGAAATAAAGCTGGACCAATTAGCCATGTTTAACAATATGAACTTCCAACTACATTGTGCAGAGCATGATATGGCAATGAAGCAGCAATTTGAGTGGTAAACTTGAAATGTCTCCATTATACATTAAAATCATTTGATTTTTGGTTAAAAACAAACATTTACTTAAATATTTAATATGTTATAAAGGAAAAAATGATAACAGGAGCACATCAAAAATTATGATTTGATGTTTAAACAACATTAAGAAAATTAAAGCAAGGTATAGGTTGAGAAGATATAATTGGTAATCATGTCTCCTACATAACTCTGCACAGACTTATACATTCTCAAAACTAAGTAATAGTGATAATATAAGCAAGAAATATAGTTAAGCAAAAGACTGAAATATATATTTCACTGAAATATACTTTTGTCATGTGACCAGTAATGCCTAAGAAGTTGTTGGTTGTTCACTATCAGGGCTGACCAAATGAATGCAAATTACAAAAGTGATATATAAGTTACTACAGCTTCAGAAATAAATACTAATGAGATGAGCTGGGTGCCAGTGGGATGTGCTGAAGTTTTGTTGTTTGTTATTGTGAACTTGACATAAGCTAAGGTTTTATGGGGAAAAGAGGGAAACTCAGTTAAGAAATGCCAGTAGACTGGCTTGTAAGTACTATCTGTGAGAATCTTTCTTGCTGATGACTCGTGTGCGAATGACCAGTCTACTCTAGGCAATGGTACCACTGGGCAGGTGGTCCCGATTTGTGAAAGAAAACAAACTGAGACAAACATGAGGAAGCGGCCACAAATTGGTATTCTTCTATGAACTCTGCTTCGGCTCATACCTCCAGGCTTCCGCCCTGTTTGTGTTCCTGACTTGGACTCTCTCAGTTATTGACTATGATTGGGAGATATAAACTAAATGTCTCTTTATTCCCCCAAGTTGTTTTTGATCGTAATAATTTCCACAGCAAGAGAAAGCAAACTAGGACATGATGATAGTGTATTAACGATGCAGACTCTTAGATGGCTATACAAAACAATAGAGCACATGTCGGTATACAAATCAGCGCAGTGTGTATACTCGCTTTGCTAATTATTGCCAAAAGCTGATAACAATGACTTTTGATGGGTCGATAAACATTTGTATGTCCATTAAAATGGAATACTGCTCTACAATAAAAAAATATGTACTGATAGAAGCAAATGTGTGTATGAATCTCAAATGCATTATGCTAAGTGAAAGGCATCAGATCAAATGGCTACATAATATGCTTCCATTTATATGATATTCTGAAAAAGGCAAAGCTAGGCATTGACTAAGATACATTTAGAACAACATAATTCAGGTATCTCCTTTCCGAGGGACTTGTGGGAATACGAGATTGAGGGAGGGCATGCATGGTATTTAGAAGTAATATTTGTGATCTGGGCATTTTATTTATTTTGGTTTTACAGTTAGTTATCAGAAGTGTTTATAAAATTTTACTGCATGTATATGTTACCTTAATAAAATTAACATCAAATGTTCTTCTGTTTGGACTGGGGAGTGACTTCTTCATGAGTACAAGTCTTCCCCATGAAAGCAAGAGGAGCTGACTTTGAATCCCCTGAATCCATATGAAAGTCACGCACAGTAATAGTCATATCTGTTGTCGTCAGCACTCTTACATGGAGCTGGGAGATAGAGATAGGAAGATCCTTGGAAGCTCAGGTATAGGTCATCTGGCTGGATACAAGCAGTGATGGAAAAAAGAGAAAGACTATATAAAACAGTAGAAGTTGAGGATCAATATCTGAAGTTTTTCTCTAATTCCATATGTGCACCACAACACACACAGGACTACAGTCACACACACATACACACACACATACCCCCCCCACAAACACACACACACACACACACACACACACACACACACACACACACACACACCATGTATGGCAGATTTAAAAAAATCTCAAAACTGAGTGGTAAGAAATACAACTATGGAAGAAACAGGGAAGGGAAATAAGTACACTAATGTATGTTGCATGAAATTCTGAAAGAAGCAATAAAACTATGTTATCGACATGGGCTATAGATGGCCTACTGTGGGGAGCTGGGAGGGAGACAGGGTCTAGTAGACATCCTTGATTCCCTGCTCTACCGATATTCACTCTGCTGCAGATCATTACCTTACCAAGATAATGAGTGTATGTTTGAAAGGAAGGCCCAGACTATGGAGCACTTAGTCTAAAATAGCATGTCTTCAGCAAACCTTTCTCTCAAGGTTAAAGCAATACAGAAGAAGGGGCAGAAAGGTTATAAGAACCAGATGGGATGCAGGACACCATGCAAGCAGTGTCTTCCAGATTAAAACAGGACTGACGCAATATGAATTCACAGAGACTATGGCAACATGCAAAGGCCTGCGCTGGTGTCCAGAAGAGGTCCAGGGGCAGACAGAGACCAGTCCAGAGAAAGTGGACAAGAGCTCCCATAATCTAACCCAATTTAGACCACTTGCAAAAGAAAAACTAGACTTCTCTAATGGAGTCTCACTGGGTGTGTAAACTCAAGGGAATTTTTGGAGATTTTGTGTCTCATGTGGTTTTGATTGGGCATTCTTTATCATCCTGGTGTTTTACTTGTATATTACGTTTTCTAAATTTGTGTTTTTATGAATTGTATGTGATTTTTAGGCCTTTTGTTTTGTAAACCCTGTATTTATTCATTTGTTTGCTTATTTATTTGTATTTTGTATTTGCCTGTTTGTTTTCTAAAGAGAGACAGACAGAAAGTGTGTAGTTGTATGGGTAGGGAATGGGAAGGGCTTGGGAGAATACAGAAAGGGGAAAATGAACAAAACTTATTGTATGAAAAATTATTTTTAGTAAATTTTTAATACTTCAAACCAAAAACAAAGTCTTCGATCCTGACTGCTTGCACCTGGGATGGGTTCTATTTTAAATACCAATGGTTTTTGAAAAGATCCATTTCCTATTTTCATTTTTCTCAATGCTCCAGTATAGGTCAATGCCAGGGAAGGGAGGCAAGAGTGTGGCGGGAGGGGGGGAGTACTCTCATAGAAACAGGAGGAGGGCGGATGGAATAGGGCGTTTCCAGAGGGCAAACTGGGAAAAGGGATAACACTTGAAATGTAAATAAATAAAATACCCCTCCCCCAAATCCATTTATACACTATGGCTGTAGCATCCCTTGAACCCTCCCATGATTTGCTGTGTTTAGGTTTCTGCTATGGAGCAGTATGTGTAGAGTGAAGCATTAGGCTTCAAAAATTCAAGCTTTAAATATTTATTTTGGGAACATCATGAATTCTGTATCTTCATCATTTCTCTCTGCTCTCAGCCCTACCAACAAATTCATGATCTTCTCTCTCTCTCTCTCTCTCTCTCTCTCTCTCTCTCTCTCTCTCTCTCTCTCTCTCTTTGTCTTTTGATGTAGTTTTAATTGATTTCATAAAAGTATCAAAGAGTTTGTTTTAACCTAAATATGATTATGTCAGAAAGCCTTCTAACCACTTTCGCTAAAATGTTTCACACTCAAAGTTAGGGTAAAAATTTAAAATTATAAACTTGTTTTTCTTTCAGGTGACTTGTTTCCTGATTTTCTGTATCACATTAAAATTTACTTGTTAGCAATGTATACTATTTTTTGTATGGTATAAAGCACTTAATAACTTGGGGGCCCCAAACTAAGCTTCTTGTATTTAATGCTTCTAGAAACCAATTTACTTTTCTCATAACTTTAATACAATTGAGGAAAAAGATATAACAGGAATATTAAAATAAGGAATAAATATTTTGAAGAAGACCATTTGGAGAGTTAACTGTATCTTGGCTCATATTTATGGACCATAAACTCTCTTATAATAATATTGCTTAATAAGAATGTCAAAAGAGCTTCATGTTTCTTCCACAGTGGGTTCCATGTTCTATAAGCTCTAGTTATCCCAATGAGAGGTCTCTGAACTTTCTTTAAATTTTATTGCCATCTTCTGCTTCATCATCTCTGTAAACCTGGGGTAAGAGTGCATTTCTCGGATCCCTAGAGAAAAAATGATAACTTGTCTAGCATTATCTACTCTAGTCTGTCCAAAAACTTTCAAATCAAACATTTTAATTCATAAGAAAATTTTGTTTGCTTAATCTACATGAACACCATAAATTGTCGACTATATTTTAAATTCCCTTGTTTGAAATGAAATTCAGCATCTAAATATTACCAGATCAAGTAGCCAGTAGCTAAATCAAGTAAAACGAGACCAACCAATGCATTGGTGGTCACGCCCTTAGTGCTCTCAATATCTGTGAAGTGATTTTCATTGAATATTACTCTCACTTCATTTATTCCTTATGCATGGAGGATGCATCTATTTATTTCCTCTCCCTGTCACATTGCATCATGTGACCACTCTACAATAGCAACGTTTCATCTTTAGTTTATGTACATTGGTGTTATTTTCTTGTTATTTGTAACGCTATTGTGTGTAATTTTGCACGTTTGTGTTGGCTTTTTTTTTAATGTAATAGAGAACAGACTTACTGACAACAAATAGGTTATGCGTTTTCAAATTTGGCAACATCACACTACTTTTAGTTCAGAATAATTGTTCTCAATTTTCTTACCATCGCTGTCTAGGAGTTCTGTTTTCTTCCTATGATTTGAAAATAATTACTGTTATCCTGTTTAATTTGCATTGTACTTGAGGACTTGCTGAGTGTTTTTTTCTATCTTTACCACCTGTGATAGTTTGTATATGCTTGGCCCAGGGAATGGCATGGTTAGAAGTTGTGGCACTGTTAGAGTAGGGGTAAACTTGTTGGACTAGGTGTGTCACTGTGGATGTGAGTTATAAGACCTGAAACCTAGCTGGTTGGAAGTCAGCATTCTGCTTGTAGCCTTCAGATGAAGCTGTAGAACTCTCAGCTTTTCCTGCACCATGCCTGCCTGAATATTACCATTTTCTTGCCTTGATGGTACTGGATTGAATCTCTGAACCTGTTAGCCAGCCCCAGTTAAATGTTGTCTTTTATAAGACTTGCTTTGGTCACGGTGTCTGCTCATAGCAGTAAAACCCTAGCTAAGACAGCACCACTACTGTTAAATCTTATTTTATTTTCTTAAGACATGTTATTTGCTAAGTCCTAGTTCATCTTTAGTCTTTACCTTCTCTCATTTACAACCCAATTTACTAATATTTTGGTTTGGTGTATAATAATTTTTTTTCTGGATTTTACATTTGTAGCACAGACCAGCCACATGCAATATAATTAAAGAATGATATATGAACTCATGCTGTTACAGCCTGTAGAGCTTTAAAAAATGCAGAAAAAGTTGACTTTTATGCAGTAGTCTTTTTTTTCTTTTTTTCGGAGCTGGGGACCGAACCCAGGGCCTTCCACTTGCTAGGCAAGCGCTCTACCACTGAGCTAAATCCCCAACCCCAATAGGCAGTAGTTTTTAACCACTATACTGGATTCACTTTCCAAATACCATGTTTGGAGTCTGAGCACCTGTAGTCTCCCTTTATGTGGTCTGGAGTAGAAACCTTGCCAGGTTTCCTATAAAGCTCTGCCAGTTTCTCCCTAGGGATTGCGAAGTGAGACTGACAGCAAACTTATTCCTATTAAGTTGCCTAAAAGTTTGGAAACGTTTATCAGGGAAGCCATCCCGGCCTCCAGCTTTCTTCTTGGGAACATTCATAATCTGGACATTGCTTCTTTGGTATGCATATTCTTATACGAAAGTTTTTTTCGATATGGTCTTGAGACATTTTTAGCACTTGCTTATTTCCTACATAGCTTTAAGCTCGTAGAAAATCAATACTTTATATAACTTTCCCCTACTTAATTTAGTTTTAATTTTTAATTTTTTTCTAGTGTTTTGAAATAATCTCTTAAATGCCTGCTTTTAAGTATTTCAAATATTAATGATATATGCTGCAAATACTGCAAGTCACCTTCTAACTGTGATAAATTGAATTAAGTGACCTTTGGCATGCATATTCATCTTACCTGTTTATTGTGCACACGTTGTCTTTGTGTCCTAATTATTTTAGAGTCATTTGCCTTCCAGTATACTGATCCCAGTGACAGAAAGCAGAACATATTGGTCTGACTTCTAATGCAGCAGAAAAAAATTGTGCTTAATTAAACTA